>NC_083403.1:117206066-117518711 GCF_020745735.1 Hemiscyllium ocellatum
GGTGCAAAAGCTTCAGCCACACATTTTTTAAAATCATAATTTTGTAATTATTTTCTGGCTTGGGGAGGTGTGTTCAACTGCCTCATCCTCCCATCCAATGAGACTGGCTACAGTAAGACTTTGTTAAATGCATTGGTTGAGGAATAGCTGAACATTATAGAATATCTATGCCGTTGTGCATACACAGTTCATTTGCTGAAGCTTTACCAGTTTGGCATTCCTGCCGGCGGCTTAAATTGATTTTGTTTGCTGGGAGCTGATTTGTCCACATGTCAACCAGGAGTTTCAGTAAATGTTAGCTAATGGGTGTGTTAAAGTACCTATTCACTGATGGGCTCGACCTTAAGCCTCTCGGTTTGTCCCGGAGATTGTACTTTGTGTTAGTCTGGAATATAAAACTCTAACAGTTTAATTTAAGTTACATTTATATTACACTAACATCGATACTTAAAAGTCAGCTTGAGCTAAGGTTCTAAAATCTTGAGCAGAGTAGCGGCACCAGCTCTTACCCCCAAGAGCTCGCTCAGGCTCCTCTTATTGCTGCAAACAAGCTGTCTTTATACAGACTTTGGCATTAAAATTCCAAAAACGCCACATATCCTTAATCAGATGAGCAGCCATAAAATGGCAAAAGTTTGCAGAGGAAGAGAAACTGACAGGTCTGTGTACACTTGGCTAATTAAGCATGAACATCAAAGTGGGAAGTTAAAAGTCACAACACCAGGTTATAGCCCAACAGGTTTAATTGGAAGCACACTAGCTTTCAGAGCGCTGCTCCTTCATCAGGCGATAGTGGAGGACCGACGCTCCGAAAGCTCGCGTGCTTCCAATTAAACCTGTTGGATTATAACCTTGTGTTATGCGATTTTTAAACTTTGTACACCCCTGTCCAACACTGGCACCTCCAAATCATCAAAGTGGGAAACCTGGATCCAGACAGGCTCAAATGGCCAATTGCTTTCGCTAGATTCCCTTCCCTTCTAATGAGGGACTAGTCTAAACTATGTGGAAAGGTCATGAGGTAATCTTGGTCAGCTAACATGTCAAGTATCATTGTCCTACAAAATGGCTTTTCCTTTTAAAAAAAAACCCTAGATTCCCAAGATGCAAATTAAACTTAAAACATTCCTGGATCTCAAGCTCCATGGAATACACAAAACATTCAATCCATGAAAAGACAGTATTCACTCAAATCAGACCACAAAGAGTTAATCTTTCCAGTAGCATCTGTCTTGTCTGTTTCCCTTGAACCCTTCAGTCAGTGAATGTAATTTACAGAAGAATGTTTTTTTCTCACATGAACATCTTCCAACTTCCTTACTATGCCAGTTTCACCCTGTGTGTTTTCCTAGCTTGTAAGGGTAATGAGACATTCATAGTCCAGAACAGTCAAAATGAGGGAGCTGAGCTTCATAAATTCAATTCTGCTCAGTGTGGTATACATGAAAAGCGTATCAGGATTGTTCTATTACATGCATATTCCACTCCGCTTATTAAAATTACAGGTTCTTTTCCTATTGAGTATGAGTTTTGTTAAGAGTCTTCGATGTAACCAGAATTTTTAGTTATTAGACATCCTACTGTGAAATGTGTAATCATCCATCCCCCAGTGTGAAAAGGAAGTACTGCCATACATTCCACAAGTGAACAAATGTCACCACCTTATTTACACTGATCCATTGACACTAAGAACAGAAGTCCCCAATTCTTCTGAACAAATGCCACCTCCCCCACCCTGCACCCCACCATGGTCAAGCAGTTTCCTGCATTTCCTTAGCAGATGTGTAGCATCTAAGGCTACAAGCTTTCTCAGGCGTACAGGATTACAAAAGATAATGTAAAGGTAAACACCGATTCTGTATAAAATCTGCCAGGTAACAGAAGGTTTAAAGAGTAAGCTTGAAACTTCATTTTCTTTAAAATCAGGAGAAGCAGAAAGTCAATTTGTATAAACCACTGCAGGAGCATACTTTCTGGTGGTTTGACCCTATGATGTAAATTATAAGATTTATACATAAAACATTTCAAGTTTGGGTTCCCGGTTTTAAGTTAATAACTTGTGGATTTTGTGCATCAGAACTTAAAAGTATTTTTGTAGCCAATGTGATTTCTTTTAAAAAACAGTTTTTGAAGCACATGAATGCATTTTTGCGCACCACTTATGGAATTTTTATTTAGCTTTCTTTTTCAACCCAGGTAAATAAGGGGACCTTAAGGTTTTTCCAAGACTTCTGGCACTTGTTTTCATAGCTTAAATGAAATACCCATAGGTTAGAGTGGAAGACTTTGGTTTCAATTTTATTTTGTTTTGAGCAATCCTATGAAATCCTTAGAACAGGATGGTTGTACAGACCCATGCTCCTGAGAAGGGAAGGAACTAGGTTACCTTAGACTAATGAGTTAGTGTAAGTCTCAGACCTAAAGTGTTGAGAAAAATCCCTGAAGGGGTTATTTTAAGTTGAGTGCATTTAAGCTAGGTGTACAATAGTCTCTTCTTAGACCTATCTGCAGCTCTAGACTAAAAAAGTTTAAATTACAAGTGACTTAAATCTACCAAGGTGTAAGATAATATTTTGAGTGATGTTCTTGGTACTGTATCAGGGTACATTTTAAGTATTAACCAAAAGCTGTTTATATTTTCAATTTATAAAAAGGAGTATTGAGATTAATGGAAATATACTTTTATGTAAGAATTTAGGTTTAAGAACTGAATTTGTTTTACAAGTAGATGTTTTGATTTATTCTGTGTTATAATAATTTGTTAGCAAACTTCAGATTTTTTTTGTAATAGCAATGTCTACTGCATTGTATGTTTATGCTTCAGCAAATGAACAGTTCATTAAAACGAAAACAAATCAAAATGTGGTCTGTCAAACCAGGCTTCTGAGAACTGACATGCTTGAAATAATCATCTGCAGTCATAACAAATCCACCTGATCTCCATTTCAAATGCTTTTTAAGCAACAGTTATTGAACATCATTTATTTTGATTTCTGGCTAAATTCTGTATTGTACAAAATATTAGTTTTCATACCCACGTGATAAAGGCAGACTCCGTTCCCCTTCAGGAAATTCTGCCTTTACCCTCTAGTTTTAATGCTTCACAGGTTCAGATCATAAGCGTAATTTCAAACTATCACAAAAAGCATTCTCAAGATTACGATTTGAAAAGAGCCAATGTGAAAAAGATCTTTTCTTGAGAACATTTATTACTCGAAAGAGTTCTATTACTAGAACTTGGAATAGTACTTTGAAATGTCTAACCATGTGTCCTATGTAATCTCAGCAAAACCTTTGCCCTTGTTAGGATACTCAGTTCCCTGGAAAATGTCAAGAGATTTTTTTTTTGGAAATGCTATGGTAAAACTAGATGCCTGAAAAATATATTCTATTAAATCTCAAAGATATTCTTGTATTTTCCCCAAGTAGTTTTCATATAGCTTCATGCTAACTAAAGTTGCCATTCCAACAAAGAGCAATAATTCTTCGGCAGCTGGTTTACAAATACATCTTTCAGCCGCTAACTTACATTCTGCAAAGGCAGTTTCCTACACTACCACATTGTTTGGTAGAGCTTGAAGAAATGTTGCTGGCATCTTGGAAATGAATTCCTATAGGCAATGCTAGCTCCTGACCAATCCAGCTGGCATTTCTATTTACTTATGCAAGAGCATGTACAGCACTAAATAGGAATAGGCATTTCAGGGTGACGAGGCAGGCATTAACATCACATTGTGACAAACTGGGGAAGCCTCTTGCATAATATCCTCTGGAAAGAAACACTTCTATAATGCAATTTATGCCACAACCATTACATTAACTCTGCCTTAGATGCGAAGATACAAATAGACATGGGCAGACAAACTGCCTCTCAATCCTGCCCATCATCATGCAGCAGAGTCTTTGAAGATCCCGACTGGTGAATCTTCGATACTAACTAAAACAGCTCACATTGAAGAAAATTGTCACATTTTCAAAGTCCCCAAAATACTACCTTGGAATCTAAGTAGGCTTTTAACTCTGATATCATCTGCACATCAGTTCACAATCTCTTTCCTGCCAGGTGTCCATGGTTGTAATGAAGTCTTGGCGATCAGCAGGTTGCTGAGCTCAAAAGAGCATGGTGCCCTTCACCACCCACTTTTACACCGGTAGGTGAAGCCAACATTTTCTTGAAACGGGAACTTAATTCCACCAGCCATAGGGCTCACAAACAAGAATATGGCACAGATTTCCAACAGACATTGTGACCTCTACCACCCAAAACTGGAGTACACTAGAGATCAAAATTAGTCTCTGAAGTTCAAGGAAACTGGAGTATTCAGTTTGTAGAATGAATACAGATACAGTGAGCAAAATCTATCTATTTGCACTTAATTAAGTCTAGGTCCGCTAGGTCTCTCCCCTAATACACTGGCCTGGATTTTGTCATAAATTCAATAACTCAGTTTTATTAAAGACTACATTAGATAGAAATGTCAGGTGACAATGTGGAAGCTGCAGAATTTGAAATCTGATTTTCTCTTCAGGCTGGGGCCGTTTTCCCTGGAACGTCATAGGCTGAGGGGTGACCTTATAGAGGTTTACAAAATTATGAGGGGCATGGATAAGGTAAATAGGCAAAATCTTTTCCTTGGGGTCAGGGAGTCTAGAATGAGAAGGCATAAGTTTAGGGTGAGAGGGGAAAGATATAAAAGAGACCTACGGGGCAACTTTTTCCCCACACAGAGAGAGTGGTACATGCATGGAATGAGCTGCCAGAGGAAGTGGAAGTGGTGGAGGCTGGTACAATTGCAACATTTAAAAGGCATTTGGATGGGGATATGAATAGAAAGGGTTTGGAGGGATATGGGCCGGGTGCTGGCAAGTGGGACGAGATTGGATTGGGACATCTGGTCAGCATGGACGGGTTGGACCGAAGGGTCTGTTTCCATGCTGTACATCTCTATGACTTTGTTGATACATAAACATCTTATCAAGAGATTCAGCACCAAAATACATGATGCCCAAGAATTCCTACTCACTAGATACTCACTAAACAGAAATAAGTCAGGTTTATCTCAAGTACAAGAGAATTTCTGAACAGTTTATTACGATATTTTACTACCAATCTCAGACACTGAACATTTGCTTCTTAAAAGGCTCACTAGTTAAAAAACTCAAACTTATTTGTTAAAAGACAAGTAGAGACCAAAGGAGGTGTCCAACATTCCTAATTATTCTTCGCAACAAAGGGTTCAGTCACCTTGACAATTACACTGCCATGTAGCACTGTTGGTGGGAAAACCAACCAGAGAACTCTGGTTAAGACAGCTTAAAGAGGGAGTCTTGTAACAGGCTAGTGAGTCAGACACAGAGAAGAGGTGGTGGTTTCATCAGACACCATACTGCTGAAAAGGTGGTTGAAGGTGGTGTAGTTGGTCGAGGAGAAAGTGAGGTCTGCAGATGCTGGAGATCAGAGCTTAAAGTGTGTTGCTGAAAAAGTGCAGCAGGTCAGGCAGCATCCAGGGAACAGGAGATTCGACGTTTCGGGCAAAAGCCCTTCTTCAGGTGTAGTTAGTCATCAGGAAGATGTCTCAAGAGCCATCTGATAGCACCTTGCAAGAGAAGTCATGGGATGCTGGAAAAGAATTCAGGCTAAAATGAAGCATTGGGAATCAATTATACAGTGCAGGTGAGAGAAGGGGAGAAGCAAATACACTGGCAGTTTTTGCTTGATGCAACTGACAAAACTGAAGTGAGATGAACCCTGATTGGTGCCAGAACAGGGAAGTTAGCATTTACTTAAGGGCGACAATTGTGAATCCACTGGAATATTGTCTCAGTTAAAGAGATTAAACCGCCAGAATGCAAGTAGGCAATGAGACTGTCCAAGACAGTAACTTAAGGGAGTTCCAAAGCTAGATCTTCAAAGAGGTGAAAACCCTTGTGAAGGAGGCAAAGTATTATATGAATATGGTGCCCCAGTGTCACTCCTGCCTGGGCAGGTTACGGAGATATCCCAGGGACCTACTTTGATGGGATCTGGTATTTTATGGGAAGTTCAACCACAGCTCAATTATTTACCTCATGTCGGTTTTGGACGTTAAGTTGCATATTTATTGTATGTTGTTTTACTTTTCTAACTTTGTACAGTTAAGTTCAGAATTATGGAATCTTACAGCCATTGAATCATACAGGTCTACAGCATAGAAAAAAGGCCCTTTGACCCAATACTTCTGTGCCAGTGAGGAACAAGTACCTAAATTATACAGATCCCACTTTCTAGCATTTAATCCATGTCCTTGGATGCGTTGGCATTACAAATGCACAATGAAAATCTTGAGTTATTTATCCCCTTAATAAAACTTGAATCCTAGGTACTTATCTACTTTAAAAAGAAAAAAGTTGCCAGTTCCTAACAAGATTGTAATACAATTTCCCTTCTCACCCAAGATCACAACACTAAAGATCTTAAATTTGAAATCTTCTACAGGATTTATTAATATTTACATCGCTTCCTACCTTCTCATTACGCAACAAGACAGTGAACTTAGCTGCTCTACATTTCACTTAAGGAATAAGATGTGTCTCAGCCACTTATCTGATTGGTTAAGAAGCAAGCTAATGCTGGTCCTGTTCATTTAGATCCCCTCCACAACGCTTCAGCTTGTTAGTACTGCAAATTGCATTGTATAGGCAAACAAATATTCTGTTGAATATTATTACAACAAACAGTATTCACAACTCACCACATAATCTGGGTCTTCAACCAATGAGTAAGACTTAGTTTAGACTAGTGTACATTTGGCTTTGAACTAGATAATTGATCTAGGCATCACTTGGCCCTTTTCTTTTAACCAAAATGACCAATCATTTTGGCATTCGGGTGAAAGTAACCATTAATATTTAATATACCATCTTTATGCAGACATTCTTTACAACCTGTAGTTTAACAGTTTAAACTCATTACTGGTCTTTCCTCATTTATTCCGTCTGGTTTCTCTTCCTCTACAAACACTACCCATGCAAAACATGGTCAATACAAATATAGAAACTTCAGTGAACCACAAGAGTGAACTGTATGTGGTGTCACCTCACTGGGTTTATACTGTAAGCACACCCCCCCCCCCCCCCCCACCAAAGTAGTCAGCAGGAAATTAAGAAGCAAACTTGTAAGAGAATCTCATATCTATAAAGAATAGGGTGGGGATATATAATTTTCCAAATAGACTGGGACTGCCATAAGGTCTTGGATGGCAAGGAATTTGTTAAGAATGTATAAGAAAATTTTCATATTCAGTATATGATTATTCCAGAAGGTGCAAAACTTGGGAAATAAGGCAGGGCAAGTGACTGAGGTGTCAGTGGGGGAGCACTTTGAGGCCAGTGATCATAATTCTTTTAGTTTTAAAATAGTTATGGAAAAGGATAGACCTGGTTTAAAAGTTCTAAATTGAAGTAAGGCCAATTTTGATGGTATTCGACAAGAACTTTCAAAGCTGATGGGCTGTCCCAATCTGCAGGTAAAGGGACAGAAGGAAAGTGGGAAGCCTTAAAAAAAAATCACGAAAAGCCCAGAGGCTCTATGTTGCTATTAATGTGAAAGGCAAAGGTGGTAGATGTTAGGAATGTTGGATGACTAGAGATACTAAGGTTTTAGTCAAGAAATAGGGAGGCATAGACGTAAAGATAACTCGGATCAAGTGAATCTGGGGAGGTCTTATACAGTTAATGGATCGCTGCCAACCAAAGAAACCTAGGGTTGCAGGTTCACAGTTCCATGCAAGTGAAGTCATAGGCAGAGTGAAGGCAGCATTTGGTACGCTTATTGGTCAGTGCATTGAGTATAGGAGTTGGTGTGTCATATTGCGGCTGTACAAGACATTGGTTAGGGGAGAAAGTGAGGACTGCAGATGCTGGAGATCAGAGCTGAACAAGTGTGTTGCTGGAAAAGCACAGCAGGTCAAGCAGCATCCAAAGAGCAGGAGAATCGACGTTTCGGGCATGAGCCCTTCTTCAGGAATGAGGAAAGTGTTTGGTAGATTCGCTCTAACAAAATGCAACACCTCATTTATGTAGGTTACTTTCCATCTGCCACTCCGCAGCCCATCTGATCAAGGTCCTGTTGCATAGTGAGAAGTTTCCATCCACTACACTACTAATTTTGTCGTCTGTAAACTTATGAGCCATTCTACCTATATTCAAATCCACATCATTTACATAAATGACAAAAGCATTGATCCTTGCAACACACTGCTGGTAACAGGCCTCCAAGTCTGGAAAGTAATCCTCCATTGCCACACACTCCTCATTCCTGAAGAAGGGCTCATGCCCGAAACGTCGAATCTCCTGCTCTTTGGATGCTGTCTGACCTGCAAGACATTGGTTAGGCCACTTTTGAAACAGTGCATTCAAATCTTGACGCCCTGCTATAGGAATGATGTTGTTAAATTTGGAGAACAGAAAAGATTGAAGTATTTTGCTGAAATTGAAGGGTTTGTGTTGTAAAAAGGCTGAATATGCTGTGGTTGTTTTCCCTAAATTGTCCAAGGTTGAGAAGTGACCTTATGAAGGTTGATGAAATCATGAGGGGCACAGATAGGTCGAATTGTCAAAATCTTCTTCTCAGAGTAGGGAAGTCCTAGAGGACATAAGTCCCTTTTAAATCTTTCCTCGCTCGCCTTAAACCTAAGGGGAAACTTCTTCACTGCAGAGAGTGTTGTGTATGCAATGAGCTGCCTGAGGTGGTGGTGGAGGCTGGTGTGATTACAACATTTAAAAAAAGACATCCAGATGGGTGCATGAATAGGAAGGGATATGGGCCAAATGCTGACAAATGGGACTAGCTTAATTTAGGATATCTGGTCAACATGGATGAGTTGGACCAAAGGGTCATTTGCCATGCTATACAACTCTAGAAGAGGAGAAGTATAAGGCATACCATCACTACATCATTTGCAAAAAGCTTGTGTTCTGACTATAAACATCCTTATCAATTGCTGAAACAATAAAGACTCAAATCTGGTTGTGAAAAATTAAATGCTATTTTTAAACTTTAAAATTGCCACTTAAATTCTTGAGTCATCATTGTAAGCAAACGAGCTCCAAACAAGACAGAAGAAACATAGCATAGAGAACAGATATTTATAACATTAAAGAATAGATTAAATAAATTGAAGAAAAAAAGAAACAATTACTGAAGCAGAAAGGCAAACTAGGCGAATTGACATAAAGGATAAGCACCAATATGGGCCAGTATGGCTGTACGGGTGTTTTCCAGGTTTTAGTTCTCAAGTAACTCTAAACAGACAGCCTACAATAAAAGTGTTGGGTTACATGTACTGGAATGTATGTGTCTGCAAGTACAAGACAGAATATATTCCTGTTTTTCTGAATTGTAACATTATGCAAAGAATTACACTTTAGCTCGAGTGAATAAATTAGCCTAACTGGGGGTGCAAGTCTCCAATATGGAAAGGCTATCAATCTAAATGGGCTACAGGAACATGACAGAGCAGGTACATGTAGTCAAATAAATCATTGAAAGTGGCAGGGCAGGTTAAGAAGATGATTCTGATCTTGAGCTTTGTAAATGGAGGCAATATTGTAATGTACGAGTGACTCATCCTAATCATTAGGAGAGATTAATCTCCAAAATCTGTGGATAACAAACAATTTTCATTTTAATTGAAAGGCACAACTGTGGGAGTATTAGGTACTGAGGTGGAGCTGTACTGTTAAATGCCATTTTTTAAAGTGATACTAAAGAACAGTGATTCCTTCTGCTACCCTAAAAGTATAAAAATGATGCAGAATGTTTTGAAGAGCAGGGGAAGTCTCTTGCTATATCAACATCTGTCCCTCAACCAAACTGGATGTAATCAAAGTTTCTTGTTACATTTTCTTCCTCAAAATATGTGAATAGTGGATATAAGACTTAAAGATTTTCTTATTGGTATAATTGTGAACTTCAGCTTAAAAGACTACGCCTCTGTGTGAATTCTCAACTTTACTGCACAAATTCAGTTACAAAGTTAGAGTAGACAAAACTACAATTATGGGCAACTAATCAAAGGGTTCAGATTATATTGTTTACAACAACCCCAAAGGCTTAACTTGAATCTAAGCCCATGAATTAAAGCAACTTCCAAGTCATTCTCCAGCATCCTGTGTAAAGCAAAACAGGCTAGTTGCAACGATCAAAGCAAGAATGGCCATGCTTAGGAAAGTTAAAACTCAACACCAAGTTATCGTCCAACAGGTTTATTTAGAAGCACTAGCTTTCAGAGCGCTGCTCCTTCATCATACTTAGGAAAGGAAGTGCTCTAAATTTCATCTTCCCAATCAGCCATTTATATAGCAGATTCAAAGTCAGATCATTGTAATAAATGCAAAAATACAACTTTTATAAATTAGGACCTACATAGACTGAGACAATTCTGTTCTTCAAATACTAAAGACAGAACAGATGGCAGAGGTACATCTTAGAAATAAACTTGCAGCATGCAGGGATTAATAATTTCAGGAAAACCAGAATAAATTTGAGATTAAAATAGTAGCTGAACATTATTTGATAATTTGACTGTAATGATTACAATCTTGAATGAGTTCAGCACATGACTTGATGACTCTGCTCCTGCAGAGATCTAACACAACAAACCTCCCCTTTCTCTGCAGTCATGCAACTTACTTTCTTCAATTGCCTTTCGAAAGCCAAGATGGAATTTGCCTCCATCACCTTCTCTCACGAGTGCATTTCAGGTTCTAGCCACTTCCTCCATTAAAAGATCTTTCCCACACATCCTGTTTGATTTTTCTTATCATTAAGTTGATTGTCCTGTCCTGTTGTTGTTGACCATTACAAAAGGAATAATCTCTCATCCACTCTGCCTAAGCCTCTTTGTCCCATTTCCCAGGAATAATTCTCAAGCCTTTGTTGCCTCTGTTAAAGCCTTATTCTTCCAAAATACAATACTCCAAATTGGATCCAATATTCCTTTTCAAGCCAAACAGTATTTTCAAAGGGTTCATCATAACTTCCATGCTTTTGCAATCAATGCCTCATTTACAAAGTTCAGGATCCCATATCCTTTTGAAATCATTTTCTCAACCTGCCCTGACACTTTCAATGATTTATTTGTAGCTGCTCGGTCCTGTTCCTGTATCCCCACTGGAATTTTATCCTTTACTTTGTACTCCTTCACAAACTGAAACATTACACACTTCTGCAAATTATATTTCCTCTGTTAAGTGTTCAATCATTCCACAGTGATCCAGGAAGGCTTGATTGTGAAACACTTTCCTAGATTCATAACATTTTAAGAGTGCAAATGGCCCTATCCATTCTATTAAAACATTGCATAGGAGCATGACAAGCTTGAAAGTATGGTGATTCCACTGTCAATTCCAGAAAACATTACAGGTTAACACGACAAATTGTATTTAGGCATTAAATATATTTTTGGAATAAAGTTGAATATAACTGTGTAATAAATCAACACAAATTGATCAGCTTCCCATTGTTTGTCTCACTAGGATAAAGCCACCTGATACAAAAGAACCTCAATTATCTGAATATCAATTATCCAAAGTTCAGATTATCTGAAGATCTCAAGGCCCCGATAGAAACATTACAAAGAGGTGATTCCAACATTGATTGGGTCTTTTGTTTACAGTGATTAAAAGTGATTTTGGTTTACTCAAATGCTGCCAAGAACAGTCCTAGACATTGATGAGAGTACAGGCACCATCTCCAAATGACTGACCTCCCACCCTCTCTCTCCCCACATCTTCCCTGGAGTTCTACACAGGGGTGTACCCCAAACCTCCCTCCCCTATGGAATCTCTCCAACATCATCCTGTATAGAGCAAAGGTGGGACTTATCAAAATGTCACAGTAAAAAATTGGGTGTGGCTGCACGTATGCACGCACGCTATTTTGAGACTTATCCCCAAAAGGTAGCAGTGTCTATTCTGGCTGCCCTGGAGAGGGGTGGGGGCGGGGGCTCATGCATGGTGTGCTGCTGTCTAGTCTCCTGAAAAGGGAGCGGACTTAGCAAGGGCTCGCTATGTCAATCCCATTGAACCGATGGGGTGGGGAGGCTTCAACAATGCTGCACGCAAGTGTGCCTGCTCAGAAACAAACCCTGAGACAAAGAGAGGGAGCAAAGCAGGCAGAGCGAGGAAAAAGGAGACTTCAGAAAACTCTGAGCCCCAGAGGAGAGGCATCAAATCAATTAACTGAATAATCAGTTATCCGAACGAAATACTGCCCTCTCACATTTGGATAATACAGTTTCCTCTTAAAAACATTTAAAAATGTTAAATCAATAAAGACCAAGGCGATGAAGGTTATTTGGATAAAAGATTTGGAATATGTGCAATATTAGGGCTACAAACACTTGTGTAGACTCAGCTGGTTCAAATAAAAAGATCTGTCTGAAGAGTGTGTGTTTCTCTCCAGAGGTGCTACCTGGCATTATTTCCAGGAATTTATGGTTTCATTTCAGATTTCCAGCAATTGGAGTAGTTTGGTTGTCTCCACCGTATCCGGTGCAGCTTCCTGAGCACTAGATTGCGCAAGAGTAAGCCAACTTGCAATCTTTCATCACCACTGCTATGCTTCTGAAAGCAACTAGACCTGAATTAACCCACATTTAAGGTAGTGCAGCAGTAATGTCAATAGACTAATAATCTAAAAAGGACCATGCTAAATCTCAGAGGGTGTAAAATCCCATAATGGCAGCTGGTTGAATTTAACATTAATGTAATCTGGAAATGAAGGAGAGAATTGAAAGCTAATGTCATTAATAGTAATTATGACAACTATCAAATGTTTAAAAAATCCACCAGCTTCACTCACACCCTTTAGGGAAGGAATTCTGACATCCTTACCTGGACTGGCCAACATACGACTCCAGGCCCACATCAGTGTGGTTGACTCTTAAATACCCTCTGAAACACAGTCTAGCAAACTGTTAGGAGCAGGCAACAAATATTTGACGTGACAGTGACACCTGCATCCCAAGTAAAAATAAAAAATCTCATCACCCATTCTTCTCTTGAAGAGATGTTTTTAAATAATGTTTTAATACCTCAAGATACTTTCTAAACTAGTCACTGGGTGCAAATCACCTTGCATTAGTTCAGAGATTTAAAAGTTCACGTATGTTTCTCATCAACTTGTTCAGAGATGGATCAGGTGGGACTTGAACCTGGGCCTCCTGGTCTAGGGATGGACACTACCGCCGCACAATTCAAAAGGTTCATACAGAAAAATAAAATTGAGTATATTAAATTCATTCCATCATAGACAATCTCACACTTCACTCCAGATATTCCCAAATATTAATCATGCTTTCCTTGAAATACTGCCTGACAACTCTTGATAAAGAGATCTTACTCTATTCAAGCTGTTTCATGAAATACATTGGCACAAGCATAGACCAATATCAAAAAAGGTATCAAGGCCAGTTTTCAAGTCACTGAAACACCATTTCTTATTACATAATTTTCTATAACTATCGCATAAAAGGTACCTTTAGGCATAACAATTAGCAGGGGATATAACGGAAGTGCTTGATGGATCAGGGAATATTTGGTAACAAGTGAATATTCAAACAAGATTGAGGGATTTAAAGTAGGTAAGGAAATGGTAGACCAAATGAACAAGTATTTCGCTTCTGTTTTCAGTAACTACTGTTAACTCTCCATTTCACACGAGTGTAACAGTCACTACTTACCTATTCCATTTTTAAATACCAGTGTTTACATTTATCTACCTTCCTTTCATACTAATTTCTATCTCCTGATTGATTTACCACCATTTCCTGCCATTCTTCATATTCAGTATAATAAACTAATTTGCTACTCATCTTAGTGCAACTATAGACTTTGTCCTCAAGTTTGACGCCTTCCTTGAATCCTTTAATTATCCATGGATGGCAAGCCTTTCCCTTCAAATTTTTTCTTTATAGTTGGAACATACTTATCCTGAGTATTTAGAAATATTCCCTTCACTTCTGCCACTGTTTCTATTGATCTTTCCCCCAGATCAACTAGGCAGGTTCACTTCAGCTAGCTCAGTATTCACACTCACTGGAGGTGCACTAAATTTTAAAAGCAGTCATGATTTGGAGATGCCGGTGTTGGACTAGGGTGTACAAAAGTTAAAAATCACAACACCAGGTTATAGTTCAACAGGTTTAATTGGAAGCACACTAGCTTGCGGAGCGACGCTCCTTCATCAGGTGGTAGTGGAGGGCTCAATCCTGTATGTTAGGATTGAGCCCTCCACTACCACCTGATGAAGGAGCGTCGCTCCAAAAGCTAGTGTGCTTCCAATTAAACCTATTGGACTATAACCTGATGTTGAGATTTTTAACTAAATTTCAAAAGGATTTGAAAAACGCCTCATCCAGGCTATTGCTACCAGTCTGATTTTTTGTGGTCATATACAGATTAATATCATTCACAATTATCAATGTTCTTTTATTGTAAGCCTCAAATGTGTATAATTCATCCTCTATTGTAGTGACACTCACTCTAGTGATGTATGTCACCTACTATTCCGCAGCTCCACCCAAACCAATACTCCATCTAGATCTCCTAAACCAAGGTTTTCACTAACTATTGCACCAATGCCATCCATCTTGAACAGTGCTTTTAGAAGTTAATCAGCTTCTTGTTTCTTCTGAATATTCAATAAACAATCCTTACCACAAAACCATGTCCCTACAATAGCTATCAGATCATTAATTTCAATTGTGCTATAACTTCGTTTGCTTTGTTATGAATGCTAGACATAGATACATAATCTTCTGTTTTGTTCTGTCATATTTGTAATATCCAGATTTGCTGCATTTGGACATGGCTTGCTTCAGTAAGACCTGGACACTATCCAGGTTTGGGTTGACAAGTGACAAATAACATTCGCTCCACAGATGTGCCAGACAATGGCCATCTTCAACAACAGAGAATCCAACCATTTGACATTCAATGGCATTACCCAAACTTATGCCTTGCACTTTCACACTGCTTAGTTTGAAGTCCTCTCTACTTAAAGTAAAAAATGAGGTCTGCAGATGCTGGAGATCACAGCTGAAAATGTGTTGCTGGTTAAAGCACAGCAGGTTAGGCAGCATCCAAGGAATAGGAAATTCGACGTTTCGGGTATAAGCCCTTCATCAGGAATCCTGATGAAGGGCTTATGCCCGAAACGTCGAATTTCCTATTCCTTGGATGCTGCCTAACCTGCTGTGCTTTAACCAGCAACACATTTTCAGCAGCCCTCTCTACTTCCCCAGTTTGCCACAGTACTGATCCAGCATGGTTCAGGTACAGACCATGCCAACTGCACAGCACCCAAATAAAAACAAAATGCTACAAATGCTGGAAGTCCAAAACAAACAAAGTACCGAAGTAGGCCGGTTTGGCAGCATCCGTGGAGAGAGAAACAGAGTTAACAATTTCAGCTAACAATCCTAGAGTCAAATTGGATTTGAAATGTTAACTTTGTTTATTTCTCCACAGTTACTGCCAGACCTGCCATTTCTCCAACATCTATGTTTGCATTGTACCGATGTCAGAGCCCTACAAATGAGAACCTACTCTTTTCCCCACATATTCATTTCACTCATCTTTTCTGTCTACAAATGTAGGCATGACCCTTTTGTTGCCCACTACTTCAACACACCACTATGTCCCCTGGCCAACACTTCTATCTCAGGCTTGCTGCAGTGCTCCAGCAAAACTCAGCACAAGCTAGAAGAACATCTAACTTTCTGTTTTTGGACTCTGCAGCCTTCAGTACTTTTAGGGTTTAAGTAACTTTTCCTATGTCCTTACCCCAACTGCAACACAGCAGACTTTGTCATCACATGGGCTGCCACTACAGTCAATCCATTGTCAGATACTAATGGGGAATACTTGTACCTACTGATTCTCCAAGGCTGACCTTCACCCATTTCTTTATCTACCCAATAACCATCTTCACTTATTGTTTATGCCAATCCCCCTACACCTACTCCACCTTCATCATATAAGAGCAGCACGGTGGTTAGCACTGTTGCCTCACACTGTCAGAGAGCTGGGTTTGATGCCAGCCTTGACGGGGTGTGGAGTTTGCACATTCTCCCTTTCTGCACCAGCTTCAGTTTTGTCCCACTGTCCAAAGATGTGTGGGTTAGGTGGGTTGGCCACAAAATTGCTCTGCAGTGTCCAGATGTACAGGCAAAGTAGATTAGCCATAGTAAGTGCAGAATGGGAGGAGAATGGGTCTGGGTGGGGCACCATAATCCCATACATTCCAACCTTTTCCCAGCTACAATCAGTTCTTAAGAACAGTCACTCGATCCAAAATGTTAATTCTGCATTCTTTCCACAGGTGTTGCCAGACCTGCTGAGCAATTTGTATTTGTTTCAGATTCCCAGCATGTGCAGTTCTGTATTTTTGTTTTTAAAAAAAAAGGAAGATTTATAGATTGGCAAGGTGTAACTAATGGCTATCTATAAAGGAGCAGTGCTCAAGCTTCAGCTATTACTACTGGAGTATAATGTATACAGGATTTGCTGACGTAAAATAAGTTTGGAAATAAGCTGCAAAAACAAGAGATGCAAAGGGATATTAAGCACGTTTATTAAGTCAGCAAGGATGTGGCATTAAATGCTGTGCAGCTCTAATAGGAAAGAAACAAGAGGTATCTTAATAAGCATGCTACTTGATACCACTTGACATGAAAAATAAGTACACAGAACTCAACCATGAAACGAGAGGAACTTATTCATACTGTCAAAAGCCTTTAAATAATTCAGTTCCACAATCTGTAGACTTCCTGGAAATGTTAAGCAAAGGTTTTTTTTAAAAATCAATTTAGTTGCTGTTCTGCTTTTAATGAAATTTTTCTTACAATGTAAGCAAAAATAATAAATGCTGCTACTCTCAGTGGGAACAATGTAAATTATTACATTGTCAAAAGAACTGGACTAACCCTTACACAACAATGCAATAAATACAAATACAATCCACTAAGCAATGATATATAATTATAAACATTTTCAGCTCTGCAAAGGTCTTGAGCTGATGGGTGCAACATCCACTTACATTTATCTCTCCCATACTAATCATTTGTGAACACTGGCTTTGAAAAATGTTGCAATCCCTTCCACAATCCTTAGCTTTTAAACAGTCTTTTCCCACTTCAGTCTAAAATAGAAGAGACAAGAAAGAAAGAACCTGGTGTTCAGAAAATGTGTCATACAAGTAAGTTTGCTTGCTGATTAGGCAGCATTTAGAATACTTTGGGCCCCACACCGGCACTAGAACATGACCAGCAGAGATTCACACAGATGATTCCTGGAATGGTAGGCCTAACATACGATGAATGGCTGAGAATCCTGGATTTGTATTCATTAGAGTTTAGAAGGTTGAGGGGAGATCTAATAGAAACTTAAAAGATAATGCATGGCTGGGAAGTTGTTTCTGTCAGGCAGGGATACTAGGACCCGTGGGCGCAGCCTTAGAATTAGAGAGGGGTCAATTTAAAACAGAAATGAGGAGACATTTCTTCAGCCAGTGTGTGGTAGACCTGTGGAATTCACTGACATGGAGTGCAGAGGAAGCCAGGACATTAAATGCTTTCAAGGCAGAGACTGAAATTCTTAATCTCACAAGGGATTAAGGGATACAGGGAGACTGCAGGTAAGCGGCATTGAAATGCCCATCAACCAAGATTGAATGGCAGAGTAGGAGAAAGTGAGGACTGCAGATGCTGGAGATCAGAGCTGAAAATGTGTTGCTGGAAAAGCGCAGCAAGTCGCAACAGATGGAAACAAACACAAGTTGCTATCAAAACTTAGCTCTGGCAACATCTGTAAAGAGAAAACAGAATTAACATTTCAGATCGAGTCACCCTTTTTCAGGAATAATTGTGACTAGGAAAAGACTGGCATATATTCTGAACATGGGGTGGAGGAGGAGTAAACAATAAGTGAAGATGCAGCCAACAGTAAAAAAAAGTTGGGTAGACAAAGGAATAGGTAATGGTTAGCCTTGGAAACCAAAATTTAAAGAATCAGAAGTTGCATCGAAAGTAATGAGTGAACAAGAAAAACAATTACAATCTCAGCCTTCCTGAATTGCAACCCATTCAATTACCACCCTACCACTTTACTACAATGGCATCTCACTTGTTCATCCTTTCACCCATCCATTAACATTGGATCTTTCAGCTTAGCTTGGAGCAGCTAATGCATAAGCAGAAATTTATGGAGAAATTCAGCAGGTCTGATAGCATTTGTAGACAAAAAGCAGTTACTGCTTCAAGTCCAGTGACCCTTACAACGGTCTGACTTGTGTTCCCCACCCTGTTACTCTAGCACCACAAGGAACATAGCAAGTTGAGAAGATTTATAGCTTAGGTTGAGATTCTGGATGTAGGTTTGCTTGCTGAGCCGCAAGGTTCATTTCCAGACATTTTAACACCCTACTAGGTAACATCTTCAGTGGGCCTCCAGACGAAGCACTGCTGATAATTCCTGCTTTCTACTTATATGTTGTTTCGGTTGGTGATCTCATATCCAGTTCTTTTCTCAGGGGTGGTAGATGGGTCTAACTCGATGTTTGTTGATATGGCATTCCAACCAGAACTTTACTTCTAGGAATTCTTGTGCGTGTCTCTGTTTGGCTTGTCCTAGGATGGATGTGTTATCCCAGTCAAAATGGTGTCCTTCCTCATTCATATGCAAGGATACTAGTGAAACAAAACAACATGACCCTCTCTCACTAGTATCCTTACATACAAATGAGGATGGACATTCACTTTGACTAGAACAACATATCATCCTTGGACAAGCCTAACAGAGACACACATGAGAATTCCTGGAATCATGGCATCCCAACCAGAACTTTATCAAAAAACACACCGAGTTAGACCCCATCTACCACCCTTGAGAAAAAGAACAGGTAGTGACATCACCACAGGAGATTACATCACCAACCCAAAAGAAACCCAAACATACAAATAGGAAGCAGGAATTATCAGCAGTGCTTTGCCTGGAGGCCCACTGAAGATGTTACCTAGTAGGATGACAAAACATCTGGAAATGAACCCTCTAGCTCAATGAGCAAACCTACATCCAGAGTCACAAGGAATATCTTGTGGGGATTCTATACTCTACACTTCTGAAGAAACCAGGCTCAGTGGAAATGCAAACCATTATCAGAGTGCAGAGAAGACTAGCAGAGCAACAACTCAACAGTGGTTTCTGCTTGGTGGAAGATCCAAGTCAGTTTGTTTTCACTCATTACACAGAGTAGGAGACAAGGTGCAATGTGCGATGGAGAAATGTCGTGGACACTCATTTCAGCTATTTGAAATCTTGTACAGTGCAGCTCGCCCCATTCTCCCCTACTCTGAGCCTTTATCACTTTTTTTTGGTCATAGCCTACTTTCCTCAGTCTCCTTGTTTTCAGCTCTCGCTCGCTCTCTGGGCTCCACCCCCATCTACCTGCTGACCTCCACCCTACTTCACCTCCTGTAATAAGCATCACTCTTCCCTCACTACTGCAGGTTCTGCTGGAGAGTCACCGGACTCGAAACGTTAGTTCGGCTTTCTTCCCACAGATGCTGGCAGACTGACTGAGACTCACCTGCACCTTCTGCTTTTGACCATGAATGAGGTCTTGATTAAGGAGCCATGTTGACAATCGCCGCCGGTTTGAAGGTCTGGTCACGTGAGCCGATCACCTGATCGTTTCCCCGGACTGGAGCTGGCTTCCGATTGGAGGTGGGGCACACAACCCTCTGCGGAGTACGACTTGCTACTGGGTAGCAAATGTATCAATTAGATTGTATCGACCAATAGGAAGCGGGCAGAGGGGCTCTGTGACGTGTCTGGAACGTCCCGGGGATAACCTGGTGCTGCGTCTGATTGAGCTGCGTTTGCTGAGACTTTGAAATAAAAACTTGCACAAATCAACCAAGTTCAGCAAACACAAACAAATGCAACTGCCAGACCTCCTACACATACGTACCCCGCCATCAGTATGAATATCACTGTTTCCCACCTACTTTCAGAGCCGACAAAGGGCCACTGGATTCGAAATATTAACTCTATTTCTCTACAGATACTGCTGAGTTTCTCCCAGCACTTTGTGCTTTAATTCGCTGTCAGTGAACCACGAAGTTCCCCACCCACCGACCTGCGCCGGAATTGCCGAGGAATGTGAACGTCGACCTCTCGAAAGTTCCCTAGTCCGGTGAACAAATTGCCACTGAATCAGGCGGAAATTGCCAACAGTTCGGTGATCTTACCAGCGTAGTTCGCCGGGAAATGGTAGAGCGAAAAGTCCGAATGCAGCCCCCCCCGCCCCCATTACTCATACTTGAGCCCTTGACTGTGTCCTGAACCCTAGCCAGCATCCCACACTTGAGGTCTTGATCTTATGCATAATTAGCCAACTATATAAGTTGGAGTTGTAGAATTCGAGCGGCATCTTCGTTCATAAGACGTTAAGAAGTGTTCACATTTTCCTGAATTCAACATTTTCATCGTAACTCTTAATCTTTTCTTTCTTCAAACCCCATTTAATATCTTGCTAAATTATTGTCAAGATTGTTACGTAAATACCACTTGCAGATTTGGATGCATTTAAGTGTTCATATAGCTCTTGGATGCAGAACCCTGATCCTGTGTTGAATTCTGAGATTCTGTATTTTGGATCTGAAAGTTAGTTTTCTAGCTGCTTCTCTTTCGTGCATTTTGGATTAACCCCATACAAAATTATAAATAATCCACAGTGAAGAAGCAGAACGTTGACCCAAAAATCTGTACCATTGTTTATGCTCCATGTGAGCTTCTCACTACTTGTATTAATATTTGTGCTGTCATTAAGATCATTTATCTCCACCCACATAAAATTGTCTGTTAAGGAGTATTCACTGTTTTAAAAAAAAGCTTAGCTTGTTACCTCCAGGTTTAACAATTACAACATATGGGTAATCCATAACTGCTGTCCATTTCTTAATCCATACCATTCTCCATTTTGCTATCTCATCAATCCTCGCTAACCTAAACTGATTGCCAAACAATGTTGCTTTTAAAGTTCTTATCATTTTATTTCAAATTAATCCATGTCATTGGCCTTTCAGAGCCCCATAATCCCATCCAGTCCTACAATGGACAACATTGGTAGAGTGTTAAATGAGTACTTCACATCTAGTTTTACTCAAGCGAAGGTGGATGCAAGTACAGAATTCGAAAAGACAGTCCATGAAGTTCATGAGCAGATTGATATAAGGAGTGAGGCGGTACTGGAGAATTTGGTCGGTTTAAAACATGCCAAATCCCCAGGTCCCAATGAGTGAAGTTCCAGACTGCTGTGGCAGACGAAGGAGGAAATCACAGGTGCCCTGACACAAATTTTTATTATCGCCTCTGGTCAAAGCAGTGGTGCCAGAGGACTGGAAGATGGCAAATGTGGTTTCACTTTATAAGAGGGGTAATAGTGATAGACCAGGGGACTATAGACCAGTGAGTATCACATCAGTTGTAGGGAAACTGTTGGAGAACATACTGAAGTAGAAACTTAGTCTCCGTTTAGCGAGGCAATGTTTTACCAGGGATAGTCAGCTTGGCTTTGTCAGAGAGAGGTCAGACCTAACAAATCTGGTTGAGGTTTTTGTGGAATTGACCAAATATGTTGAAGAGGATAGCCCAGTTGATATAGTTTATATGGATTTCACAAGGTCCCACATGGGAAACTGTTAAAGAAGGTAAAGCTAGTGGGATCCATGATGTGGGCGGCACAGTGGCACAGTGGTTAGCACTGCTGCCTCACAGCGCCTGAGACCCGGGTTCAATTCCCAACTCAGGCGACTGACTGTGTGGAGTTTGCACGTTCTCCCCGTGTCTGCGTGAGTTTCCTCCGGGTGCTCCGGTTTCCTCCCACAGTCCAAAGATGTGCGAGTCAGGTGAATTGGCCATGCTAAATTGCCCGTAGTGTTAGGTAAGGGGTAAATGTAGGGGTATGGGTGAGTTGCGCTTCGGCGGGTCGGTGTGGACTTGTTGGGCCGAATGGCCTGTTTCCACACTGTAAGTAATCTAAAAAATAATGTGGAAGTTGGATCCAAAGTGGCTTAGTGGCAAGAGACATAGAGAAATGATAGAAGGCTGTTTATATGACTGAAGCCTGGTATGAAGTGGCACACCACAGGGATCGGTGTTGGGTCCTTTATTGTTTGTGATATTTACAAATGATGTCACTGAAAATGTGGCTGGGGGGAAACTGTGCAGATGACATGAAGACTGTTTGGGTGGGTTGACAGTGCGGAGGAAGGTCTTAGGTTGCAGGAGTATATAAGAAGGGATTGGTCAGATGGGCAAATCAATGGCAGATAGAATGTAACCTTAATAAATGTGAGATGGTGCACTTTGGAAGACCTAACAAAACAAGGAGTACTCAATGAATGGCAAGACTCAAGGAAGCTCAGAGGAACACAGGGATCTTGGGATGCTTGTCCACAGATCCCTGAAGTGACAACGTAGGATAATAGGATAATTAAGAAGGTACATGTAATGCTTGTCTTTATCAGTTCTGATCACCAGGAAGAAGAATGTAATTTCACTGGAGGGGATGCAGAGGAGATGTTGAAGTAAAACTAAGAACTGTGGATTCCAGAAATTTGAAACAGAAATTGAAATTGCTGGAGAAACTCAGCTGTATCTGTCGAGAGGCAGCAGAGATGGCATTTTGAGTCCAGAACTGATGGTGGCTAGGAAAAGGCAGTATATATACTGAAGGCAGGGGGTGGGTGGGGGAAGGAGTTAGCAGGTAGAGATGGAATCCAGTTGAGCAGACAGAGAGATGGATGACAATATGTCAGGCAGAAGGAAAAGCTGATAATGGGGACCAAAGTAGTTGAAAATGGCTGTGCTGAAAACAATCCATGTCATTATAGGGCCTGGGGTTTTGGTTGGGTAGAGAACACAAGAGAAAGTGTTCAGGTTCTAAAATTATTGTACTCGATATTGAGTTCTGAAGGCTGCAGTGTCCTGAAGCAGGAAAAGAGATGCTGTTTTTCCATCTTATGCTGATTCTTGCTGGAGTCCGAGACAAAGATGTTAGCTGGTAAACTTGGTGGTGTGTTGAGGACTGTGAGGACTGCAGAGACTTCAGAGTGGAAGAGTATGGTGCTGGAAAAGCTTGGCCAGTCAGGCAGCATCTGAGGAGCAGGTGAATCAATGTTTTGAGCACAAGCGCTTCATCAGGAATGAGCATCCTGATGAAAGGCTTATGCTCAAAACATTGATTCACCTGCTCCTTGGATGCTGCCAGACTGGCCGAGCTTTTCCAGCACCACACTCTTCGATGGTATGTTGAAATGGCAGGCAACTGGATGGTCAAGGAATTTTTTGTGGACAGAATGTAGGTGTTCCATAAAACAGTCACCCAGTCTGCATGTAGAAGAGACCACATTGTCAGCAGTGAATACAAGATTAAGTGAAATGCAGGTACATCGCTGCTTTGCCTAGAAGATGTGCCTGGAGCCTTGGACAATTAGGAGAGAGGAAGTACAAGGACAAAGTGCTGCAACTTGTATGAGAATGTACGAGGAGGTGTGTGGAAGTGTTGTGAATGGAGGAGGAGTAGATCAGGTTCTCCTAGGTGGAGAGTTCCCTGTGAAATGCATGGGAAGATGCCATGGAGGTGTGGGAAGGTGTTAGGAGTGTCAGCATTTATATGACTTCTTCCTGGCCACTAACAGTTCTGAAGAAGTGTCAGTGGACTCAAATGTTAAACTATGCTCTCTGTCCACACATGTTGCCAGACCTGTCGAGTTTTTCCAATAATTTCTTATTTTGTTTCATGATGATGTTGCCTAGGATAGAGCATTTTAGCTTTGAAGAGTACTTGGTAATCTCAGGTTGTTTTCTTTGAAGCAGAGAAGTTTAAACAGGTGTCACGACAGAAGTGTATGAGATTATGAGAAACATGAGCAGGGACAGGGTAGGTAGTAAGCAGTTGTTTTCCCTTAATTGAAGGAAGAAGCAAAAGGGTAGACATTTAAAGTGAAAAGCAGGAGGTTAGAGGGGATTTAAGGAAAAGTCTTTTCACTCAGAGGGTTGTGGATGTCTGAAATGTACTGTCTGGGAGATAGTTGAAGTAGTTAATCTAACATACGAGGAACGGCTGAGGATCCTGGGATTGTATTCATTGGAATTTAGAAGATTAAGGTGAGACTTAATAGAAACTTATAAGATAATACATGGCTTGAAAAGGGTGGACGGTAGGAAATTTTTCCGTTAGGTGAGGAGACTAGGACCCGTGGACACAGCCTTGAAATTAGAGGGGGTCAAATCAGAACAGAAATGCGGAGACATTTCTTCAGCCAGAGAGTGGTGGGCCTGTGGAATTCATTGCCGCAGAGTGCAGTGGAAGCTGGGACACTAAATGTCTTCAAGGCAGAGATTGATAGATTCTTGATGTCTCAAGGAATTAAGGGCTACAGGGAGAATGTGGGTAAGTGGAGTTGAAACGCCCATCAACCATGATTGAATGGTGGAGTGGACTCGATGGGCCGAATGGCCTTACTTCCACTCCTATGTCTTATGGTCTTATGGTAATGTTACAGCCTTTAAAAAATGAAGATGCTTGAAGTGTCATAACATTCAAAACTATGGGTCTAGTCCAGGGAAGTGAGTAGTGTGTTTTTGGCGGAACATATTCAATGGGCCAAAGGGCTTCTTTTGTACTGTATGATTCTAATTGTTTGATCCTCAATTTCTGATGTCTTGTGCACCTCAATTTTAGTTGCTTCATTATTACTGGTTGCAAAGCCCTAAAGTACCCTGCTGATTTATCAACACATCTCCAAATTACTCTCCTCCCTAGCTATTTGAAAACCGAGATCTTTGATCAAGCTTTTTAGTCATCTGACATAATATTTTCTACTTTGGTTTTGTCTCAGACTTTGTGCTGTAATGCTGATGTGCTATGCCTTGAAATAATTAATGGCATTAAAGGTACTGTAAAAATGAAAATTGTATAAATTTCTTATGTAATTGTCTAGCCTACACTTAGTGAATTTACTCTATTTACCTCAAATGCTGTACATAGCAGTGAGTGTCACAATACTGTCTGAAAAAATAGATCTCTTTTAAATTAGAATTACTAATAATTAATATTTATAGTGTCTTGTTTTGCTATCCCACACATATACCTCTATCTCACCACTCTTTACTAAATAGACCCAGCTTGTTCAGTTTTTCCTTATAGCTGTACACTTCCAGTTTTGATATCATCCATATCAATCCTTTGTTGCATTTTTCCCAGTACTTTTAAATCATGTGAGCAATATGGGGGCCAGAATTATGCACGTTACTGTAGCCAATATCCAAATAAGATTTGCAATGATTTTTCTTTTGTTTTTGAGTATCATTTTCTCCAGAAAAGCACACTGGTCCATTGTTTGTATTTGTTTGGCTTTATTGATTTGTGAATCTATAGATTCTTTTCCATTTCAATACTGTTTAATCTCTTAATTTGCAAGAAGTAGGTGGTGTCCATATCCCTCCTCCTAAAATGCAGCAACTCACACTTATTCTCTAAGTGTAAATGTATTTGTCCAATAGCTCATCTTCTCTGCATGTTTGTTTTAATGTCTACTGTTTTGTGACAATTCTATTAATGTCACTCAGTGTCTTACAATTTGGCTTTGTTCATAAATGTTGTTTTTATACCTCAAGTTCCCTTGGCCAGATCATTTATCTAAATGAAGAACAACAGTGATCCCAGTACCAATCTAACTGTCAGCAACATCGTAGCATGTGATCCAGAGCTTAAGTACTGTTTGTATCCTATCTAGACAGAGAATGAAATAAGAAATATCATCTGACAGTGAAGGTCTGGGATGGGGCAGCTTTTCAAAAGGGAATTGTGACCATAGCGACCATAATTAAATCAGAGACTTGATTCCCTCAGTGATATTATTGGCCCAATCCTCCCCAGTATACTTGTCTTAATCCTTGGCTGCTTTTGGGTCTTTGGTGTCCTTTGTCTGTTTATTATCAGGATGAGTTTAAAGTGCCCATAGGTCTCCTGCTGCCTTTCTCTATCCCCACTGCTCCTGCTTATTGCTTTTGGCACATTTACTCAGCAAATTTATTGTCAATGCCAGATGTTTACAGAGCAAATATATAATCACGGCCAGCTGTTTTCTCAACAAATAGATGTCATAATAACAGCTAAAAGTTGATTTAGAATAGTTGATTTTCTATGAGCAAATATTAGCGAGTAACTCTTCTGGAGGAAGGTAAAGGGGGACTGAATCAGAAAAGTGCAAGAAACAAAATAAGAATGAGAGAAGGCAAAGGGGGTGGGACATAGGATAAATGAAGTAGTATACGAAAGGCTTACGCCAGGAAATTCAACTATCTTGCTCCTCGCTTAGACATATGAACAATATACAGTTTCGGTCACCTCACGAGAAAGAATGTATTGGCATTAGAGGGGACGCAGAGGAGGTTCACTAGGCTGATTCCAGAGTTGAGGGGGTTGGCTTATGAGGAGAGCCTGAGTAGACTGGGATTATATTCATTGAAATTTAGAAGAATAAGGGAGGACCATAAAGAAACAGATAAAATAATGAAGGGGATAGGTAGGATAGAAGTAGAGAGGACGTTTCCACTGGCAGGTGAAATTAGGACAAGAGGGCATAGCCTCAAAATTAAGGGGAGCAGATTTAGGACTGAATTGAGGAGGAACTTTTTCACCCAGAGGGTTGTGAATCTATAGAATTCCCTGCCCAGTGAAGTAGTTGAGGCTTCCCCAGTAAAAATTTTTAAAGCGAAGATAGGGCGGCACGGTGGCGATAAGGGCGGCACGGTGGCACAGTGGTTAGCACTGCTGCCTCACAGCGCCAGAGACCTGGGTTCAATTCCCGACTCAGGCGACTGACTGTGTGGAGTTTGCACGTTCTCCCCGTGTCAGCGTGGGTTTCCTCCGGGTGCTCCGGTTTCCTCCCACAGTCCAAAGATGTGCGGGTCAGGTGAATTGGCCATGCTAAATTGCCCATAGTGTTAGGTAAAGGGGTAAATGTAGGAGTATGGGTGGGTTTCGCTTCGGCGGGTCGGTGTGGACTTGTTGGGCCGAAGGGCCTGTTTCCACACTGTAAGTCTAATCTAATCTAATCTATAGATAATATTTTGGGTAGTAAAGAAATTTAGGGTTACAGTGTGAGGGTGGGCAAGTGGAGCTCCGGCCATGATCTTATTGAATGGTGGAGCAGGTTCGAAGGGCTAGATGGGCCACTGCTACTCCTGGTTCTTATGTTCTTTATCATTAGGAACCATAATAGAAGAGAAGGGAGATGTGGTCTCTTTCAGAAGTCTGATCCAAGGCGCACAAGCGATAAATGAAAATAAAGGCAGCAAGAAGAATATAAAGGTTTAGTGCTGAAGGACCAGAGAGAGTTATATAATTTTTCTTTCTAGGCCATGCAACAGATAGTCAGTTAGATTGTGGTAATTTTGTTAAAGAAGTATCCATCCTTGAAAGTCATTGCATTCGTGGATTAGCTATAAGAAAAACTAAATTACATAATGATTATTCTGGACACACCGGAGTTTCCATGAGAAAGGAGAATTTAGGTGCACGTCAAATGTGGCACATACATGGAACCCACTCCCTAACAGCATTGTTCCTATATCAAATGGACAGTAGCAATTCAAGAAAGTATCTTTCAAGGGCACCATCACCTTTTCAATAAATGTAGGCACAACTAGCGATGTCCACATCTCCTGAATAAATATAAGAAGGCACACAGTTATTGATTTTTATTTTGACTGTTTTCTGAACATAAAAATTATACTTGCCATTGCTTAATTTAAGAACTAACTTCTACATTCCTTCCATAAGCATAACCACACAGAGTTATTCTGTTTTAAAATGTTTGTTAAAAAAACAAATATGAGCGCAAAGTCAAGCGATACTTACACTTGAAAATCAATTTCACAGTTTGTATAAAGACCATTGAAGAATGATGTCAACCTTTAAGTAGAGAGTAAAGCAATGACCACATTTGGGTTTGGTATTATCTTCTAAATTGATCAATTTATATTGATTCTCTGAAGGCAAGCCATTGTAACTTTTTCTCCTTGCACCTTAACCTCCAATGCTTTGTTTCACTCATGCACTCATTTTCCCCTTTTGTGCATCCTATAAGCCTCCACATTTCCTTTCAACTTGCAAGTCTCAGCTTTCTCCATAAACTTGGACTTGTATTTTCTGTTCTTTTTTTGTTGTATGCTTCTCTTTCTAACTTTATGCATTTTTCCATAACCTATCTTAAATTTTCAGTCATTTGGTGATATGATTTATCAATGGGTTTTGCAAAAGTGTTACATTCATGAAGGTACCAACAATTTCAAAATATGGCTATTTGGAAATTTTATCATACATCAGATGTAATCAAAATTGCCTTGGAAACTACTGTTCTAGCTGCTACCTAAGGCCAAATATTAATTGCATAAATATTAACTACCTGTCATTTATGTGAATAATCAGTGTTCTGATCACAGTGTTTATTCCTCCAGCTAGAAGGTGAACAAATTCAAAATTTCCATACTGCGCTTGGATAACTATACAGCACCAGTGTAATAATCACAGTAAATTTCCTCATTATGTGTGAAGGATCCAATGATTCGGCACAATTCACCCTTAGGCAATTGAGATCCCTGAGAGGATCAGAAACCTTAAGGAATACTTTATGATACATTGGATATTCTATTTGAATATTAATGCTGGAAAATTTCCTCAAAAGGGCTGAACTGTTCGCATCTGACATCTACATTTGAGAATATGAGTGGAGTAGAAGTTAAATAATTTAGTAATTATATTTCACATCAGCAGAACCATGGATGTGGTAGTTCTGGAGATCACTGCTACTTTGCAGTCAACTCACATCTACAGACAGAAACAATTGATTGCCACCTTGACCATTTGGTTTCTAGAAATTTCCATTATCTTGGGTCCAATATTTAATTTTTTGTCTAGGCATTATAATTTTGTACAGATATTCTAAAAAAAAATCGGCCATTATAAATGAAAATTCTTTATTTTTGAAAAAGAATCAGTTGAAGCATATTAAACACTGAAAAGTAGTGATGAGCCTATTTAATATTCATAATCTGAAAAGGGGTGAAACTTACCATCAGCTGGGAAGCTTTCTCAATAAACTTGGACTTGTATTTTCTGTTTTTTTTTGTTGAGTGCTTCTCTTTCTAACTTTCTGTTTATGCATTTTTCCATAACCTATCTTAAATTTCCCTTATTTGTTCACAGGATGTGGGCTTTTCAGATTATGTCAGCTCCAATTTCACTTGAGAAATCTGAAGTGAATTACTTTTCTGAACTGCTAAAGTCCATTGTGAGATTGGAACACCCATGATGTTGTTAGGGTGTGAGTTCCAGGTTTTTAACCCAGACTGTGAAGGAATGGTAAAATAGATCCAAATTAGGATAGTTTGGCTTGGAGGGGAACTTGCAATTGGTGGTGCTCAAATGTATCTGATGCCCGTGCCCTTTTGAATAGTAGCGATCACAGGTTTGTAAGGTATTGTTGAAGAAACCTTGTTGAGATTTTCTTTCCCCTCTAAGAAGCTGGCTTGAGTAGATTTTTAAAAAAAAATTACAAACTCAGCATATAAATGCACAGTGCAATTTCCATTTCATCTCTCCTCAAATGGGTGGAATGAGTGATGAAATGAATTTCCAACAGGCTGAAACAATTGACCACAGCATGTGAAGCAGCTCCAGAGTCTACCAATCTGCCCCAATAGAATCTAAATTTAATTGCATAAATGTTTAAAAGACAAAGTGAAAATGCCTCATAAAGCAATAACTTGTTGAGAGTGAAGAAACAGTTTTGGATGATTGGAGGATGTTTTTGCTCCAGGATTTCTCAGCAGTGATTCTGGAAGATCCATTTTCAAGTACTGGTGGCTGTTTAATATGTTATAAACATCATGCCACATGTGAAAGGCTCAGCACTAGCACTAATTGCTTCCGTACATCCTCAGGAAATAATTAATTCTGTACAAATATCTACTTCAGTATTCTCTGCCCTTGGAAGATCGTCTAGAATGTCTTGCCCTCCACACCTTTCTCTAGATTTAGATATGGAGCTTATCTGTGATTTCACCTAATCTATGGCAACATTGCCTGACCTCTGGCCTTATGTATGGATTCCCTTTTGTTGTCTCCTCTTTTTTCTGTAATTATTACAGAACATACCTATCTTGATTTTCCACATTATCACATTTCTGTCATTGGAATCTGCTCCACTGGACACAAATCCCTTTTCTTTCCTTTTGATTTTTTCTTTTTCCTTTATCCCTGCCAGACCTTCTCTTATGTCATCATGATTCCTGTCACATCTCCCTTGCCACTTAGAAGGATCCATTGTGTAGAAACTTTAAGCCAGTGAGAGACCTCTGGCCAATGGTAACACTGTCCTCACTCTGCTGTGATGACTGTAAATGAGGTTGACATACATAACATAGTGACCACTTACCTGTTGAAACACAGGTCAATCACACACTACTCCAGCCTGAAGTGAAGGTCAGAGAAATACATTTGAGCAAGAAAGTTTGTAGTGGATGACCACTCCCAGGAGCGTGACACTCTCCAACTGTTCCACCTCTGTGCTATTAATGTGTAAAAGGGCATGAGCAACATCCCGCCGAAAATCAATAATGAGTTCCTTGGTTGTGCCGGCATTGAGAGTTAAGTTGTTCTTGGTGCACCATTTTCCCAAGTGTAGTCTGTTTCATCGCTATCTGAGATTTGACCGACTATGGTGGTGTCATCAGCGAACTTGTAAATGGCATTAGTCTGGTACTTGGCGACACCATCATGGGGTTACAGTGAGTACAGTTGGGGGCTGAGTATGCACCCCTGGGGGCTCCAGTATTGAGTGTTAGTGAGGATGAAATATCGTCCCCAATATTCACCAGTTGCAGAGAATGGGGCTTACTCCGAGATAAGTACGTTTAGTAATCAGTCTCGAGGGGAAAGAGTAGGATTCTTACGTAGCTATTCTTGGTGAAAAGATGTTCTAGGGAGGCGTGAAGGGCAAGCAATATGGCATTTGACATGGATCTGTTGGTCTAATAGGCAAATTTGAGTGAGTCAAGAGTAGTGGGGAGGCTGGAGTTGATTAATGCCATGACCAGCCTTTCAAAGCATTTGTGACCACCGAAGTTAGGGCCACTGGGTAGTAGTCATTGAGACATGCTGCATGAGCCTTCTCATGCACAAGGATGATGTTGGCCCTCTTAAAACATGCAGGGTCAGTGGCCTGCTGAAGGGGGAGATTGAAAATGTCCAGCACGTTCTGTATGTCTTGATTCATTCAGGGTTTCCTATTGGGGAACACCCAGATTGACTTCCTCGATATGCAGTCTTCCACACACTTGCTGATAAAGTTTGTGATGGTAGTGGCATACTCTTCCAATGTACCTGTGGACTGCTTGAACATGGCCTAATCAATCAATTCCAAACAGCACAGGAGTTGATCCTCTGCCTCCTCCGACCAGCCCTGGACCTGTATCCACGTAGGGGTTTCCTGCTTGAGCTTTTGCCTGTAAGCTGGGGCAAGAAACACGGCACAGTGGTCGGAGTTCCTGAAATGAGGGCAGGAGATGGAGCTATAGGCATCCTTCACATTGGTGTAGCAGTTGTCTAAAATGTTCGGGTCCCTGGTGGGGCAGGTAATGTTCTGGTAATACTTGGGCAACACCTTCCTTACATTGGCTTGATTGAAGTCGCCAGTTACAATAAACAGGGCCTCAGGATGTTCCATCTCCAGGGTGTGGTGACAATTGGCAATGATCTCTCTAAATGTCTGGTAAAAAGTGTTCAATAAAACTGAATCGTATCAACACTCATGGGATCTGGGCTCCACTGGCTGGTCCAGCATTTAATGTACATCCCTATTTGCCCTTGAGAACGTGGTGTGAGCAGCTGCATTTTATTTGGTGTGGGTATACCCACAATGCTATTAGGGAGGCAGTTCTAAGATTTTGATCTGGTGACAATGAAGGAACAATGATATAGTTACAAGTCATGATGCTAAATAGGAGAATTTGCAGTTGGTGGTGTTCCCATGTACCTACTACCTTGTTCTTTCCAGATGGAAGTGGTTGTGGGTTTGGTAGGTGCTGCCTGAGGAGCCTTAGTGAAGTTTTGCAGTGTGTCTTGCAGTTGGTACACACCACTGCCACTGTATGTTAGTGGTGGAATGAATGGATGTTTGAGGATATGGTGCAAATCAAGTGGGCTGCTCTGTCCTAAATGATGTCAGGTTTCTTGAGTGTTGTTGGAGCCGCACTCATCCAAGCAAGTAGCAACTTTCCATCATACTCTTGACTCGATCTTTGTAGATAGTGGAAAGGCTTTGGTGGGTAAGGTGGTGAGTTACTTACACAGTATTCCTAACATCTGACCTGCTCCTCTAACCACTGGCTAATCCAGTTCAGTTTCAGGTCAATGGTAACCCCAGGATGTTGATAGCGTGGGCTTCAGTGATACTAATGCCATTGACTGTCATTGGGGCGATGGTTAGATTCTCTCTTGTTGAAGGTGGTCATTGCCTCGCACTAGTATGTTGTCATCCCAAATCAGGATATTCGGCAGCAAGACCTGCACTTGCATATGGACTGTTTCAATACCTGGAGAATCATGAATAGGCTGATCATCGTGCTGTCATCAGGGAACAGCCCCACTTCTGACTTTATGTTGGGTGGATGGTTATTGATGAAACAACTGAAGATGGTTGGGACTAAGAAGCTATCCTGAGGAACTCCTAGTGAGATGTCCTGGAGCTGTGATGACTGACCTCCAAGAACCACATTAATCTTCCTTTGTGCTCGATACAACTCCGAATAATGGAATTTAGATCTTTTGTTCATATTTAGATAAAGGCTGTAATGAGATCAGCAGGAGTGGCCTGCAGAACCCAAATTTAGTGTCTCTGAGCAGGTTATTGCTGAGCAAGTGCTGGTTGGTAGCACTCTTGATGATATCTTCCATTAATTTACTGATGATTAAGAATAGACTGACCAGGCGGTAAATGGCCAAGATGGATTTGTCCTGCCTTTTGTGTACAGGGCGTATCCAGTTAATGTTCTGCACACTGGGTTGATGTCAGTGTTGTAGCTGTACTAGAACAGCTTGTGCAGGGTCATTACAAATTCTGGAGCACAATGCTGCAGTACTATTGCCCAAAAGTTGTCAGGGAATACAGCCTTTGCAACACTCAGTGCATTCAACCATTTCTTGATATCATGTGGAGTGAATTGAATTTGCTAAAGCCTGGCATTTTTGCTGCTATGGTTCTCTGGAGGAGATTTAGCCATATTAACAGAGCTACAGCAATAATCTGATGTTAAGACCGACAGCTCCTGGAAATGCACTGCAGGTTTATCTGCTTATAGAAAGAGGAAGGTTAACTTCCCTTTCGATACCTCTTATCAGACCTGAGAGGTGGAGATTAGTGCCTTGGATAAGACAGGTTTGAAAGAAATGAATGGAAGGAGATGGAGAACAGATAATGTTCTGCTTCTATTTCTAAAGTAGCAGTAGATGAGTTTAGCAGACTATGAATCATTTTTTAAAATTATGATCAAGTGAAAAATTACTTGATAAAGTGCAAAAGTTATCTTGGTTACAGAAGGAAATACAAAAGGGGAATGAAAACAGTATGACAAGGTAAAAGTGGAAGTTTAACATCAACCACTTCATGAGCAATGAGTACAGTAGATTCAATCTGAAGGAACTGCATGGCAGTTCACATGCATTAGGGGTCTCTATTCTACAAATTAATAAGTTTTAAAGGCATTTGTTTCCTTGATAATAATTAACCAAACACTGTTAACTATTATCAAAATCTATACCATGTTATGAATAAAAGTCACAAATATGCTTGAGATAGTTATGGTCAACAAATGATCAGAGGATTAAATGTGTTTCAGTCTTAGACCTCAAGGGGAATGGAGTGATCATGCAAATTCTGAGCAATCCATTGAAACACCATCTTTGTAAATCCTTCTTTGACTCTGGCTGTGGGAGAATTGTATATTCTAAAGTATTACCCCTTCTGATTGGCTGGACTTGTTTCCACAAGACTGTGTCATGGTTCTAGCACCCTATGAAGAGTTATCAATTGGCTTTTGCAGATGTGTCTTTGAAGGAGTTAGTTTCTGGGACAACAGCTGGGAATAAAGTTCAGATTAAGAAATTTTGTAGTCTCATACTTATTCCTAACTGAAATCTCTATCTGTTAACTTTTAATTTCATCAGATTCAAAACTGGAATTTCCAGCCTTTTAACTAAAACTTCCATAACAGGCAGAGTTTAATATTAAACAATGAGGAAGGAATTTGAGTCTCTGGAAAATAGAGTGGGAAGAGGCAAAGTGACTGCTGTGGTTATATGACAAAGTTCCAGCAGAAGGACTGCCAGAAGTAAAGCAGATGTAAGACTAGCTAATGATATTGTGGATTGGATAGTTCTTCTGTAAAATGGAGGTTGAGAAGATGTTTTTGGTAGTAAGGTTCCACTGTAGATTTGAATTAGTACATTACTAATGGTTTGAAAAGTAGACACAATGGAAGATTGCGAGAGTGAACATAGAAGGATGGCTGGAGGTATGAATTGGGTGGGATCACAGGAGAGGTAAAACACACAAACTGAGGAAAATATAGCTTCTATACATCACCATAATGTTGGAAAGACAGCAACCGAAATGCAGGAATGGAGTCTTTCCAGATAAAAGGAAGGGAAGAAATAATCCAAGTAGCTGTGGCAATCATGTAATCGCAAAACAAATTGGTGATTGAAGGATTATTTAATGTAACATTCAGAGAGAAATACCATACAAGATTAGACATTCAAATTTTGAACCAGTTAATATTCACATGGTTGTCAGAAAAATCCTGGCATTACCTTGTCCACAACTGATACAGGAAATACTTCAAAATATGTCACTGTGAGAACCTAAAAATGAGTGTGTGCAAAACCCCCCAAGACCCTCGAATTCTACTCCACCATTCAGTACCATCATGGCTGGTCTTGGGCTTCCACTCTACTTTCCCGTTGGCTCTGGAACAGATACATCCCGACACCTTGTGTCTCAGTATTTCAGCCTTAAATATATTCAATAATATACATGTTTGCCTCTGAGCAGAGAATCCTAAAGATTCACAACCATTTGAGGGAAAAAATACCCCTTCAGCTCAGTATTAAATGATTGCCACCTTATCCTGAAACTATCCTCCTGTCCTAGGTTCCCTAGGGAAAACAACATCTCAATGTCTACCCTCTCAAAGTTCTTGAATATGTCAACGACAACACCGTCTCCCAACTTCTGAGAATATAAACCTAATTTTCTGGGCCTTGCATTCTGGGACAACCCTCTCATACCTGTGATCAATATCATGAACCTTCACTGCATTGTCTCCAATGCAAGTATATCTTTCATAAATATTGACAGCAAAGTTGCACACAATATTCCAGATACAGTCTCACCAAAACTCATATAATTGCAACAACACTTCTTTATTCTTGTAGTCGATTCTTTAATCCTTTGCTATATTGGCCAACATTTGCTTTCCTAATTGTTTGCTGTACCTTCACATAATGTCATGTTCTGGAAATTGACTTTTATAAGGTTCCCACTTTAAAAAAAACATTCTGCTTTTCTATTCTTACAACTAAAGTGAGCAACCTCACACTCACCACATAATACTTTAACCACCACCTTGTTGCCCACATGCTTAACCTTGAGGCTTCTTTATGTCATCTTCACAACTTGGTATTTCTACTTAACTTTGTTGCATCAGTAAATTTAGATACAATATTCTTTGTCTTTAAATCCAAGTCAGTAATACAAAATTGAAAACAATTGAGGCCCCAACAATCATTCAGCACACCCCACTAAGCCACAGCCTGCTAATTTAAAAAAAAATCATTGTTCCCTATTTGTTTCATGTCGATTAGCTAATTACCTGAGGGGAGGGGGTCAGTTAGCTCAGTTGGTTGGATGGCTAGTACACAAGCTAGAGTGATACTAATAGCGTGGGATCGATTGACTGAGTTGTGACAATTTTCAATTCTAATAAATTTGTCAAGTGTTTCCTTTCTTAAAACTATGTTGAGACTTAATATCTTCAAAACATGCTTTTCTAACAGCTAAAACTTCTTAAATGAAACAGGAATGGAGGGGTATGAACTTAATTTGGGGTCATTTTCAGCACAACATCATGGGCTGAAGGGACTGTTCCTGTGCTGTACAGTTCTATGTTCTAAAACACCAGCTACAATAACCTGATTCTGATGAATAGGTTGTGTTTTTAGGTCACTGGGGTCATTTGAACAGGTTCATTGACTTGAAGCGATAATTCTGCTTCTCTTTTCACAAATGCTACCTGACTTGCTGAGTATTGGCTTCACTTTTCTGTTATTTCAGATTTCCCAACATCATAGTGTTGAGCTTTTCAAAGCAATTTTGTTTTGTCTTGCACTCATGGCTTGGAATTGAGGCTTTGGTTTTAATAATAACAGATAATTTAAAAACTTTTTTTCAACATTCGCTTTGGTGCTAAAATGTCTGGACTGCTACTGTTTCAAGAAAGACATCCTAATGATATTTGGAGAACTTCATCTGCTTTTTCATCCATTTTATGGCGTTTGGAGCTTTAACAGCCTTTCTCCATCTGGAACATGTTTTGAACATCTGCTACCAAAATGTTTTCTCAGAAACAGTTGTTAAACTTGGATCCTCTAGTGTAATAATACACTCAATAAATACAGGACAGGTTAGCAATTTGGTTTATTTATTACCTTGGCTGCTCTAGCTTACATTGTTTCAATCACTGCATCATTTGACTTTTTCGGTATCTCTCTGTATCTTTCGAGTTTTCTCCAGTATCTAACAAAATGAATTTAACATTATAGTGTTTTGGATTAATTCTTATTTGTCTTCATGTATGGAAGGCCAATGAAAGACTGGGAGAGACAGACATGGTGAAGGTGCAATTGAGATAGATCAGACAAAAGAAATATGGGCAGGTAGAAATAATAAAGCACAATGTTGTTTTTGGGACAAAAAAGCAGCATCAAAACAAGGGAGTGGTCAGCAAGGAGGCCTTTGAAGAATTAAAACAAGGAGTGTCCGACGTATATCTCACCAAAACATGGACTAATCTGATTTCCAGTTGCACTCCAAGCCACAAGCTTTGTTATTTGGGAAATAGGGTCAGAACAGAAATCGTTGAAGGTGAACCAAATGAAGGAAGGTAATGTGTAACTGATTGGAAATGTTCAATAATGATATGGAAGGGACAATTGGAGCTCAAAACCTAAAATCAGTCAAGCCTCAGAGACAACCAGAAATATTAGAGACGAGTATAGGCAGGGAATTGACAAGAAGAGAGAACATGGAGTCAAGAAAAAATGAATTATGCTGCACAACTTATTCAGATTGAGCTAGAATGGGTTATAACTCGTGAGCCAGCAGATGGGAATCATAATCCCGAAACTTGATTAAGACCTTTGGGATTCAGGCAAATTCTTGGATAATCCATTTGCTTCTCCATCACCACAATGGTATTTATCCAATCTGTAACCTCTGTTCCCCTGGAAATCATCTGCTTTTCTTCCATCTGTTGGAGCTCTGTTTCAAGCTTCTCTTTTAGTTCTATTGGTACTTAAGTTGAGGAATAGATCATTAGTTTCATTGCTGGTTCAATCATGATGTGTTTCTCAATCTGCAAAGCATCCAACTGTGTCATTTGAAACACTTTGGATATATTTGCACCAGATCTTGTTTGCACCTGATTGGATGACTTTAAATGGGTCTCTTCAACCCTCTATACCACCTCATTTTTTAAAAATTAAATTGCAAGAGGTGGGCATCACTGGGTAGACCAGCATTTATTGTGCAGAGGGCATTTAAGAGTCAGTCACGTTGTTCTAGGCCTTAAGTCACTTGGCCAGATCAGGAAGGGGTAGCAGTTCTTTTCCCTAAAGGGTATTAGTGAACCAGATGGGCTTTCCCTCAATAATCAGCAACTACTTTCATTGTCATTCTTAGTCTTATAATTCCAGAATTTTATTGAATTCAAATTCCATAACATACCATGGTGGGATTTGAACTGAGATCCCAAGAACATTACCTGGATTGCTTGATTTATAGTCCAGCGATAATAGCACTAGACCAACATCTCCCTAAGCTAGAGCTGCCATGGTTGAGGTAACCTCAGCTCATCACCCGGTGGGCAGTATCATCTGTTTTAATGATGTAAAATTTACAGTTAACATATTTTCCATTGTGTGTTCCTTTTGCTTTTGGTTATTCCTGGCTGTCAAATCTCATAGCTGCTGTATCCTGTATAATGTTGTGTTTCAGAACACCTTTAAACAATTTGTCCAAATTTTCAGGAAAGATCTTTTATTACAGTCTATGCTTGTGTTGTTCTTCTCTACCAATATTCACAGTTAGATTTATCAGCATGTGCTTATTTTGCACTATCTTGTTGATCTAAATGGTTGTGTAGATTTGATTCCTCTGGGAATGGTCACATCAAGCCCCTGGACAAGGGGAAGCATTAGGGCTGAAAAACCAGGGACCTAGCACTGTAGGGGGTGCACTATGCTCAGCTCAGGGGGTAGGCCTGCTTTGTTCTATTCCAGGTTAGTATGTGGGTGAGACCACTGTGTTTGGGTCATGGGCAAGGCTGGGTTTGGGACTGTTATGCTTATGAAAAGGACAACTTGTTGGAATCTATCATTAAGGGATATGATAAATGGGCACTTTTATAAAAAAAGATGATCTGATCATGCACACTCACCATGCATTTGTAAATGAAAAATTGCATCCAGAAGGCTTTTGATAAGGTTTCCCTCAGGCAGTTTGCTAGCAAAATGAGAATATGTTATATAAGACATAGAAGTGGAAGTAAGGCCATTCAGCCCATCAAGTCCACTCCACCATTCAATCATAGCTGATAGGCATTTCAATTCCACTTACCTGTACTCTCCCTGTAACCCTTAATTCTTTTTTTAGCTTAAGTGTATATGCATGAATTAAGGATGAGCTAACAGAAAACAGAGAGTGGCAATTCTTATGTTGGCAGAATGTGACTAGTAGGGTGTTGTAAAAACCAAAAGATCACAAGATACAGGAGCAGAATTCGGTCACTTGGCTAATCGAGTTTGCTCCACTGTGCAATCATGGTTCATGTTTTATGATTCCAATCTCCTGCCATCTCTAGTAATCTTTGATACCCTTACTAATCAAGACCCATCTCTGTCTTAAATACACTCAATGACTTGGCCTTCACAACCTTCTAAGGAAGTAAGTTTCACAGAGTCACTGCTCTCTTACTGAAGATATTCCTGCTCATCTCAGTTTTAAAGGCCATTCCTTCACTCTGAGGCTGAGATCTTGGTTCCTAATCTCTCGTACTAATGAAAACATCTTCTCTATGTTCACTGTATTCAGACCTTTCATTACTCTGTAAGTTTTAATAAGATCTCCCTTCATCCTTCTAAACTCCATCAAGTACAGACACAGAGTCCTAAAGCACTTAATTCCCAGGCTCATTCTTGCGAGCATCCTCTGGACCCATGCCAAGGTCAGCATGCGATGCAGGGCTCAAAACTCCTGATAATATTCCAAATCAGGTCTGACCAGAACCTTATACAGCCTCTGCAGTACATCCTGCTTTTGTATTCGAACTCTCTCTCTCACAATTAATGCTAACATTTCATTTGCCTTCCTAAATGCCAACTGAACTTGCACGTGAATCTGAAAAGAATCCTGAATGAGAACTCCTAAGTCCTTTTGTGCTTCAGATTTCTGAAGCTTCCCCCATTTTAGAAAGTAGTCTATGCCTCCCATCTTCTGACCAAACATTCCCACCCTGTGTTCCATTTGGCACTTCTTTGCCCACTCTCCGCGTCGAAGTTCTTCTGCAGCCTCCGGCTTCCTCAACCCTAGCTGTCTTCACCTATTTTTGGGTCATCTGTAAACTTAGTAATAATGCCCTCAGTTCGTTTGTCCTTATGGTTAATGTACATTGTGAATATTTGTGGTCCCAACACAAACCTCTGCAGAATTAGTCACTGACTGCCACCTTGAAAAAGACCCCTTTATCTACACTCTATCTTCTGCTAGTCAGTCAATCCTCTATCCATGCCAGTATCTTATTCCTAACACCATGGGCTCTTGTCTTATTTAGTAGTCTCCTGTCGGTACCTTGTCAAAACCTTCTGGAAATCCAAATCCAAATCCACCTCACTTTGACTCCTGAAAGGTCACCACCAATATATCATAATTTCCTTAGCAATCTCCTTCAGAACTCTGAGGTGTAGTTCATTCAGTCCAGTTGACTTACCCATCTTTAGACTCTTCAGCTTTCCCAGCACCTTCTTCTTAGTGATGGTAACTACATTTACCTCTTCCCCTTGATTTTCTTCAAGGTCTGATATGCTACTAGTGTCTTCCACCATGGAGATTGGTGTTACATACTTATTCTGGTATCACAAGCAACCTCTTTTTAAACTAACAAAACTGCAGCTTCAACACAGTGTGGGAGGCATGAACCTCCCAGGTATCAAAGTCTATCAATTAAGCTCATTGCTATCTTATGTGAATGTCTAGGGGACCCTCATTCACTATGGTTGGGCATTGAAATATCTCAGGCAAGATGCCCCCTCATTAGCTTGCTGTTCTTGGACAACATCAGGACAGTTAAGGTGTATTGCCATAGCCCAATAGTTATTAATACTGTTACAGCATGGAGGACAATGCATCTGAGTGAGGGCAATATTACCAAAATATCATTTTTTTTTACACCTTTGGTTGGTATGCTGGATTTTCAGCTAGGGATGATGGACTCAGGGTTCAAACAATGGGCAGCCACTTGTGCGTCTTGCCTGGGTGAATTATTCGAGAGGGATATACCCCTGTCTTTTGACCAGTTGGCTTGGAAATACAAATTGTCCAGTACAGACCTCTTCCATTTTCTTCAAATTAGAAATTTCCATATAAAAAGAGACCACACTTCTAACTGATTCTTATAGATATGACATGGAGAAGAGGATGCTGAGTGCTGAGAACACACTTTCTGTCAGCAATGTCTATCATCTATTGGGAAAGGATCCCTCAGACGAGTCCAAGCCGCCCTGAAAGGTGTGGGAGAGTGAGCTGGAAACAGATCTCTTCTGAAGTATGGAAGGATATCTGGGAAAATGCAAGGAGGATCTCCATTTGCAACAGGACCCATGCGTGGCAATTGAAAATTCTCCACAGGATCCACTTGGCTCCAGGCCACCTTCCAAAATTTAAAGTGGGAGTATCTCCAATGGGTCCGAAATGCAAAATGAATATGGGTACGCTCACTCATTGTCTCTGGTACTGCTATAGGCTGGGGGCATACTAGACAACTGTGGTAGGCAAAATAGAGAGGGTCTTGGGGATAGTGGAGGAGATGGACACGGTATCTCTTCTTCTTGGCCTTGATAATCCATTTCCATTAGACGTGCACAAAAACAATGCTTTTCAGTATCCTCACTTTTTGTCACGAAAGAACATTCTGTTAGGGTGGGTGTCTGAAACCCCCCAGGATAGTGGCTGGCGTAAGCTAGATTTGGAACACATCTCTTTGGACTTTCTTACAAGTATGGTGTACCATACAACTGAGAATGTATGTAAAAGGTGGTGGTCCTTTTAGAACTACTTGGGTACAGATGTTTCTGCCATACTAATAAGGGCCTTCATATAGCCATGACAATTCTGTTTAATTGTCCAGAAGGAGGAACTACGAACACATGAATATGTATAAATTATTGCTCTCAATGGTCGAAGGCTATTACTTTGTTTCGTTGAGCTGTATTATTATTATTAATATTATTACTGTCATGATTCATTAGTTAGTTATTAGTTATTACTTATTTATTTATGTAATTAGTGGGTTTCTTTGTGTTTTGATTTGATTGTTCTGAATTTGTTGTAATATCCTGAAAAAGTTCCTTTTTTTTCAATAAAAATATAATATGACAAAAATATATCTATTTAGTTCCTCTGCCATTTCCTCTGCCATTTTTACTTCTCCAGCCTCATTTTCCAGTGATCCAACATCCACTTTTGCCTCGTTCTTTCTTATTACACATCTTAAAAAAAACTCTTGCAATCTTCTTTTATATTACTAGCTAACTTACATTCATATTTCATCTCCTCCCTCTCATTGTTTTATTTTAGTTGTCTTTTGCTATTTTTTTCAAGCTTTCCCAAACCTCTGGCTTCCCATTAATCTTCATCATTTTGTATTCTTTTTCTTTTGCTTTTATGCTGTCCGTGACTTTCCTTGTCAGCCATGGTTGCCTTATTCTCCCCTTAGTATGTTTCTTTCTCCTTGGGATGAATTTCTGTGTGCCTCCCGAATTACCTGCAGAAACTTCTGTCATCGCTGCTCAACTATCTTCCCTGCTAGGATCCCTTTCCAGCCAGCTCATATCTTTGTAGTTACCTTTACTCAGTTCTAAAACCATTACATCAGATTCAACCTTCTCCCACTTAAACTGCAGGATGAATTCTATCATATTATAATCTCTGCCCTCAGGGGTTCCTTCACCTTAGGTTCTCCAATCAAGTTTGCCTCATCAAACATCATCTTGTCCAGAATTTCAAGTTCCCAAGTGGGCTGTATCATAGCCTGTTCCAAAAGTATCATCTCGTGGACATTCTACAAATTCCTTTTCTTAGGATCTGCACGAACTTCATTTGCCCAGTCCATTTCCATTTTAAAGTCCCCCATGTTGACTGTAATAGTGCCTTTTTTACATGCCTTTTCTATCTTCTAATTTATTTTCTTCCTCACTTATTTTCTTCTGACTGCTCTCCGGGACCTGTACAAAACTCCCATCAGGGTTATTCTTCCTTTGTGATTCCTCAAATCTAATGTGATATCACTTCTTCCCATCAATCAATTTCATTTCTTATTAACAAGGCGACTTTGCCCCATCGGCCCTTCTGCCTGTCCTTTCAATAGGATGTGTATCCATTGATATTTAGTTCTGTAGCACTGATCCTCTTGCAGCCATGTCACTGTGATACCCACAATATCATACCTGCCAATTTTAATCTGCGCCACAAGCTCACTTGTTTCGTATACTACATGCATTCAAGTACAACACCTTCAGTCCAGCACACAAGGCAGGCAGAAATTCATCTCAAAGAAACATACTAAGAGGAGAATAAGGCAACCATGGCTGACAAGGAAAGTCATGGGCAGCATAAAAGCAAAAGAAAAGCACACAATTTGGTGAAGATTAATGGAAGCCAAAGGATTGGGAAAGCTTGAAAAAAATAGCAAAGGGCAACTAAAACAAAACAATGAGATGGAGAAGATGAAATATGAATATAAGTTAGCTAGTAATATAAAAGAAGATTGCAATAGTTTTCTTTAGATACGTAAAAAGAAAGAGGCAAAAGGGGATGTTGTATCATTGGAACATGAGACTGGAGAAGTAGTAATGGGAAACAAAGAAATGGTGGAGGAATTGGAAAGGTACTTATCAATGCCCCACAAGATGGAACCCCTCTTTCCCAATCAATTTCTTTAGCTACTTGCTTACTTCCCCAACCTTCTTATCTCTTTGCTAATTTGCACATGGATCAGTACTTGGGATCCGGCAATTCACAACATGGGTCAATGATTTTGACATGAGTGCCAAATGTAATATTTTCAAATTTGCAAATGGTACAAAGCCAAGAAGGAATGCATGTTGTGAAGAAGATATAGAATGTTTTCAGGATGATTTGGACAGGCTTATTGATTGGGTAAGAACAAGGCAGATGGAATCTAAATATAACATTGAAAAGTGTGAGGCTATCCTTTTTTGTAGGCAGAACAGATGTGCTGCACAATGTTTCTTAACTGCGAGATGTTGGACAATGGAGATGTTCAAAGGGTGTCCTTGTCAAAAAATCACTGAAGGCTCACAAACAGGTGCAGTTATCTATTAGGAAGGTTAATGGGATGCTAGCCTTTATCACCAGAGGGTTTGAGTACAAGAGTAGTCATGTCTTGCTGCAATAGGACAGGAATGAGGTTTGAGCATACCTGTAGTATTGTCTGAAGTATTGGTCTCTTTGCCATCGTGGGAATGCAACAAAGATTCCCCAAACTTTTTCTCAGGATGATCCTCCTGGTGGGATTAATTGAGTCCATCTATCAAAGACAAAAACAGAAATTGCAGCAGAAATTCAGCAGGTCTGTCAAAGCTGTGCAGAGAAGGCAGAGTTAATGTTTCCGGTCTAGTGATCCTTCTTCAGAAACCTGTAACATTAACTCTGCCTTCTCTCCACAGCTCTGCTAGACCTGCTGAGTTTCTCGAATAATTTCTGTTTGTGTTTCAGATTTCCAATATCCGCAGTTTTCTTTTTGTTTCTTTTCTCCTCCATCTATCAGAGTTGGGACAGTGGACTGAGCGGCCTCCTTCAGTGTTGTATCATTCCGTGGTTATACAATTCAATGGAAATAAAAAAAAGATTATGAAAGTTGCTTTTAACAATGATAGAATTGCAAATATGAAGGAAAATATAACTACTGAAGAGCAGAGAGAAACGTTAGAAAACTGGAAGTGTTGAACATCCATTCAAGGCTGGTTTTTCTGGAATTTGCAGTGAACCAAAGACTGGAGGTTAAAAGCGGACGTGGGCGAAAACTACCCGTGTGGAAAATCTGAAATTAACTGCTTAATTTTGTTGTACATCTGTCAGCATTTGAAACAAAAACTCATATTCTGCAAAATACAGCAACTCTTCTTAAATGGGCCACTAGATGGAGCATGGTGCATTTTAAAAAAAAATTGCTTGTAAAGCTTCCAACCACGTATCAGTTGTTACAACATTATTTTTCTGTGTCCAGCTTTCTTATTTGATTAACCTGTCAAATTGATGTTTGATTTTGATAATTTCAGTATGATGTGTCTTTTAATTGCTGGCAATTTGTTTTGCTATCAAGATATGTGTTCCTTATGCACAGAGGGATCTCACCGTTCCACAACTTAATTGCAGGTCATTCCAATAGCAACAAAAATAAGAATCACTAATGAGTCGCGTGTAACCTCGCTGCCCGCACTCTTGAAATTGTTTCTTCAAAGGTAGCTTTAAAAGTGTGGGCTGGAATCTCCTGTGGTCGTAATCAAGAAATGGGCCATTGAAATTAGTTTGCTGATGCTTACTTACGCCTAAATGTTCTGCCAGTCTCATTAAAAGGAATAAAAATGGGTGTCCATGCACAGAAACCTGATAAAAGATCGGAGAAAAGTACCAACTTCACGACACGCATTCCCTTTAAAGTTTGAAAGTTGACATTTCAAGTCATGCAAGTCCAAAAGGCACGGATATCAGTCAGAAGTTGTGTCCCTGTTAGTCCCTAATAGCCCCCATTCTGAGTTTCAAATTGCAAACAAATTCCCTGTCAGTCTCATTAGCATGCGCCCAGACATAAAAACTGACTGTAAATCAGTGCAAACAAAGCAGGGCCTAGTCGGAACATCCAATCCGAACCATATACTCCCTTCTTAAGATTCAACACGTGCAGCCATCACTCATACGTAGCAGACACAGCATGTTTACAAATTGGGGAAGCTTTTTCATTTTTAATATAACTTTTGTTGATATGTTCAAAACTAAAGGATCTAATGGTTGCAAAGAATGGTAATAAAATGTCAGAAAAGTGGCTTTGTTTCCTGCAGCACCAGATTCGACCTTAATCAATGCAAAGCTCTTTAGCTTGGGGGTAGAATGATTACATGAGCCGAAATGCATTCAGTTGCAGCGATCGATAGATGGATGGAAAGGGAATTTCAGCCAACCACTATCGCGCAATGCATTTCCATCCATGTTTTCATTGATGTATTATTCTATACATTTGGTTTATGCTTTGACATGTATCTGGCCGCAAGTATTCAGGAAATTCTAACCCAAATGTCGTCTTGTAATGTACAGTGGTTTCATCTTAAAATGTGGTTTGGGTTGTTTCAAGAACAGCTAGGTTTTGTATTGTTGTGAATCATTCCAAATGTAATAATGGCTCAGATGTTAAATGAACAGGATTGATGAAGCCATGTACAACTGTCATTTCCAGCACAGTGAAATCGCTGCAATTTTTTAAAATTGCTGAATCCCTTCTCCCTTTTCATCCAGAAAACTGATAATTTATCTCCATACATTTTGTGTAAACTCAATTTATGTGGCTCTGAAATTCCTTGGGGTTGAATCCTTGGTTGAAATGTAACCTCTTTCTACAATCTCACTGACAAATTCCTGAACTCACAATATAACCCTGCACTTAAGGTGCAACTGGATATATCATTCTCATGAAAGGTCATTGACTTGAAACATTAACCCTGGTTTCTATCCATGGATTCTGCGTGACTTGCTGAACATTTCCAGCATTATGCGGACTTACTTCTGTGCTCATTGTACAATGTTAGGACTTTCAGAAATTTGGTAGGGATTAAATTAAGAAAGCATCAGAGAAACTGGCTGGGTATTCTCTTGCCCACCTATTTCCAGCTTTTAAAAACAGAGCCATTTTTAGAAATATGAACACAATTCCTTTGGATCAACCAAACTCAAAATGGTGTGCCACTTCCTGGTGCCAGGATTTGAAGCAATATATCAGAGCTTTGACAACTTAGACAACCTAATATTAATCACACTTGTGCAACTTCTGGAAGATTGTAAGCACTCAGTTGCAATGTCCAAACAATGTCACATACATGTTGAGAGTGTGGTGCTGGAAAAACACAGCAGGTCAGGCAGCATCTGAGGAGCAGGAAAATTATTTAATTCAGTTTTCTTGAATGTACAGTTGAAAGAATCTTCCTTTAGTAACTGGTATTTATTAATTTCTTTTAGCCTGAAATCACAATTCTTCAGCTGCAATGATAGGATGAATTCATCATCACTTCCTGATGAAGGGCTTATGCCCGAAATGTCGATCCTCCTGCTCCTCAGGATGCTGCCTGTCCTGCTGTGCTTTTCCAGGACCACACCCTCGACTCTGATCTCACTTTCTCCCAATGTCACATACATGGCAAACATTTTAGCTAGAAACATGTATGGAGTAAATATTTGCTAGTTAGAGGTGGCACTAATATCAATGGGTTAGAAAAACCATCACCATCTCTTTTAATTAGGTGCCGCACCTCCATTACACTTGATATGTCCCTCTTAGTGCTGCTCTTTTTTCCTTACATGGAGCTTTCCATCTGCACTTGACTTGTGGAAAAAATAATTAGGGTATAAAAGATTGAGAGGCACATCTGTGAATTAATCCTGTCATCACAGCTGAAGAATTGTGATTTCAGGCTAAAAAAATGAATAAACTACCAGCTGCTAAAGGGAGATTCATTCAACTGTATATTCAAGAAAATTGAATAATTTTAGAACATTTTAAGTTTACTTCTAGTTAAATGCAAATGGAATGTTTGATTGAACCATGACGTTATATATCTCAAAAACAATCATTCACAGAATGTGGGGTCACTATCCAGGTCAGCATTTACTGCCTCTCCTTGTTTGTCCAGAGGCACTGTGGGTCAAGCACATTATTATTCGTCTGGAGTCACATATAGACCAGATCTGGTAAGGACATCAGTTTCCTTCTTTAAAGAATTTTAGTGAAGCAGATGGGTTTTTCTGGCAAATGATTTCATGGACATTGACAGACAATTGCATGTTTTAAAAATTGAATACGAATTCCACCATCGGCCAGGGGTAGGTGTCACAAAGCTAGCCCTTATTTCCCCCTAAAAGCAGCTCCTTGGCTCAAGGATACTCTGACCTTGAATTTCTTTAGAGGGGTAATAAACCAGACTGGCTTGGTACAGAGATGAAAAGGATTTTGAGAGGTCTTTTGTTTCGATGTAAACAGATGAGACTTCAGGCCAAAGTGGTCAAGCTTTAGAAGTGACCTGTATAATGAAAGGGTTGTGGTCAGCTGTCAAGCTGAATGAGCAGTCCAGAATTGGTTGGAAGTTCAACAGTGAGCTGTGTGGAAACTCTCTCTTCTGCCCTACTGACTTCAACCTGTAAGAAACTGACCTTTTATGTACTGAGTTTTAAAGGGGGTTTGCTTATTGGGACTGTTGTGTACATTTGGAACAGTATACTTAAGTCGAGTTTGGATAGACTGAGTCCTGTAGGGGTTCTTTCCTCTGTTGCTTGTGTTTCATTGTGCAATTTTATGAATTTTTTTTGTCTGTTTTAAACCTGGTAGTTAACCTTGATAACTTAATCCAGGTAATTTTCGCTGTACACTTAACGAAACAAATTGCAAAGTTATGGTCTGGGCTGCCTGCTTAAGAATGTTTTGAGTGGTCTGGCCTAGTCCGTAACAGATTGAGAGCTTTTTGTGGGATTTTCAACAGCGAGTGGTAGGTGCTATGTCTTTATTCTGCATGTTAGTTTGGTTAGGGTAGACAAAGCTTGGGATAGCAATGGCTCTTTCAGTTGCCAAACATTTTCTGGATGTGGATATAGTGACTTTGGAATTTTTGCAAAATGGGAATAAGACCAAGTTGTAGGAATTATTACAGAAGCTAGAATTGGAGCTGCCTGCTTCTGTGAGGAAAGGAGAGATAATTACAGCAGTAGCTCAGCATTTAAACTTGCTGGAGAAACCACCAGAATCTATAGAGATGGCAAGAATTAATTTGCAAATGAAGCAGCTTGAGTTAGAGGCAAGAGATAAGGAAAGCACAGCAGAAATGAAAAAAGTTTGAGTTACGATTAAAAGCAGAAGAGAGGGAAAAAGAAAGAGCAGAGAAAGCAAAAGAGAGCTTTTGAATTTCAAAAAGTGACACTTAAAAAGAAAAGTCACCTTAAACGGCCGAGTTAAAAGCTGAGTGAGGAAGAGAGTGAGGATGAGCAAGCCCCTGGTAGTCAGAAGCCTAGTAAAAAAATATTTAAGTATGCTCAAGCATTGCCTAAATTTGATGAGAAGGATGTGGAAATCTTTTCCATCTCATTTGAAAAGGTGACTAAACAAATATAGTGGCCAGTGGCAATGTGGGTTTTGTTGATCCAAATGAAACTTGCAGGTAGAGCTGGTGAGGTATTCACATCATTGTCAAAGGAGGTATCTGGGGAGTATGATAAAAGCCATTTTAAGTGCATATGAGCTTGTACGAGAAGCCTATAGACAATGTTTCAGGAATCTAAGGAGGGACACTAGTCAAACCTATATTGAGGTTGAAAGGATCAAACAGAATATTTTTGATAGATGGATAAGAGCTTTAAAAATCGAGCAAACCTATGTACCCTTAGAGAGGTAATTATTTTAGAGAAATGCGAACTCGTGGAAGAGCAGGGAGATAAAACGGCAAGATTAGCAGCTGAAGTGGCTGATGATTATGAGCTGGTCCATAAAATTCAATTTGGCTTCCAGAATCCATTTCAATCCATGAGTGATAGAAATTGGGGCAAAGAGAAATCCTCATGTGGAAAGGGAGAGGTAGATCTCAGTGAAGATCATAAGGATAACCTACCACAAGGTAGAAAAGAAATTCTTGAGGGTGACAAAGAAGTTAGAAAGCTCGCAATAAAGTGAGCCACACACAATCACAGTGTTGGTGGACTAGGAGAAAACCAGATGTAGGAAAACCAGACAAGCCCGGAAGTTCTGTTGGACTAGTAACAGTTAGACAACTGCCTCAGAGTGTACACGATGTTCAGAGATTAATTAAGGAGGAAGTGCCAGATCTGTTTCAAAAATATACATGCAAGGGTAAAGTTTATTTGCATCAGCCAGGAGCAGCAAGTAAAGAGGTTACAATATTAAGGGACACAGAATCCTCTCAGTCTGTAATGTTGAAGGATGAGGAGATATGTACTGCTGGGGAACTATTGCCAGAAAAGGTACTGGTAACAGGAATTCATGGTGAGACAAAAAGTGCTCAATTATGTAAAGTGAGGCTAGAGAGTCCAGAAAAGAGTGGAGAATTCATGGTAGGAGTACTGGACAAACTCTTAGCTCCAAGAATACAATTTGTCCTAGCAAACGATATAGCTGATTCATGCTGCCTACTCTAGTTGAAAAACACAGGCAACTAAAGACATGGAAAATGTTTATCCTGGAATTTTCTCTGATTGTGATCAGAAGATCACAGAGACACTAGCTGATGCAGGAGAGTTCAAAAAGCACAGAAATGAAAGCTGACATTACGTTATCGGAAATCTTTTTTGATCAGATAAGTGGAACAGAAAAGGATCAAATAGATAAACATGCAAGTATCTTTACCTCCGCTACACTTATTGAATTACAGCAGAAAGATGAGGAGTTAAAACAGTTATATCAAAAGGGATTTACAGAGAAGGAAAGTGAATGCATTCCTGTGTGTTATTACTTAACAAATGATGTTTTCATGAGGAAATCACACTTTCAAGCAGATGAGAAATGGGTAGAGATTCATCAAATTATTTTGCCAGTAGGGTATAAAAAGGAGATGCTGTGAGTAGTGCATGAGTGACCACTTGGAGGTAATTTTGGGGTGAGGAAAACACAGGCTAAAATACAAAGACATTTTTACTGGCCTGAACTACAGAAAGATGTAGTTGAATTTTGCCAGATATGTTATACATGTCAGCTAATCGGAAAAACACAGGCAGTAATAAAACTGGCACCTTTTATACTTATTCCAGCATTTGAGGAACTTTTCACAAGAGTCTTGATTGATTGCATAGGATCCCTACCTCAAATAAAAAATAGGAATAAGTATTTATTATCAATAATGGATGTGCCAACTAGATTTCCAGAGGCAATCCCATTATGCAACATCACAGCAAAAATAGTTGTTGAAAAATTACTTAAATTTTTGATTAGATACTGACAACCAATAGAGATCCAGTCAGATCAAGGATCAAACTTCACATCCAAACCATTCAAGGAGGTTATGGGATAACTTGGGAATAAAGCAATTCAAATCTACTGCGTATCATCCGAAATCGCAGGGAACACTAGAGAGATGGCATCAAACACTAAAGACCATTTTGTGGGCTTATGGTCAGGATTATCCAGATGATTGGGATAAGAGAATTCTGTTTGTACTTTTTGTGTTCAGAGATGCACCGAATGAATCAACTAAATTCGGTCCATTTGAATTAATTTTTGGGCATGAAGTAAGAGGACTGTTAAAATTGATTAAGGAGACATTAATAAGTCAGAATTCAGAAACCACCCATTTGGAGCATGTGTCAAATTTTAGAGAATGATTAAATAGAGCTGGAGAGTTGGCTTGACAACATGTAAAAGTATCACAACATACAATGAAACAGGAAGCAGATAAGAAATTATAAATTCACAATTTTGCAGTTGGTGATAAGGTATTGGTGTTACTTCCAGTGAGCCTTTAAAAGCCAGGGTTAGTGGACCTTATCAAATCGAGAGGAAATTGAGTGAGGTGAACTAGATAAGGACTCCAGACAGGAAGAAATCTCACACAGCGTTTCATATAAATATGCTCAAAAGGTATTTTGATAGGGAAGGAAAACAAGAGGAGAAGATATTAATGATTACAGCACAGAAGGAAGAACCAAGTTCAGAGGATTCTGAATTGGACATTCCTCAAATCAAATTGGACAATGAGGAAGTTGTCAAAAATTGGAATAAATTATTAAGTTAGCTTCCACAAGAAAATCAAAATGACCTGAAAGAGTTATTACTATCACATGGGGAGATATGCAGGAATAAACTGGGAAGTACTAACCGGATTGTGCATGATGTAGAGATAGGAGATGCTGTTCTGATTAAGCAACATCCTTATAGGCATAACCCTCTAAAGGTGACACAGGTTCAGAAGGGGATAGAGTGCATGCTCCAAGATGGTATAATTGAAGTGAGTTACAGTGACTGGAGCTCACCCATGGTCATGGTGCCAAAGCTAGATGGTACCCAATGGTTATGTGTAGACTATTGCAAAGTCAGCACCGTTACAAAGACTGAAGCATATCCAATTCCACAGTTGGAGGACTGTGTCGAAAAAGTGGGACAAGCAATTTACATTTCTATGTTGGACTTGCTCAGAGGCTACTGGCAAGTACCTCTGTCAGAGACAGAATGTCAGATTTCAGCTTGTGTAACGCCCCCAAATGGACTGTATCAGTTCAAAGTCATGCCATTTGATATGAAAAGTGCTCCAGCCACATTTTGGAGACTTACCAACTGTGTGGTGTATGTTGATGACCTGGTGATTTTTAGTCACTCATGGAAGGAACATTGACAGCATTTATTGGACTTGTTCAATTGACTTCGGAAGGCAGGCTTGGTAAACCCAGCAAAAAGTGAATTTGCCAAAACCCAAGACACCTTCCTGGGCTATATTATTGGACATGGACCAATGGCCCAATGAGAAGCAAAAATGCAAGCAATTGGGGAATTTCCTACACCATCAATGAAAAAAGTAGTACTATGGTTCCTGGGATTCAGTGGATTTTACCAAAAGTTTGTGCGAAACCTTAGCAGAGTTGCTGCTCCACTCACTGAATTGTTAAAAAAGGACAGGAAGCTTTAGTGGACAGTGAACTGTCAAAAGGCATTTGACAGCCTGAAGGCTGCGTTAACCATTGCAGTAGTATTAGCCACACTGGATTACATGAAACCTTTCAAGGAGGTTGTTGATGCCAGTGATGTGGGTGTTGGTGAGGTGATCCTGCAGAAGGATGATGAAGGGATAGAAAAACTCATTGGGTATTTTTCTAGGAAATTGAACATTCATCAACAGAAATATTCAATGGTGGAGAAAGAGACTTTAAGCTTGGTGCAGCTATTCAATTTGACAATTGTGCACGTGGCAGGTCATGAAAACGTGATTGCCAATACATTATCGAGACTCGAATGTGATATGGAGGCATTCGGTGGTGGGAGTATCGCGGCCTGAATTTGCATGTAATTGTACATATGTGCATGTTTATAGTTAGTATAGTGTACACGTGTGTTTAGTCTACTAACTGGGTTTTTGAAGGGCTAAAGATGAAGCCACCTTTTGGTATTGATAGTTCATTTTTTTAAAGAGGGTGGGAGAAGTGTCACAAAGCCAGTCTTTTTTTTTTGAAAAGCTGCTCCTTGGCTCAAGAATACTCTGTCCATGATATTTTTCAATGGGGTAATAAGCTGGGCTGGGCTCTGATCAGACTGGTTTGATACCGAGATGAAAAGGATTTTGAGAAGTCTTTTGTTTATATGTAAACAGAAATACTTCAGGCCAAAGTGGTCATGTTTTAAAAGTGACCTGTATAACGAAAGGGGAGCGGTTAGCTCTCTAGCTGAGCTGAGCAATTCAGTCCAGAACTGGTTGGAAGTTCAACAGTGAGCTGTGTGGAAATTCTTTCTTTTGCTCTTCTAACTTCAACCTGTGAGCATCTGACAGTTCTTTGTACTGTGTTGTAAAGGGAGTTTGCTTATTGGACTGTTGTGTTTATTTGGAACAATATACTTAAGTCTAGTTTGGATAGACTGAGTTCTGTAGGGGTTCTTTACTCTGTTCCTTATATTTCATTGTGTAATTTTGTGAATAAATTTCTTTGTCTGTTTTAAACCTGGTAGTCAACATCGCTAACGTAATCTGGGTAATTTTCACTGTACACTTACAGAAACAAATTGCAACGTTATGGCCTGGGCTGCCTGCTTAGGAATGTTTTGAGTGGTCTGGCCTAGTCCATAACATGGGATCTGAACCTGCATCCCCAGAATATTACCTGTGTCACTGGGTTAATAGTCTAGTGACAAGACCACTATAAATTATAAATAATTATGGGCCAACTGGCCTCCTTTGGCCTTATAACAATGTTGTGATTCTGTGAATAAACATTGTAATAGCTTTGGACAGGATGCAAGTGACAGCAAAATGTTTTACTAGCTCCTTCAGAACAGAATACATACCCATACTACTACAGCCGAAACATCAACTCTGTTTCCCTCCCTGCAGATACTACCCTGAATTTCTCTTGCACTTTTTTGGGTATTTTTTAAATTTCTGATTTCCAGCATCTGCAGTATTTTGCTTTTCAAATGGAGAATGTTTCTCATTTAGTTTTTGGGATATGGAGGTTTCAGCATCCACACAGGAATATTCCTGGTCTTCATCTGCAAGAAGGAGAAAGTGAGGTCTGCAGATGCTGGAGATCAGAGCTTAAAAGTGTGTGGCTGGAAAAACGAGCAGGTCAGGCAGCATCAAAGGAACAGGAAAATTGATGTTTTGGGCATAAGCCCTTCTTCAGGAATGAGGAGGGTGTGCCAAACAGGCTAAGATAAAAGGTAGGGAGGAGGGATTTGGGGGAGAGGTGTTGGGAATACGATAGGTGGAAGGAGGTTAAGGTGAGGGTGATAGGTCGGAGAGGGGCTGGGGGCGGAGAGGTCGGGAAGAAGATTGCAGGTCAAGAAGGCAGTGCTGTGTCTGAGGGTTGGGACTGAGAAAAGGTGGGGGGAGGGGAAATGAGAAAGCTGGAGAAATCTGCATTCATCCCTTGTTGTTGGAGGGTTCCTAGGTGGAAGATGAGGCGCTCTTCCTCCAGGCGTTGTGTTGCCATGGTCTGGCGATGGAGGAGGCCAAGGACCTGCATGTCCTTGGTGGAGTGGGAGGGGGAGTTAAATTGTTCAGCCATGGAGCAGTTGGGTTGGTTGGTGCGGGTGTCCCAGAGGTGTTCTCTGAAACGTTCCGCAAGTAGGTGGCCTGTCTCCCCAATGTATAGGAGGCCACATCGGGTGCAGCGGATGCAGTAAATGATGTGCGTAGAGGTGCAGATGAATTTCTGACAGATATGGAAGGATCCCTCCAAGTCCCCAAGAGCTTACAAACAAAAGTGTGTGATTAAGCATGAGCCTTGGGAAGTGGTGGTTTTGTAGCAGCGGTACAGTAAGTGTGAAATATTGGAAATAAGACTGTGGCACTAACCCTGGTGGAGCAGAGAAAATCATTGATAACCTTCCTGCAGACCATTGACCTCACTCTGACCGGTGTAGCATGCACAGAGTAGGCTGGCTGAGTCTGGTGTTGTAGCTTTCTTTGTCAATTTCTTCAATTCTGATGAAGAAAGCCCTAAGCACCTGATACCTGGAGGAAGAATGCCTTATCTCTAACCACAAGGTATCAATGTGGATTTCACCAGTTTTCCCATTTCCCCACCTTTTCCCAGTCCCAACCTTCCAACTCAACAACACCCTCTTGAATGGTGCTACCTGTCCATCTTCCTTCTCACCTATTTATTTCACCCTCCTCTCTGATCTATCCCTCATCTACATCTACCTATTGCATTCCCAGCTACCTTGCACCCCCAACCCCCCACCCACCCAGCCCCACCTCCTCCTATTTATCTCTCAGCCCCCTTGGCCCACAAGTCTCATTCCTGATGAAAAGCTTATGCCTGAAACATTGATTTTCCTGCTCCTCGGACGCTGCATGACCAGCTGTGCTTTTCCAGCACCACACTCTTCGACTCTGATCTCCAGCATCTGCAGTACTCACTTTGTCCATCAACCAGGGCTGCCAGATCCTTGTTTGTGAAGAGGGGAACCTTGTTTGCAACAGCTGGGGGTAATGTCTTAACTGAAATGCTAATGACTGATTGCATCTGACAGCCTTTTAAATATAATGCTGATGTCAGGATGCTGAAGTATTGAGCGACAAATACATCCAGCTATGGTGAGTGGAACACTTGGACTAGCATCAGGTGAGCGCATAGTCGTGGGGATAAACAGTAAATGAGGCACATTTGGGATGATGGTGTGAGAAAACCCAGTGGGATGTATGGAGAGAAATCCTTCATGAAACTCAGAGTGGAAGCTATTTTTATGGTTTTTTTACTCTACAGACATGAAAGCATTATGGAAAATGTCATCGCAGATCATGAACAGAATATGAGTGACTGGTAGATAGACTCCCTTAAAGAAGTGGAGGCTGAACAAAAAAAAATGCACTTGAAGATGCCTGAAGTCAAATACATAGATTATGCACTCAGAGTAAAATGATTTTGCCTGGATTCTGACAAGGTTATCGCTGTGGCAGAGATATAGTAACCAACAGATGTGCAAACAGTGCAGTGATTTGTTAGTTTGTGAAGTATGTAGGAAAGATCTTGCCTAATTTATCACCAGAGCGTGAACTTCTGCACAAGCTCACTGCTAAGGGTATGCAGTGCTACTGAGAATAGAACAAAAATTGGCATTCATTCAAATCAAATACCTGACAACAACAGAATTAAATGCTTTCTTCAAAAGCTGAAGATTGCTCAGGAAAAAAATCTTTGAGGCAGTTAAATACTATATGTAATATCTAAGCAAATGCATAAATGCAATGCAGCATGTCATAATTGAGAGGTGACAAAAAGATGTTTTTTTCAAAAATGCATTTAGCTATGAAACAGGAAGACCTAGAGAAGAAAGCATTTAGGGTGCAAAGCTTCTGAACAATACAAAGGTAGAATGGAAAGTTCTTTTATTTGTTTATGGCAACATGGACATCCCTGACTGGGCCAGCATTTGTCATCCATTCCTAGCTGTCCTGGAGGAGGTAGTGGTAAATGGAATTCTTGAACTGCTACTGTCCTAGTGTGCACATAAACACACAGTGCTGTTTGGAAAGGAGTTCCAGGATTTTGACTCCATGCCAATAGTTAAAGTCAGGTTGGTACATAGCTTGGAGAAGAAGCAGTTAGTGGCACTTGCAAGATTTTCCTGCGCTTCCTGTCGTGGTTAGAGGTCATGGGTTGGAAAGTGGTGTCAAAAATCTGAAATTTAGGCAAAAAGTCAGAGGACTAGACTTAAAAGTCTCTCCTTAGAGTGTGTAGTCAGATTATACAATGCAGAAGGAGGTTAATCAGTCTGACATCCTTGTGCTGGCTCTTTGAAATAATTATCAAATTAAATTGCCCTAGAAGTATATGCAGTATTTCTTTTATATTTCGTGACTTACTTTATTGTGCAAACTATTTCACCGAGGAATACATAGCGCAGCATATATGCAGGATATTATTTCAACATGTACATATTTTTTCTGGGTTAGAAATATTCTAAGGATCTTAATTCCAGCTTTAACAATGAATCCTATGGAAACCCTTGACTCACTTAAAGTTGTTTCATTTAAAGTTGCATTTCCAGGAAGACAACAAGAATGTTAAGTGAGGACTTATGGTAGCAACTTCCTGATAACTTAATGGAGCAGCTGTTGAATACTCCAAAGCCTTTCTCAATAATAATTCTTTATTAGTAAAACTGCAGCTATGTTTTAACATTATTTGGATAGAGAAAAGATCAAGCATATAGGAAAGGGAATAATTTTGACCTGCATTCTCAAAATGTTGTATTTTTTTCCTTCAATGATGCTGATAACATTGGAGAAAGATGAAGTTTGAGGTGGAAGATATGCTGGAAGACTAGGCAGATATAGATTATTAAGCCAGTTGGATAATTTTAAACTAAGTGGATTGGTAAAAGGTGAGAGACTAGTAGATATTGGTATGAAATTAAAATTACTTTTTAACAAAAACAGAATTTGCTGGAGAAACGTAGCAGGTCTGGCAGGACCTGAGAGAAAAAACAGAGTCAATGTCAGGAGTCATGGGAGATCTTATATATGAGCTGCAGAAAATTAATATATAGGTATGACAAGCATAATCACATCTAACTGGTCTGCTTGCCCCATTCTGGAATATTGTCAATCCATAAGTTGCTATTTTACCTAAACAAGGATATGTTTATTTTAAGAGAAAGTGAGGACTGCAGATGCGGGAGATCAGAGCTGAAAATGTGTTGCTGGAAAAGTGCAGCAGGTCAGGCAGCATCCAAGGAGCAGGAGAATCGACGTTTCGGGCATGAGCCCTTCTTCAGGAAGGGCTCATGACCGAAACGTCAATTCTCCTGCTCCTTGGATGCTGCCTGACCTGCTGCGCTTTTCCAGCAACACATTTTCAGCTATGCTTGTTTTAAAGTGAGTACAAGTAAGGTTAATGAGATTGATCAATTAATGAGTTCCTGTTGAGATTGAGATTAATTCCTGAGAAGTGATTGAGTCAAATAAGCATATTTACTTCGGAGTTCATCAGAAACTCTTCAAAGATTTGGCAGGGTAGATGCTGGGTGATAGGTTTTTGTGTGCAATGTATCAAATGGTTATAGTGTCAGGATAAGGGATAGACCTTTTGCGACTGACCTAGGGAGTTAGAGGGTAGTAAATCTTTCAAATTCACTTCCCTGAATGTTGTGGATATTCAATTATTATTTAAAGCCTTATTATTTAAAGCCACAATAGATTTTTGTGATTAAATTTTCTCTCTTTGACAGAAATGGGTGAAATGTCAGGCACTGCACAAGGAACCTCCAGACTGGTCAGAGTGTACAATAACTTTTTAAAGATGTTACATGCAGAATGCCAGTCAATTCTGAGATACGCGGCAATTGTGAGCTGTTATAAGAATGATCTATCGTGAGATAGGACTAGAATTGAATAAGGGATGTCAATGGGGCAAAGTCAGTAAATAACAAGGTGAGTTTGGAAAGATATAGTGAGATAACTCACTAGACCTTGTGAAAAACACTTCCTTAAAAAAATATAAAATTTATGCTCAGCAAAAAAAAAATTGGCCCTGTATATTCTTTGGGTGTTCTGACAGATTTGCTGCATGTTGAGAAAGAATAGCAGGGGTCAGTCCAACAGTTGGTTTTGCAGCTTTATCTGCAGCAACAATAACAGCAACAGCAGCAGCCAACGTCACCTCCTATACAACATGTAGAAGGAGAAGTAGTGAAACAAGAATAGCAGGCCAACAGAGAAGGAGAGATCTAGTAAGAAGCAGGATCTGCAATATTTAGTGCAGCTATCTGAAAATGACTGAGAGCAAGAGCAGAAGAAGATTAAGGATGCTCCAATCATGTCACACCAATGCCAGCAGCTGAATGAAGACCAGCACTCACAAGGACTGGGTAGCAATCGTATCTTGGTAGACCTATAGATTACAGCTGCCATTAATTTGTCAGCCGATCATTTCAGGAAGTGATTGGGGTCCTCTGTGGCATTTAAAAGTCTTCAACTCAACTGCATCCAGAATGCCACTGATGCTTTGATTGCAAGAGACCACTATTTTTATCTCTTTATCCCCTGAAGTGAGAAATCTAAAAGCGAGGGCATTAGGATTATCAGCTATCATTTAGTTTCTCATATATTTAGGATGGAATAGGTTGCACCCACATAACAATCAGACCATCCTTTCAGGCTCCAGTTGTTCTGGAGTTATAATTAGATTAGATTACTTACAGTGTGGAAACAGGCCCTTCGGCCCAACAAGTCCACACCGACCCGCCGAAGCGCAACCCACCCATACCCCTACCCCTACATATACCCCTTACCTAACACTATGGGCAATTTAGCATGGCCAATTCACCTGACCCGCACATTTTTGGACTGTGGGAGGAAACCGGAGCACCCGGAGGAAACCCACGCAGACACGGGGAGAACGTACAAACTCCACACAGTCAGTCGCCTGAGGTGGGAATTGAACCCAGGTCCCTGGCGCTGTGAGGCAGCAGTGCTAACCACTGTGCCACCGTGCCGCCCTATAGCTTGTCCAAACCAGAAAAATACAACAAATTTCCTTCTGTAAGAGACATTAGTGAACCAGATGGTTTTTGAGGGCATTCTGGCAATTTCGTCATCATGACTATTACTAGCTTTCTGTTGAAGGTTTATTGTAATGTTATTTAAATTTGCAGGCTGCCATGGAAGGATTTGAATTTTTGACTTTGAGATGACTATTTCAAAGTGTCTCCTTTACTACTCCAGTAACATAACCACTATGCTACCTTTGCCCAAATGAATACATGCCACCATTTTAGTCATTCAAATTGTAGCTATCTTTATAAATTGTTCATAGTACAACAATAATGACATGCTGTGGTAGACAGATGACAGAAAAACCCGTTCTGCAAATTTTCCAGTCAATGAGTTCTCTTACAAGGGAATTATTTTTATCTGAGTCGACCTTAAGTGGGCTCCAACGTAAATTTGTACATCCCGCAAGTATAATTTCCATTATTACAGTATTTATGTTTTAATGAGAGGTTATAAAATAATGCTGTCATATTAATTGCTGCTTGTGTTCATTTTGCATGGCTTGGACTTGTAATCTCACCAGGTGCAGTAACTCTAGAGATCTTGCACACAGACAATATCAGGTATATATAGATATTTAATTATTTTACATTCCCTCCCATTTGGAAATTATTTGGCCCATATAAGCTCCTTTTATAAAATCCTGTTTACTAAATCAAGGCTCAAGATGATTAAGTAACATTACCCATTCAATTTGACCCATTTCATACATCAACTTGTTGTGAAAACTAATAACTGTGTTGCACCAGTGCCTGAGAGAGAAATTTGTAGAATTAACCTTTTCAATTTCTTTACATCTCTGTGATAGGATGTCTTAGCTTCAGCTGTCCCTGATGAATGCAATTCTGTCTTCACAGGAAATAATATACAGTACAATATAATTTTTATAAAAATAATTCTTTTGTTTGTAATTTCCAAATAATCCTGGAAAGGATCCAAGTTACTAGTGCAAGTATTAAAATGAAAAATAAAATAAATGCTTTAGCAACAATAAAATCTATTTAAATTCTTTGCAAAATATTAGAGCTAATTCAGCATGGTAATTACCAATATTTCACAGAATCCAAGATACATATCATAATGAAAAGATTGGAGGCATATTTACTTCTCCATCTATCCATGTTCATTTCTCAGTTGTTTAGGGCTGAACTTTCCTTTTCAATGCAAGTATTGTAATTTGGATTATTTCCCAATGTTGTGTTCCAACATCTGTTGGTTGCAGCAGAATCAGGAGTAGGAAGTATTAGCATGACAGCAAATTGGTTGATTGAAAATTGCAATGGAATTTGGATTTATTTCTATGAACTGAGCTGGAGGTGTTCTGCAAAATGGTCATCCAGTCTGTATTTAGTCTTGCCAATTTATTGGAGACACATTGTGAAGAGACCAGCAAATGGACGAAATGAGATTTAAAGAAAATACACGTAAGGTGCACCTTCACCTGGACAGTGTGCAAAGTGTCTTGGATTGTGAGAAGGGATGAGGTGAATGGGCAAGTGTTGCACATTCTGTGATTCCATGGGAAGGTATTATGGAGGAGTGACAAAGTGTTAGGAGTGATAAAGGAGCAGATGGGTTGCTGCTGAGTGCTGACAGTGGAAGGAATGAAATGTGTTGTTGGTGGCGTTCATAGTCAGTTGAATCTCAGATGGCGCCGAAACAGACTACAGACAGGAAGTGTAAGACTTGGAAAAATGTTGCACTGAGAACAACCTAGCTCTCAATGCCGGCAAAACCAAGGAACTCATTATTGACTTTCGGTGGGATGTAACTCATGCCCCCCAGTGTCAAGGTCCTGTGAATGGTCATCCACAACAAGCTTTCTTGGACTCTTTATGTGGACTCATTGGCTACAAAGGCCCAACAATATTTCTTCCTCAGGCAGCTAAGGAAATTTGGCATGATGGTGAATACCCTTGCCAACTTTTATGGGCGTGCCATCGAGAGCATTCTGTCTGTATCACTACCTGGCATGGCAACTGTATCATTCAAGATCGGAGATGGTTACAGAGAGTAGTGAACTCAGCCCGGACAATCACAAAGGCCATCCTTCCATCTATCGAATCCATCTACCAGGCCCACTGTCAAGGAAAGGCCAGCATTCTCAAAGATCCATCCCATCCGGCAATGTTTTTCTACAAGCTCTACCATCAGGGAGAAGGAACAGAAGCCTGAACACACCCGACATGGCAGAAGATGATCTTTTAAATGTGTAGACCAATGGTGTGGAAAGTGAGAACAAAGGGAACCTTCTGCGAAAGAGGGAAACAGACACGGACAGAAATGCAAGAGTCTCACACAGTTAAGGACCCTGTCAACAATAGTGGGAGGGGGAGTGGTTGAGGAAAAAGGAGGTCATGCCTTCTCCAAACATCTATTTCGCCCTCATCTACTAAGATGCCCTCTAATATCTGCTCACGTTTCCTCCAAATCTCCTTTGCCCCTCAGCTAGTCCTAGACAACATTTTATCCATGTTTCTCAATATCCTTATGGCTCTTCCAGGTTACCACAATTATTCACCTAGTATCCACTGTGGAAAAGGTTGAGCCCTATAACAAAATGAGGAAATTGTTTTAAATGAAAAAATCTAATGAAACTGTAAAGGTAACAAGCAAACCTTCTTCAATATGTCCAATTCTCTTAGGAGCTCATAACATTGTCTCAAACATGCATCTAATACAACTCCACTTGAAAAAATGTAAATCTTAAGTGCTAATAAAATGGCTAATGGTTTATTTTCACAAATCAGAAGCATCTTCAAATGACCGTAACACAATTAGCTTTTTATGAACCGTCATTCAAAACTAAGTTCGTAGTCTTGTTGACAACTGTAGTAACAATGTCTGCTGAGTTGAATCCATTATTTGGCTTTCTAGATTAGCCCAGAATTCATAACGGAATTTCACTGCACAATTGAACAAACAAACCCTCAAAGGCTGAGTGCATTTAAAGCATTTTTGAAATAGTGAAAAAGATAGTCATCTATTACACATCTTCAAAATTTGAACAAGTGGCTGGGTTGAATATATTGCAGTCCTTTGAAGTAGTCCCTGTTTGGCTTTTTAAGGATTGAACTAATGTCTAGACAATGAATCAAGATAAAGCATAAGGTCCGAATGAAATGTTAAAATCTGATTCTCAAATCTGTTGAATGCAGAAGAACACTTTATCCAGTGGGTTTTAATTAGAGTCATAGAGCTGTACAGCATGGAAACAGACCGTTTGGTTCAACCTGTCCATGCCGACCAGATATCCCAACCCAATCTAGTCCCACCTGCCAGTACCCCTCCAAACCCTTCCTATTCATGTATCCATCCAAATGCCTCTTAAATGTTGCAATTGTACCAGCCTCCACCACATCCTCTGGCAGCTCATTCCATACACGCACTACCCTCTGAAAAAATTACCCCGTAGGTGTCTTTTATACCTTTCCCCTCTCATCCTAAACCTATGCCCTCTAGTTCTGGACTCCTGATCCGAGGGAAAAGACTTTGCCTAAAAATACCTCAGAATAAGTTAGCCGGTGACTGTACCAAAACAAGTGACTACCAAGGATGAACACAAATCACAGCCTACCTTCCTGTGATTGAAGATTCAAAACATTATGGTCCTTTTCTCAAGAATTAATTACTTTTTTCTCGATCATCAGACTGAGGGCACTTTGTACTTAGAATGAAACAACATTTTTTTTTAACTATTGTCTACACCAGCCATTTGACACAAGACTCAGGGCAATTAGATGTAGAATGAAAATATGTCAATCATTCCCCACTACTGTGTTTCAGTCAAATCTCAGAACAATATCTGCCATACACCAATATGACATTTTTGAAATTCTTGTACTGGTTATTCTTCAGCCTTTTCTGACTGATTCTCAAATTAGGGACGTTTTGTGCACTGGTCTCATGTCCGGTGTGAATAAAATGGATAATGTAAAACCTCATTTTGTGGAGCTTCCATACAACTAAGGAGAGGCTTCTCAACTGATCACCCTGGATTGAATATGAATCCTGCTACAGATGCATTCTTGAATAGGATTTTAAATATTGAACAGTTTTGATATTTTGAAATCCATGGTTTTAAAAAGATAGTGATGAGAAGATACCATCTGAGTCCTGCAGGCTGTCAATGTTGATATGATACCCAACAAGATGACAAAATCAACCTTGAGATTCTATAACCGTCCCTTTAGTAGGATATACTAAATGGAACATATCTATTCAAAAAAAGAGGGAAATAGAAAATTACTAAAGCCCATGTAGCCTTAGGATCAGTAGTAAGGAAGAAAGGTTGAAACTATTACTTAGGATGTGTTAATGAGGCATTTGGAAAATCAGAACCTAATCAATGAGAAACATGAATTTGATGTAAACGTTTAGCCATAATCCTACTGACCAATGGAGCAGATTGTAGGTGTGCATGATCTACTCCAGTACATTCTTACATTCATACAATTTCAAAGCTCACAGATAGTGAAAAGGTCATGAATGTCAAAAACAGCGAGGGAGGACAGTTACAAATGTCTGGAGAACGTAGGCTTACTGCTGAGATTGACAGATGCAAAACCAGTGATATTTAACACAGGGAAGTGAGAAATTTGATAGAAAGAATGAGGAAAGGCAATATAAACTAAATGATACTAAATTTTAAAAGGAATGTAGAAACAGGGAGACTTGGATGTCTATGCACATAGATCTTTGGAGATTTTGTTTTTAAACACTGTTTTCTGTGTCATGTCTAAAGATGTATATGTACTTACATTATGGGGCCTATCTAATTTAAACTGACCTGAGGATCAGGATGTGTGATTAATCCACATCCATTAAATAAAGTGCTGGCAAACCCATATCTCTTGAATGATTACTGCTTGCTGGCTGTTCGAATAGCACACTGTTCACTGGCTGCATGTATCAGCAGGAGCCTGAAATGGTAGCTTGCCAGCACCAGTTAAAGCCAGCCTGCACTGCTTAAAAACAGCTTATGCCTCCTAAAGGAAAGATACACTGTGGCTGAAGCAGGTGCCAACAGTCATGCAGGAAGTGAATCCAATGCTGGGTCTTTTGTTCATCAGGAGATGGAAGCGAGAGAGAAGCTCAGTAAAATTACGATCACAGGGAAGTGCTACTAAGAAAACTGATGGAATTGTGGGCTGGCAAGTCTCCACTTCTAGAAGGCTTTCAACCCAGGTTAAAAAAAGGTTTATAATGAGCTAGTTGGTGTCAGTTTTCCAAAATTCCCTTCATATAGTAAAGGTTTCATTGGACTGCAAAGTAGCAAGATAATCTCTCTATTCAAGAAGGGAGGAAAGCAGAAGAAAACAGGAAAATATTGGCCAGTTGGCTTGACATCTGGTTTTATCAAAGGGAAATAGTGTTTAACCAATTTATTAGAGTTTGTTGAAGAAGTAACATTCACTATGGTTAAAGGGGAATCCGTAGGTGTGATGTACTGTACTTTGTTTTTCAGAAGATAAGGTGCACATCAAAGGTTATTACAAATATAAAAGGTCATGTGTTTGTTGGTAAAAATCAGAGTATACAAAAATAGATCTTGGTCAGGTTGGCAGGACATGAGGAGCGGAGTCTCACAGGAGTGTAGCCAGTAACTAGGCCAAAAATAAATGGGCTAAACAATTCTGCAAACAAATCCTTATGGAATGCGAAGAGGCTACGATTATTACAGGTTAAAAGCAAACAAGGACCATACCAGACCTGCATTGTACATTTAACAAGGAGAGTTGTTATGACCAAAACCCATGAAGAGGTACTCAGCCTGAATAATAGAGACAGATATTATGTTTGCATATTCCCAATTTCGGCCAGACATCTGAGCAATAGTATCTTGGAAGAGGGATGCGTACACCTCAAATGACCTGACCTAACCTGATTAAGTGCTATGATTCCTACCTTCTAAGACCATTGGCTGATGACAGAGAATGTTCCAGAAGGACTCAGAAAAGGGACATAAGAAGGAACACCTGTAACCATTCCCTCAGTGGAAACTTGACCGGCAAAGACTCCTTGCAAGACCCACCTTCACACTACAAAAACCCTGAGTGCCCTATTGATGGAGCTCAGTGAATTGGATTCAAAAGCCCAGTCAAGTTCACCAGAGTGGGTAGTATGTGTGTTTTTCAGGCAGTCAGCCTAGTTTAGGAAAAATTAATATAATTTGTGTAAGAGTTGTTTCCTTTAACCTATGAGTGTTTCAATAAAACTAAACAAGAACCAGAGTACTTTGTTTGTCTCACAGTAAGAATATTTGGGTAAATGCTTTTACCAAGAGAAAAACTGGTTGAAATGCCTGCTTAGAATATGCCATAGGCAATGGTGTCTGTGTTGGGCATCCAATCATTACAATTTACCTCACTGACTTACAGGAGGTAAATTACACAACACCAGGCTATAGTCCAACAGGTTTATTTGGAAGCACTAGCTTTTGGAGCGCTGCTTCTCCATCAGGTAGCTGTGGAGCAGGATCATAAGATACAGAATTTGTAGCAAAAGAATACAGTGTCATGCAACTGGAATGATATATTGGAAAAACCTGGATTACGGTTAAGTCTTTCATCTTTTAGAATGGGTTGCAGGTTTTGGTTCATTAATATGTAAATCCCAGAACTTCTTTTAAGTCACATTCTTGAGATAACTTAAGGTTTTATGAACAAAGATGACATCTCAGCTCAGACAATGCATTAAATGTGTGAGGTTAGAGTCTGTCTGTATCCCAATCTTGAGTCAGACTGATTCTATTTCCAAAATGGAATTTACAAAATAAGATTGTGCACTTTTTTTGTGCAAAATAGAATTCTGCAAATACAAATTTGCTCCATCGACTTATATGTGTACGCATGTACATGAGAGAGAGTGTGAGTGTGTGCATGTGAGTGTGTGTGTGAGTATGAGTGTATGTGAGAGAGTGTGTGTTTGGTTGTGTGCAAGTTTGATAAAGTGTGTGTGTGAGTATGTTGGAGTATATGCCTGTGAGAGGTGTGTATGTCGGTGTGTATGAGAGAAAGCATGTCTATGAAAGAGGGTCTGCTTGAGTGTGTGAGTATGAAAGAGTGTGTGAGTATGAATGCTTGTCTATGTGAGGGAGAGAGTGTGTATAGTTTAGTGGGGTCACCTGTAGTATGACATGAACCCAAGGTCCTGGTTGAGACCATCCTCATGCGTACTGAACTTTGCTATCAGTCTCTGCTTGGCCACTTTGTGTTATTGCATATCCCGAAGTCCACCTTGGAAGATGGTCACCCAAAGATCCAAGGCTGAATGTCCCTGACTGCTAAAGTGTTCCATGACTGGGAGGGAACGCCCCTGTCTGGTGACTGTTGCGCAGTGTCCATTCATCCGTTGTCATAGTGTCTGCCTGGTGTCACCAATGTACCATGCATCGGGCATCCTTGCCTGCAGCTCCACATCATTACAGGAGGAAAGCAAAGGCAAGGGAGCTAAATACGCAGAAGTTACTAAAAGTGATGGAAGAAAACATAAGGATGTTGTTGACAGATGTCAATGGGTTCAGTGAGTGAGCAGAAAATCTGGTGTAGAAAGTGGAAAAATGTAAAGTTGTACTTTTTGGCAGGAAGAATGAAAAAGCAAAGCATTGCTTATGTGGAGAATGACTGTAGAATTCTGAGGTCCGGAGAGATTTCAATGTTCTAGGGCGTGAATCAAAAAAATGTTAGAATGCAGGCACAGCATGCAATCAAGAAAGGCAATGGAATGTATTCTTTGTTATGAGAGGAACTGAACATAAAAGTAAAGATATTAAAGTTAACTTTTTGTTATCCAGGACCTATGTGACCAGGAGCATGCTGATTGATCAGATTTTCCAGATAATCAAGAGATCCACATAATCAATATGAAAACACAATTAAATAATAACAATAATGCACATTGCTATTATACTTTATTTACAGCATAAATTACTTAAATAATGATGCAAATTTGCCTTGAATAAAGTTTACCTGCAGAGAATGTTTTCACTCACGCCCTCATCTGACTACTCTGACATCACAGAGATTGTAGTATTTGAGGAGACTTGAAATTGAATCAGTGTTGATATTTTGTGTGGCCATTCAGTTAAATAACAATATATCTATTTCGAGGTAAGTACATTAAAACACTCAATAATTAGACAAAATAATATTGTAAACTGTGGTATTTGAGGTATACAATTTTTGGTGGTTTATGGAGAGTGCCGATTCATTAGGTACCAGTTAAAACAAAGTTTGCTGTATATTTTAGTATTGCAGGGCAAAAAGTGAGACCACACCTTTAACACTCTGTTCCATTTTGGTCATCATGTTTAAGAAAGGATTTATATACATTGGAGGTAGTTCAAAAGAGGCATACTGAATTGGTACCTAGAACAAGTGGGTTGTCTAATGAGAATAGATTGGACAGGCTGGTCTTGTTTCCATTGGTGTTTAGAAGACTGAGGAGTGATTGAATCAAAGCATATATAATCTTGAATGGGTTTAGACAAAGTGTACGTGGAAAATGATGTTTTCTTTTGTGGGAAATTCCTCTAGCACTGTTTTAAAATTAGTGGTTGCCCATTTAGGAAATTAGGAGATTAGGGAAATTTTACTTCTTTGAGAGGACTGTGTGACTTTGAAACTCTGCCTCAAAAGGTAGTGAAGGCAAGATCATAATGTGGAATTTGGAACACAACCAGTTCAGTCATGTTATTATTGAATGGTGGAGTTGGCTAGGGGGGTTAAATGGTCTCCTGCTGCTCTGTTTTTGTATGTATATTTGTTTCTTTTTTTTTGTTCTTTGATTTGGAGGTGAAGTGTCAATATGTTATTTTACCAACTGAATCTGTTGAATCACTCATTAAGATATGTAGAAGGTGTAATGCCTTCTACATCTAATGCCTTTTAAGAATGTCTGGTAGGTCACCTTAATCAAAATAGCACAACTGATTGATTGTATAACACGTTGTCCCAAGATTGGCTCTCTTTGTCCCTGTTTCTGTTTGAGAAACAGGCGCAATGGCTTCCAGTTGTAGCACACAATTTTGATTTTCAGATTTATGCTTGTCCATAAACTGCAAGCAATAACGATTGGTTTTCTGAATGCATAAATCTTTCTTTTGTTTGATCTTACTTTGTAAATGGCTTCTAAATACTTTAGAATGTCGATATAAAGATCTTGAAACAAGGCTATTGCTGAGTCTACTTTTTGGTGCTGTTTGTGTGTACAGTTGAAACCGATGAAAGAACAAAAGCTAAAACCAATCAGTATCTTCCAGTGCTGTACAAATTGGTATTCCCTTTCAAAGCTGGGTTTTGTGCATCAAGGGTGCAGATCAGAGTCAAGAGTGTGATGCTGGAAAAGCACAGCAGGTCAGGCAGCATCCGAGGAACAGAAGAATCGATGTTTCATGCAAACGCCCTTCATCAGGAATTGATGAAGGCTTTATGCCCAAAACATCGATTCTCATGCTCCTCCGATGCTGCCTGACCTGCTGTGCTTTTCCAGCATCACACTCTTGACTCTGATCTGCAGCATCTACAGTCCTCACTTTCTCCGAGTGGATTTTGTGAGTGTCAACCCTGACAAGGGCAAGATGAAAAGCTTTGATTTCATGTCACATTTTGAACAATGTTTAAGTTCACACTGTAGATTTTTGTGAAGTTCTCCTCACATCAAAGTCTTTCATAAACTGTCATCAGGCTTCATCAATAAATTAACAGGTATTAAAGTATTTGTAACACCTGAATTCAAAACTATGATTAAAGATTCACACACAAGGAAATTGCTGATTCTTTGACAATTGAGTTGACAGGCTGATGAGTGAGATCTTGCTGCAAGAACACCTGAACAAAGATAAGTGTTATTTGCCAAGTGGTGTGGAATATGTCACAGATATCCATTCTCTCCTGCACACGAGTGAATAATTATATGAAACTAAGTTCCTAGGAGGGAGTTCAAGCACTTGCTGTTGGCCAATCAAAAAAAACTGAGCTTCGGACATCATTCCAAGCAGGCATTTTAAGAGGGGAAGTAAAAACACAACACAAGATTACAGAGAAAGCCCAGTGTAGAAAGAAAATGCCTTATGTTTTGCATTGATTAGGTTGAATCCTGATAATGTAGGATTTATTTGTGAAAGAATGTTCTTGCTCAGTTGTATTGTTTATTTTCATCATGATTCACTCAACATCAGCCAAACTAATGCAACAAAGTCATGGAGATTTAAGGACAAATTTATTTGCTCAAATACTGTCTCAGTGACCATTTGCACTCCTTTAAGATATATTGTATCTGAAATCAGTTTCAACCTGAAAACTAGTCATAACCTAAGACCCAAATGGTCAACAAGGTGAGTTAAGTGTGCCTATATGAGCCTTCACAATGGGTATTTGGACACATTTAATAGACACATTTTAAAAAAAGCTTTTTACAATTTACTAAGAAACTGACTATTTGAAAGGAGTAGCCATAGGCACCGCATGGCCCCAGCTATTCCTGCCCCTATGTAGAACAATCCATCTTCCATAGTTACACCAGCATCACTCCCCACCTCTTCCTCCGCTACATTGATGACTGCATCGGCGTCACCTTGTGCTCCCGCGAGGAGGTTGAGCAGTTCATTAACTTCACCAACACATTCCACCTTGTCTTAAGTTCACCTGGACAATTTCTGACACCTCCCTCCCCTTCCTGGACCTCGCCATTTCCACCAACAGAGACCAACTCAACACTGACATTTTCTACAAACCCACTGACTCCCACAGCAACCTGAACCTCTTCCCACTCTATCTCCTGCAAAAATGTTATCCCATATTTCCAATTCCTCTGCCTCTGCCGTATCTGCTCCCAGGAGGACAGTTCCACCACAGAACACACCAGATGGCCGCCTTCTTTAGAGACTGCAACTTCCCTTCCCACGTGTTTGAAGATGCCTCCAATGCATCTCGTCCACATCCCGCACCTCTGCCCTCAAACTACACCCCTCTAACCATAACAAGGACAGAACCTCCCTGGTCCTCACCTTCCACCCTTCCAACCTTGGCGTAAACTGCATCATCCGCCGACATTTCCACCACCTCCAAGCGGACCCCATCCCTTTCCGCTTTCCGTTCCCTCCATGACTACCTGGTCAGGTCCATGCCCCCCAACAACCCACCCTCCCCTCCTAGCACCTTCCTCTGCGACTGCAAGAATTGCAAAACCTGCGCCCACACCTCCCCCCTCACCTTCATCCAAGACCCCAAAGGAGCCTTGCACATTCTTCAAAATTTCACCTGCACATCTACCAATGTCATTTATTGTATCTGTTGTTCCTGATGCGGTCTCCTCTACATTGGGGAGACTGGACGCCTTCTCGCAGACTGCTTTAGGGAACATCTCTGGGACAGCCCCACCAATCAATCCCACTGCCACATGGCCCAACATTTCAACTCCCCCTCCCACTCTGCCAAGGACATGCAGATCCTGGACCTCCTCCACCACCACTCCCTCACCACCCAACACCTGAAGGAAGAACACCTCATCCTCTGCCTCGGAATACTTCAACTCTAGGGCATCAATATGGACTTCACCAGTTTCCTCATTTCCCCTCCCCCCACCTTATCCCAGTTCCAACCTTCCAGCTCAGCACTGTCCTCATGACCTATCCTACCTGCCTATCTCCCTTCCCACCTATCCACTCCACCCTCCTCTCTGACCTCTCATCTTCATCCCCACCCCCATCCACCTATTGCACTCTTTGCTACCTTCTCCCCAGCCCCCTCCCCCTCCCATTTATCTCTCCATCCCAGAGGCTCCCTGCCTTCATTTCTGATGAAGGGCTTTTGCCCAAAACATCAATTTTCTTGTTCTTCGGATGCTGCCTGACCTGCTGTGCTGTTCCACCTCTACTCTAATCTAGACTATTGCTCATCAATGTGACCTGCAGATGGTCCTGTGTTTTTTAAATTTCACTTCCTAATAGGTGGTAGAATCAAAAATTCTTACTTTTGTGATGAATCACCTTTTCAGCTGTTCTTATCAAATTACACAGTTACCTCTCTTAGACACAGCCATCTTTTTTTAAAATAAATCATTAGCAAGTAATTATATTCTAAAACATTTTATAATCATCTTGGTTCACAACAGACATTATGTTTGGCAACTTGCAAATTAATTTGAGTAGAAGTGTCTAAAATTTAGCACATTGTTGGATACAATTGACCTCCACCCCTCCCCACCCTCAATCACTAATTGCATGCAAAACAGAATCTGCCTTTTTCAAGAACAAAGAACAAAGAAAATTTACAGCCCAGGAACAGGCCCTTCATCCCTTCAAGCCTGAGCTGATCCAAATGTACTGTCTAAACCTATCAATCAATTCCTAAGCATCTGTATCCCTCTGCTCCCCACCTACTCATGCATCTGTCCAGACGCATCTTAAATGAATCGAATGTGCCTGCCTCTACCATCACTGCTGGCAATGCGTTCTGAACGTCCACCACCCTCTGTGTGAAGTACTTGCCCCGTGTATCCCCCTTAAACTTTCATCTCTCACCTTGAAAGCATGACCTCTGATTATTGAATCCTTCACCCTGGAAAAAGCTTGTCTCTATCCACACTGTCTATACCCTTCATGATTTTGTAAACCTCAAACAAGTCCCCCCTCAATCTCCTTTTTCCTAGTGAAAATAAATCTAACCTACTCAAACTTTTTTCATAGCTAGCACCTTCCGTACCAGGCAACGTAACCCCTCATTGACCGTCTCTGCACCCTCTCCAAAGCGTCCACATCCTTTTGGTAATGTGGCAAACAGAACTGTACACAATATTCTAAATGCGGCCGAACCAATGTCTTGTACAATGTCTTGACTTACCAACTCTTACACTCAATACCCCTTCCAATGAAGGTCAGCATACTATATGCCTTCTTGACCACTCTATCCACCTGTGCAGCAACCTTCAGAGTACAATGGACCTGCACTCCCAGATCTCTCTGCCCATCAACTTTTCCCAAGGCTCTTCCATTCATTGTATAATTCGCTCTAGAATTAAACTTATCTAAATGCATCACCTCACATTTGTCTGGATTGAAAGCCATCTGCCACTTTTTCAACAACTCCTCAGTCTAGCTATATCCTCCTGTATTCTCTGACAGTGCTTTATGCTTTCTGTTACTCCACCAATCTTTGTGTCATCTGCAAACTTGCTGATCATACCAACAGTGTCTTCTTCTAGATCATTTATGTATATTATAGACAACAGTGGCCTCAATACTGACCCCATGTGAAACACCACTGGTTACCTTTCTCCATTTCAAGAAACTCCCTTCAATTACTATTCTCTGTCTCCTGTTGCTCAACCAGTTCTTTATCCACCTAGCTAGAAAACCCTGAACACCATGTGACTTCACTTTCTCCATTAGTCTACAATGGGGGACCTTATCGAATGCCTTACTAAAGTCCATGTATGACATCAACAGCCCTTCCTTCATCTAACAAATTGGTCACTTCCTCGAAGGACTCAACTAAATTGGTAAGGCATGATCTCCCCTGAACAAAACCATGTTGCCTATCACTGAGAAGCTCATTCTTTTCTAAATATAAGTAGATCCTATCTCTTAGTACCCTCTCCAGCAACTTCCCCACCACCGACAAATGGCTCACTGGTCTGTAGTTACCCGGAATATCCCTACTACCCTTCTTGTACAGGGGGACAACATAAGTAACCATCCAGTCCTCCGGCACCTCACCTGTATTTAAGGATGCCACAAAGATATCTGTCAGCTGTTTCCTCTCTTGCCTCCCTCAGCAACTTGGGATAGATCCCATCCAGTCCTGGGGATTTGTCCACCTTAATAATCTCTAGCGTACCCAACACATCTTCCCTACTTATGCCAACGTGATCCAGACTAATCAAACTTCTATCTCTAATCTCAAGATTCATTATGTTCCTCTCCTCAGTGAACACTGATGCAAAGTAATCATCCAGAATCTCACCCATTCTCTCAGGTTCAGCACACAGCCTTCCTTCATTATCTTTTAGTGGACCAATCCTTTCTCTAGTTACCCATTTGCTTCTTATATAAGAATAAAATGCTTTGGGATTTTCCTTAATTCTGCTTGCTAAAGCTGTTTCATGACCCCTTTTCGCCCGCTTGATTCCTTGTTTAAGACTTGTCCTACTGTTCTGATATTCCTCCAGGGCCTGTTCTGTTCTTAGCTGCCTAGGCATTATGTACTCTTCCCTTTTCCTCTTGGCTAGTAGTACAATTTCTCCTGTCATCCACGGTCTCTTGTCATACACATTTAGGCTCTCACAGCATATATGTGGACGCGGCACATAGGATTATCCCAACTTTTAGCATGGTAAAAACAATGACTGCAGATGCTGGAAACCAGATTCTGGATTAGAGTGGTACTGGAAAAGCACAGCAGTTCAGGCAGCATATTCCTGATGAAGGGCTTTTGCCCGAAATGTTGATTTTCCTGCTTCTCGGATGCTGCCTGAACTGCTGTGCTTTTCCAGCACCATTCCAATCCAATTTTTAGTACTAACACTCATGTTTTGCATACGTTTTAAATGTTTCTGTAAAGCTTGAGTTTTTTTTTGGGGGGGGAGGGGTGGATAAACTTTTACACGAGTACTACTTGGGAGGGATTGTAATCCATGCCGGATCTTTGGAATTGCCGAATTGCCGGCGCTGGTCGCTGGCCGTGGTCCTGAATTCAGCAGGAAAGGTTGTCCCAAGTTTTCTGATGTATTTGCGTTCGCGACGTTAAAATGAGAAACTATCTTGAAATAAAACCGAGACTGTTGTTACCAATTCCATTTCGAAGCACAATTTGTTTGAAGCATGAAAGATGTTGGGCCAAAAGTTGATTCTTAAATGAGTTCCACTATTACTTGCCAATATTTGCTACTTTGTGTACAAATCAACTTCATTTTTCACTCAGAGTATGCTATATTTGCACAAGTAATTGACCTCAATTTTTCACCCAGAAATAGACGTTGTAAATAACTGTATCTTGCAACTAGCTGCAAGAGATCAAACAGGCAATACAGGCTTTAGCGAAGGTGTGCAGAAGTTTAGTCTGTACCCACACAAAGTAGATCTGTGTGCTTAATGACAAAAGATGGTACGCATCTATGCAGATGGTTCACTTTTGCACTCAAGTGTATTAGTCAACCTCTGTCTTTACCCGGATCTTTTATGACTTCAAAGCCCAACTTATCCGCTAAAATCTATGGTACATAACATACAAATAAACAGATCATGATACTATGACTTTCCCCAATTTGACACGTGATTTCAAAATGATTTGCTGTCTCAAAGTGACGGCACTGAATGGATTACTTCGAACAATGACAGCAGCTAATTGTTTCAAAAGCTGAAACGGATGATGATATAACATTGTCTTTGTTGTACAGGTTCTTTCCCCCCACAGTTTGCAATACGCTTTTTCTGCAGCATTATAGTCCTTAGAAATCCATGAGGCAAAATCAGACCACAGCAAAATTTTAAACAACTGATAAATGCGAGACATGTGATATGTTTCTGTTATAACAGATTTTGCTACACTTGTCTCAAGCTTATCGCATTGGATACACCGAAGATGGATATGTAAAATATAAAGTGATATTTCTGTCATTTAGTGAAATAATGCAATTATCTGTATTTTGTTTTTGTGTTGATATTTTAACAGATAAAGTCACTGCACTTTAAGTAGTATTTCACATGACTGTGTCAGTCATCACTTCTGCTTGCGGAATGCACATCTGCTAAGATTTGACTTGAGAAAACAAAATCGCAGAAAGAGATTGCAAGCTGAAACTTAACCTGAATCACGGGACATATTTATTTAAGGTCAGTGATGGTACATATGGTGGATTAAAAGTATCCAGCTGTATTTTATCACTATAAATAATCTGTATTACTGCTGGTTTTGCTCAATACTTATTTGATAATACACAAAATGTACAATTTATCACCATCTTTTTTCAAGGTCAACAGTCAGAAAGATGGAGGAAGATAAAACGAAGACCTGTGCAAAAATTGACTTGATGACTGCAATACTAATTTCAATTACAAGCTTGTTGACCTGAAGATTATAAAAGAATATATCAGCAATGATTTAATAACTTGGATTGTAATGTTATGTGTGCATATAACAAACACCCGTTACATGTTAATGCTTGTTGTGTTTGAACCAAAATCTGATATATGTGAACTTGTGCTTAGATTTTTGGTATTTTGTCTAATATTCCATGAATTGGGTACCAAATGAATACAGTTATTGCTTAGGAAAGTAAAAATGCTCAGGCTTAGGTTAATATTGGGTCATTTTTTTCTGGTCAGATTTCAAAGTGATGTAACATTTAATGCTGTCAGCATCATCCAGACTGCCAACCTGAGATAAGTGTCAGCCATATTTGAAAACCTTATAGATACAACCGATTTTTCAGTCTGCAGGTATTGATTCCATAGTGATCAGATAAATATCAGAGGCAGCTGGTCATGATCTTGTAGATGCTATCAGAAGATATCAACATTTGTAACCTGGAAGGATGAGACCCAATTGACTGAAGGATTTTTCTTCTGGAACTATTGTGATCTTCTGTACTTTGTTAATGATTCTTTTTTTTATAACTCTGTGTAATACCTGTTGTTAGAAAAATCCCGTTGCATTGCTGTAACTTCACTAGAAGCATGGACTAAAGTTATCAAATCAAAATTTGTGTTTAGATGCATCTGATGCATTTTTTAATAAATTTAAATAGTGCAGTATGTCAACAGCACTCAGAAATGAACTCCAGGTATGATCACTGAGCTACACATGTAACTGGTTTTATGCATTGTATCAGCTGCCCCCCTTATCTTTCACTATATATATATATATATGTATGCTTTTTCAAATGGCTGGAAAGATGTTATATTTCAATGATGAGGTTAACAATCCATTCATGGACTTCAGCTCACTCCATGTGAATGGTTCTGCTTTCACAAGGAATGGCAGAAGTGTCAGGGCAGAAGTTCACTTTGTGAGCAATGGTTTGACTTGGATGACCACAGTCAGAATTTGTTCCTTGTGTTCCACATGTGCAGCAATGGACCAAACTTTCCCTGAACTGTCCTCAAGCTGTTGATGGATGACCAAATTTTTGTGAAAGGTAGAAAGCTTTGACTTCACCACTTGGAACAGGTCAGGTTTCAATTGATGATGTTTGCAGTCACCAAAAAGGTGTACCATCCAAGGTGTGAGGTGTGGAGTATGTTCTAGTAGGGGCTATGGTATTTCACATTGTGGGTTTTGGTTGAAATCCTGTGTCAGTGTGAGTACTTTGTTCTATGTCACCCGATGAGGAGGAAAGTTTTCCCAGCAGACAGCAGGTTATTCAAAATGTGCTCATATGGGAATTCACTCAAGCTGGGTTAACCTCAACATCCTAGAAATATACCTTATTATTTTTGAGAATATTGTCTGACAGCTCCTGAACCACATTGAGCAGTGGTACATTCCTGTTAAATAGTCAATACAATTGGCCATGTCGTAATGACCATCATTTTCCATGTTAATTGACAGGGCAGCCATTGGAATTTCAACATGCACATTGGGAGCGGAAATACTTGCTTTTTAATTTGTGCATGGGGCATGAAAAGGTGGTGGTGAGCTGCCTTTTTGAACCACTGTAGTCCGTCTCGTCCAGGGAGACGCAAAGTGCTGTTAGGAAGCAAGTTCCAGTTTGTGACTCAGTGATAGTAAAACAATGGTGATAAATTTCTAAGTTAGGATGGTTTATAGCTTGGACAGGAACTTGCAGGTGGTGGTGCTTTCATATATTCATTACCTTTGTCTTTCTAGGTGGTAAAAGTTGTAGGTTTAGAAGGTAATGTCATACATGTATAAAAATTAGGTGCTAATGTAGTCTATTCACCCACACAAGCCTGTTTTATCATTCAATAGTATTATAGCTTGAACACTTCTCCCCTTCTACACCTATACGCTTTGAATTCCATGTTAATCAACAAACTGTCTAGACTTTTCATAAAAATACTCAATAACCCTGTTTCTAACACTCTTCAAGGTGAAAGTTCTAAAGATTCATGCATTTTTGAGAGAAAGTAATCTCCTGATCTCCAGTTTAAATAGGTGGCCCCTTATTTTTAAACAGAGAGTCCTTGTTCTAGTCTCTCCTACACATACTTTATGCTGATGGTAGAAGGAGTGAATGTTTAAGGGTGTGAATAAGGTGCTAATCAAATACTTTGTGCTGGATCGTATCGATGCTTGAGTATTGTTGGAGCTGCATTTATTCAGACAGCATGCAGTATTCCATCACAGTCCTGACTTGTGGGTGAACAGATTGTGAGGTGAGATGATTTACTCGCGGAAATCCCTGTCTTTGATGCTATACATATATAGCTGGTCAAGCTCAATTTATTGGTCAACGTTGAGCTAAGGTTGTCGATGTTGGAGGATTTATAAATGGTATTACTGTGGAATATATAGGGGAAATGCTTAGATTTTCTTAGGAAATAGTCATTTCCTAGCACTTGGGTGACATGAACGTTACTAAATTTGCATGCTGACAACATCTTGCTACATAGAATTGGAGCTGTTTCAGTCTCTGAGAGTCATGAATGGTACATCTACTTGGCATTTCTGGCTGGGAATGGGTGCAAATGCTTCAGCCTTACATTTTGTGCTGATGAGCTCGGCAACATTCCTCTAAGCTGCACGGTTAAGTGTGTACAGCTGCAGTGATGTTCTGCACATGGTGCTTGGCTTCAGCATGCCGATCATAGCGTTGAATTCCAGTTCTGGGGGTCTCAGCCATGCATGCGGTAACATGCATGGTGGTAACAAATTTAATGCTGGTGCTAAGTACCATAGTTATGGAGGGCAGGGATATATATGTACACTCCTCCTGTTAATTATTTAATTGTCTACTGCCATTCAAGACTTGATGAGTCTACATTGTATCTTTGAGATTGACACCTTTTTTTGGTATGCCTGGTGCTACTTGGGCACGCCCTCCATTCTTCATTAAAACAGGGTTGATCCCCTGGCTCGGTGTTCATGACAGAGTGGGGAATAAGCCAGGTCATGGTGTTATAGATTGTAATTGAATAAAGTTTTGGTGCTGATTGCCCATAAGACTCATGGATGCCCAGTCTGAATAATTGTTTATTAACATTTGCAAATTCACTATTGTCTGAAAGAAGACGTTCCTTCTCATCTCTGTCTTAGATGTGTGACCCATTATTCTGAGATTATGCCCTCTGGTCTTGGACTCACCAACAAGAGAAAAGAACCTGTCTATATCTAAACTGTCCTTAATGAATCATATAAATTTAAATAAGATCACCTCTCATTCATCTAAACTCCAATGAATACAAGTCCAACATACTCAAAGCATTATCTTGCACAAACACCGCTCTACCATGTTTATCAGACCAGAAGTCAAATCTGGAGCTCTGTTTAATCTCTATGGTGTAGTTCCACACTGTACAGTATATCACCCAAAAGAAATGTCCTGAGCAACCTTCGAGTTTGTGCATCATTCAGAGTTAAAAATATTCACAAACATAATGGCAAGGAAAGAGCTAGGTAAACTTGGCTGAATGGATCTTATGCATGAGCCCCAAATATTAATTGTTTGAATGTCTATTAATTCATTGCTATCTTTGTCCCTACAAGATTTTATTTTGACCACTTGTGTCTATGTTTTTTGTTGTTATTTTAATGGCTAGTTTCTCAGAACACTTTTCAAGAATGAGCATCAATCACTAGAGTGTTTTTTTTATCCCACTAGCTGAACTACAATGAGCAAAGTAACTTTAGCAAATTATGTGAGACATGATAAATGCTAGAGCACTCAGCAAGTCAAGAAACATCAATGGAGAAAGAAACACTGATAATGTTCTTGATGATAAGGTAAAGTCATCATAGACTTATTAGTCAGCTCCCTCTTTAGAGAGAGATGACTGGTGGTGGTTTAGTCTGAGGTTTACCCTGCCTAGGGTGAGGGGAAATGTTGAGAAACCTCAGCCAGTGCAGGAATTAAACTGACACTGTTGGTGTCACTCAACATCATATACTGGCCATCCAGCCAGCTAAGCTAACCAACCCCCTCCTTGATCATCTCCCATAAGGAAGGTTAGTCTTTTCATGACAGTGCAGGTGAAGAAGCTGCTCTACATACACACTCCTAGAAAATTGGAGGGGGTGGGTGGGGGGACCAAATTTCTATATGTCAGGAAGAAAGATGATGATTAACATGTAGGGATTCTTTAGTGCAGTTGTGAACCCAATTTCAAATTAACTGAGGTTCAGGAAACTCAGCAGGGAAGGACAGGTGGGAAGTTCAAAGTAAGTGGCTCTTTCTGCCAAGTCAGCAAGGAGGTGTAGGAATGCTCCCTTTGGACCCTCAGAAAAGAAGCCTTTTACCTCATTCGCCTGATTTCTAGACCCATCTCTCCAATCCTGATTGGTGGCCTCTGGTTAAGTGCCCAAGCTGCTGACCTGGAATTGCAGTTAAGCTCCCTCCAACAGCACCCCCCCCCCCCACCCCACCCCCCACCATGCCACATACTATAACTGCTGTCCAGTCTCCACTGACCAGCTGATTTATGGTACAAGCCCCCAAAACTCATCAACTGGAATCTGAGCTACCAGGTGTCCCTAGGATTATGAGCAATTAGCTTAGCTACCTCATACTGACACAATGGAGACCCAGACCAATTTCCAGGGCCTGCAGTGTTCAAGTTTGTTGAGAAACATCTTCCATCACTTTACAAAAGGAGATTTGAGCAAGTATCAATGCCTCAACATGTTATAATAGTGAATAGTGATGTGATGTAGCAACACCTTTCTGCTGCATGGTAGATGGAATCACAATATTCTGCTTGTGATCCTTACAGGCAACAAAAAGTTGAATGCTTTCTTTAAAAATTGAAAATGAACCCAATAATCCAGGAGTGAAGAGCACAAGGAGACCCAGCCTCAGCAGGGAAGGAGCCATAATTATTTCATATTTATGTTTTTAATGATATTCTTAAAAATATTTTTAGGGTATGAAGTACAAAGCTTGGAAACATGGTTCAGGCAGGTTCAATAGACTTATTCAAGAATGTATTGAATGATTATCTTGAATGAAAAACTGTGCAGTGATACGGGGAAAAAGCAGGAGAAAGCATTAAGTACTGATGCTTGTTGAAAAGCTGGTGCAGGCATGATAGACCGAATGGCCTCAGTCTATGTCATAACAGATCTGAGATCCTTTGTAATATTAAAGAATAGTAATACTACAACACACAAGGCCACCATTTTCAAACAACTCATAAGTTTATCAAACATTCAGCTCATATTTCACTGGAAGGAAGTATGTCAGGACTGGATTTCTTTAAAGTTTCCTTTACAGAGTCATCAGTTTTAAAATATCATTTCTTCTGTAGATATGGGAAATGAACATAGTGGAGGAGGGCAGTGTTCCTTCTGTACAATCAGAAGCAAAATCAGTCCACTTCAGGGTTCAGTTCTGTCACTGGTACAACATGGCTTTTCCAGTGGACAAAAGCATCAGAAACTTCCCCCCAAACAAAGGTTTTAAGTGCAGATGTATTTACAACTGGTGAATGGGTATCAGCATTACACAGTGTGTGGGAATTCTGTCAAAAAGAGCAATGGAATGACACAGTCTTAAACATATACTGTGATCATTAACTACAGAGTTAAGCAGTCATCAACAGAAAAAGTAGTGCAAATAAAATGATGTCAATCATGTTCTTCTCCCAAAAAACAAATTACAAAATTGCAAAAGAAAGCATCAGCAAGTACCAAGGAACCACTTTCAGCAAAATAGCTCACTATACATTCAATATTAATATCTGTATCTTGCATGCTGATAAGTAGTGCATATCAAAAGGAACAGGAAAGCAAAGGAGATAGAATTATGGACAATCATTTGTTGTTCTAGAAGAACATTGCTGTGCAAACAAAAATACAGTAATTGGCACTCAACTCTGTTTTTCTGCAGATGTGATTATTTTTCTGTTTGTTTAGTAAGCAGTATTTTTAGTTAAATGATTGTATTCCTCATTATGGCTGAAATATTTGTAATATCTAATTGTAAATATTTGTGAAGAATTGCAGTTCTCCCCAATTTGCCACAATTTGTATGCTACTACCATGGTTATGGGTGCACAATTTACTGGATGCCTTATCCCATGGCAATAACCTGTTAGTTTCATTTAATTCCTCACCCTTCAGCTCAAAATGTTTTCGTGCTGCAAGTGTGCTCTGCTAAAGACACAGGAAGGCAATGAGACATTTAAGAACTAAGTGAAAGTTTTGAACATACTCTCTCCTTAACCAGCAAGATTTATGGATTAAGAAATATAAATCAGAAGAACAGTAACGTTAGAAACAATTCAGGGGAGAAAGGGAAATAAGAAATGGGAAAGATTTCATGGAGAAAGACAAGAAAAGCAAAATCAATCCATTAAAAACTGAGTTAACAAACATCTCCAACAATAATTTGTTACCTGTAGAAATGAGAATATACTTCTAAATTGCTCTCTATTTGGGCTGTAAAGGCTGTGAGACTTTGCAGGGTCATAAATCGTCTCATTAAAAGGGTACCATTAAATACCATTCAGATGTTAAGCAGGAAGCTTAATTGTCAACTAATGTGCAAATATAAGCAATTTCTTGAAACCCATGGAGAGATTGGTGAGCTACAATTTACATGAGATTCATGGAGCAGCAGTACAAATTGTCTAGCAACTTGTGGCAATTCACAATACATGGGATATCTTTACCTTTCTAAAATTTATTAGATGATTTACATATTAATAATTAAATGTGCATTAAATTCAGCATATTGCCATCAAATTCTGATCCATGGCATCTTTTCTATTGGCTAGAACAAACTGAATATTTTCTTTTTTCACCTGCCAACATGCTCCATCCCTGCCACAAAATGCACCCCCAAAAAAAACTTCAACACACTTATGAGTAAATATTATGTTCAATTTATAAAGCACGTTTAGTTAAAATGACAGCATGGATCGACATTAAATGCAACTAATGTTGCTTCATTTAACGTGCAATTAAAGTTAATGGTACTTAATAGAACATTCAGACTTCTTTGCATTAGTTTACGATTTGCTATCAAATACAAGCTCAGTCTGTAATGAGAAGTATACATGTACAAAAGAGCGTTGCTATTTACTAGGCCTAATAGAGAAATGTGGAGAGTCTAAAAAAAACAAATATTGCCTTTTGTTCAGTTGCCCTGACGTTACCATTACCACCAATGATATACATGGTATATTGCACTTAGAATAGGTGTTTTAACCTAACAGTAAAGGTAACGTTTTACCAACAAGAACAAAATCAATACCTTTATGTAGGATTCAACACTGATTGGCATTTGGGTGATTATAACAAAAAGCATCAAAGCTACAATTCTGTCTTGTTAAGATATCTGTAAATTGATATGTTTTGCTTTATACTTGATCTATTTACTAAATCTGTGTATAAAAAGGTAATCCTTGCCACTTGTAAGTTAAATGTTTGCCGAGCATGTGTCAATTTGATGCACTTGTATTGAATAGCAGGAAAGAGGGAAGGAACACAGTAATATCTTTGAATTTGGGAAAGTCAGTAATAATTGCTGATAGATTTCATATTTTAAAGTTATGAAATTGTAATCCGATGTTGTGCAAAAGAGATGAATGACTATTTCTAAATGAAGCTGAGATAATCTCAAGTACCAACCACTTGAAAACAAGTTCGGTACTTTCCACATTATATAAACTGCGCCAAATTATTCACTAAGCTCAGTGAACTCTTTAATATTGATTGTAGAAAGCACAAAAAGCTAAAATGTGTTTTTCTTTAAACAATATTACTTTTACTCAAAGGCTTGGTGAAACAGAATTTAAAGTGAAATTATTCTTTGAATAAAGTGTTTTTTTTCTAAACGAACAGTGCTTAGAGACTAGGGCTAAGAATACTAAGCTTTAACATCTTTTTTCTACAGAGCTGAATGAACAAGAGATTTATTCTAAACATTTGTCAGATAATTTTTTTAAAATTTTGTTTCATATTCTCTAAGTAAGTATCATTTGGCAAATAACTCTTCTTAATTTTAGGTTATATTTATTTGCAACAAAATAAATATCTTGGAGGTTTTTTTTTGCAAATTTAGGGGCTGTACATTCATTCATGTTTTTGCTTCCAAATTTAGTTTAAGGCTGTTTGGTAACAATATGAATCATACATGAGGTGCAAGTGTATGTTGTGGTATTGTCAGGCATCCTACGAGAGTGGGCGCTATGCTCAGAATTGAATTTGTAAAGGCCGGTTTAAGCGGACGAATTTAGTGCTTCCACAAGTATCACTGGATTTAAACAGCCATTTTTCCTTCACAGTAACCAAAAAAAAATAAATACTCTTAGGTAAAACAAACTCTGCCCACATCCAAACAGCTTGGCTAAAATCTGAGCACCTACAATCAAGGAATCTCTTGTTGGTTGCATTGACGTAACACACACATTGTCCAGGAGCAATCAGACCAACCACATACTAAAATTTCAAGGTAATCCATAAAAAAACCCCAAAACAAATCAATAAATAATAGTTAATATACACACTGTAAGCTTGTATTATTTATAAATATTTTTAGTTGTAGCTAGCATATTTAGTACACCTTTTTCCATAAATGAAAATAAAAACAGAAATAGCGTGCCAATTCAAAAAGAGTTAACACAATATGCATAAATAAAGAGTGCCCACAAAAGAGCATCATGAATATTAGATGGAGGGGATATTGGAGTGATTACTATCAGGAGATTACTGCTGAATTTCCTTTGTTGAAAGCTCTAACTACCAGTATCTGGCTATAGTAAGGCAAGCGTTCATGGGGAAGTTACATTCAGTCTCTCTCTTTCAGATCCATCCTTTGCGTTGGCACGATTGTAATGGCACACATTTAAAATGAGGCTGATCACTATTGCACATATTTGCCACCCATGCAAGGTGAGCACTCACACCCCCACACCCATTATACTTAAAAGATACATCACATTTCAACACACTTGCAGAGAAGGCAAGAAAATAATTTTTTTTTCCTTTTTCAAGTCTTCAAACATTTGGCAAATACATCAGAAACTGAGGGGTTTCTGTCCCTCAGCAGATGAAATTATTTTATGTTCCAATAGATTCTGCAGAGTTATTATGTTGCAATAGTTATTTTAGAGAAATTATTCTTACCTTTTTACCTACACTTCCCCCAAATCATACTGGAATTCAGTCCCTGAATAGTTTTAAGAGGGGAACAGTTCTGCTCAGCACAGGGCATAGCGTCTTTCTGTTCCCTTATTAGGAGCTTGGTTAAACATTATAACATTTATAATGTTAAGAGATAAGAAATTATGTTGGCACATTATTCATTCTTCCTATTTTCTTTTGTTGAAATCCCAGGAACTTCTGGTTTCACGAGTTCGCACCTACTACGCTCTCCAGAGAAATTGGCTTTTTAACTTTTTTGCCATTCCTTCAAACCCATTGAGGAAACCAATTCATAGAAAATAGTGTGTTAGCTGAATTTACACTCTTTCTCGAGAAGACCTCCACTTTAGTAGTTTCTCAGAGAGCTTGGTCAGTAAGTGAAAAAATTAGTGTGACCTCCTTGGATTGATTCCTCTTACAGAATATCGGAATTCTTGCAATGAGTTGAAAAACCCAGAATTATAATCATTCCACTGTGATGTATGGCACAATGAACACAACAGCAAGAAATATACACAGTGGAGGCTGGGACAAGAATTACCATGGAAATCCCAACACTAATTCCACCGGGCTTGGTTTGTGAAATGTACATGACAAATATTGAGAGCCGATGGTAAATGGAAAAAAGGACACTAGGCAAGAGATTGTCTTTAGAGCCTGGTTTGTGCCTCAGGGATGTAAATCTCAATGCTATCTGCACGCTCAGCTGTTGAATTCTGTCGAAAGGAAGCTGCTCGCTTTGCAGCCATCAGCCGTTTCCTTGCCTCCTGCCGTTGCCTGTCTGGAAGGTCCAGGGACTTTTCTCGCACGATTGGGATTTTTCCTTTAGGTGGCTTCTTTGGTACTGGCGGCGGAACCTTCTTTTCCTCCTAAGAAATTATGAAACAATAATCATCAATATCAAATAGATACAAATACTAAAATAAAATGACAGCCACTTTTATTTCTTTAGTTGTGTCACACCCAACCAACTCCATCTTATCTTGTGTGCTTAATACTGCTCTTTGAATATGAGGCATACAGAGTATTTAGGCTAAACTGCTTCATAGTCAATCCTATAAGTTGTGTTACTTTGAGGAGCAAACTTCGTATTGGAGGCATGAATCTCAGAGGTAAGCTGTGCCCAGAAATGATAAGTCTGATTTACCTGGTCTCATTTGGACATAAAGTAAATGCATCTGAATTTATTGTTCTTAATAAGTAGGGAACAATTTGATTTAAAATTACAGCCCTAAAATGGGGAGAAACTAAGTGTTCTCATCTGAAACATTTGAAATATGGAACTAATGTCTGCTGACCAATAGAGAACTGTAGAGATGTCAGTTTGATGCTTGAAGAGCAAATGCCAGGTATATTCATATACATTGCAAACCTATGATCCCTAATTCCAACGAAAACAAGGCAACAGTTCCATAGGAATACCATATCCTCCAAGGTCCCATCTAATCCACACACCACCCTGGCATCGACACTAATTAGAGAAAGTGAGGACTGCAGATGCTGGAGATCAGAGTCGAGAGTGTGGTGCTGGAAAAGCATATCCGAGAAGCAGGAGAATCGACATTTCAGGCATAAGCCCATCATCAGTATTCCTGGAATCAGTATCAGGAATACTGATGAACAGCTTATACCCAAAACATCAGTTGTCCTGCTCCTCAGATGCTGCCTAACCTGCTGTGTTTTTCAGCACCACACTCTTAAAATGGAGACTAATTGTCAAACCTTCACTGCTGGACAATCAAAAATTTGTACATCCCCATTTAACAGTGCGCTGGAAAATACTTATACCTTATGGACTATAGTAGTTCAAAGCTGCAACTCATCACTTTTTTGCAGGGCATCAAAGTGCAATTAAACTAATTCTTGCCTTGCCTCTGACACCTATATCCTGTGACCCTCCAAGACACACAAGTTCCAGACAATGACTAAGGCCAAGATGAGATGGGGAAACCATCTTGAGAGCACATCTCATTCAGTTCTCAACATCTGAGTTTCACAGTGGATCAGAAATTCAATTGCACAAGTTACAAAAACAGCTTGGCTCCTAAAACTGAATATTTTGTGGTGAGTGACTTCTCCCAAACATCTCCAAGCTATCTCTACCATTTACAAAGCACAATCAGTAATGTGATGGAATTCTTTCCAATTGCCCAGGCAAATATCTATGAATGCTGAAAAATCACAATACCATCCAAGACAAAGCAATCTGCTGGGTTGATACTTCATCAACTAGCTTAAACATCTACTATTTGAATACCATGACTATAGTATGAACCAAATACAGTATGCACTGCAGAAACTTCCAAATACACAAACCCTATCAACTAGGTAGTGTCTGTCTAATTGCTGTCTCAGTTCAATTGTTCCTGAAAACATCAACCATACTATTGCCACCTGTACACTTTACTATCTAAATGTTCTTTTGGTCAATATCCTATCTTACCAACCCCACAAATTATTGACCATAATCTAATTACCATCAAATTGTGCTCACTTATTATCCAGTGCTCACTGAACTATAATGGCTCCTGTCCTGGCAATCTCTACTTTTTTAAATGCATTGATAAGATAGGAACCTACATATTTCCAAGCTGAATTTTGTCATTTATAAGGGATTTAATAAGCTATGATCTTCTAACTGGGAACTTGCTGCAGCCTAGTGAGAAACTTACTGTCCACTCAGTAAATGCATAAAAGTGATTTGTTTATCAGCCTACTCCAATCTTCCCCTTTGACAGTTTTTTTAGTCATTCAGGACCTGCCCTCTCAGCATGAGCAACAGCAAATGTCTAATGAAGAAATCTTTGGAGGTTTCATTGCTTGAAAATGGGAGTCATTGGCTACTGTCTCCACAGTGAGGGAGGGGTTAGCCCTCTGATCAGGTGGGGCTACCTGCCTAGCCCGTCTTGGCACAACAAGAAAATTCTTATGTGTGGGAGGGTGCCTCAAAACAGAGGTGACCTCTCGCTCCCCTTCCAGTCACAGCAGTTGCCACCCTAACCTTGCAGGTGATGCTGCAGGCCTTCCTATTTAATCAGAACTATGGACAGCATTATGAATTGGGGATGGGTGGAGTAGAGTCCTCTTTATTGACCACTGCTGGGAAGACAATCCTCTCGTCTTTAGTAAGTGAGGTACTCTCTTGTTAGTGAACAGTAACAGAATTTGTCAAGTCCAACTATACATGGAAGACAGTAAGGAAAAATATGTTATGTGAAGCCTTACAGAGCCAGATCCTACTTCCATGTGATTTTCCATCACTTTGACATGACCCCTTTCGCACTTGTTTAGTAATTATATCCAAAGTAAAGGCAGAACTCCCTTTACTCGACAATGTTAGCTCTGCTGGTTCTGGATCTGTATTTGATCCTTACATCAAGACTTACTTGAGGTGAGCTGTACTTTTTTGGGGAAAGTAATATTAGTTGAATATTAACTTTGTTGGCAATATTTTATTATACCACAGCATCTTACTCTACCTGTTTTTCAAATGGCTCAATAGGTTTCCAATCATTTGCCTTCAGCTGGTGCAGTTCATCAAACTTCATGCTGACATCCTCAATGGAAAGCTGCAGGAGGTCCCAAAATCCTGCCAGATCCTGGGAGGTAGGTCTTGGCATTGCACTGGGATCCTATCAGGTACAAAAGTAATAGATTAACAATTCATTCCAGATACATTTTTAACAACAAAATCATGTGCAAAATTGCTGAAAAACAGATGTTGAAATTTACATATATTTAAATACTTTCACTGTTCATCTACTTGCATATTCATGAAGCACAACTCTTTGCACATGAGCCACAATAATGGAAACCTTTCTGGCTTGTTAGAAACAAAAAAGAAAAATAATGCTGTGTAATCAAAATGGACATAGCAAAAATTTTAACTCATTAATTTGAGAAGGTATTTTTTTCTTCCAAGTTAAGTTATCCTTTCATCTACACAATAAATGAAATAGTTTTCATCTATGAGAGCTCGACAGTTTTGACTTTGAAATATCAATTCCTTGACGCCATTATCACGGAGAACCAAAACATTATAATATCATTTTCATCTCTGTAAAGCTGACTGTTTCATGAGGTAGCTTAATACTTAAACAGAAATGCAGTAAAATAATTTTCAGTGTTTTAAACTGTTTTTTATGCCAAACAATTATCTTTGTTTTAAAGCTTGACCTCCTGAAGAAAAATGATGACACTTTAAATTAAACTTTAAATAATTTTATGTGGCACTGTTTTGCTGAACTCTTAATGAACTCTTAGCATCTTGTTTTAACCTTGAATTTTTGTGGTGCTTCAAAATATGAAGGATGGAGGGAGAATGAGAATTGGACTTTTGCAATGAGGTGCTATGTTTCTCTGACATTAAGTTTGTAACAATTGTAAGATATTATACAAGAACTCAAATTACTGAAGACGAATGTTGTTGAATATCAGCTGATGTTGTTAAATATAAAGTTCAGTGACCCTGACATTCCTCAAAGAATCCCTCCAGTGCAAAAAGAGGCCATTTGACCCATCAAGTTTGCAGTGATTCTCCAAAAAGAATCCCACCCAGGCCCACTCCATAACTCCAAATGGGGTTTTTACCATGGCTACCCCCACAACCTTGGACAACATGGGACAATTTAGCACGACCAATCCACCTAACCTGCACATCTTTGGACTACAGGAGCAAGCCCGCACAGGCATGGGGAGAAGGTGCAAACTCCACAGACAGTCGCTCAAAGCTGGAATCGAACCCAGATCCCTGGTGGTGTGAGATTGCAATGTTAGCCACTGTGTCACCTAATCATAACTGATTTCTATTTTGACTTGAGTGAAACTGGAAGAACCTAATATGCAGAAACATGACTTAAACATAACTACATTCACTTTTAGATATATTTGTCTTTAAAAGATAGTTGTCGAAAGCTGTGGCACAACTGAGCGTTAAAGCATATTCTTCAATGGTCAGCAATAAATTGGATAATAATAATAAGCAATAAAGAAATCTTAACTGCAGCAAGGCACACGAAAGTGTATTGCTGAAGACTATGTTCTGGGATATTGTTTCCATATGAAAATCACAAAGGTTCTCCATAGTGAAGAACCTCCAATTATTATAAGTTGAAATTCAGAATCACCTGTTGCAGTTCTTGTTAACAAGAGAATATCATATAACCCTTACATACTTGTACAAAAGGGCCTCTTGTGGTGCTGTGGTAGCGTTGTTATCTCCGAGCCATAGATGTGTCACATGTTTGAACAAGTTGATTAGAAATATCTATATTTATATAAGAACCAAATTCTTGACTTTTCAGTTGATCACTTTGGGGATTCAGTTGGGAAGTGTGGCCTCTAGATAACTGACTTTACCATTTTGTTTTCTACAAATATACCAAATTAGGCAAAAATCTAAGAGGTCATCTCAGCTAGCCATACCCGTTAACAATTGCAGGATGCTTCAAATTGGAAGAACAAATGACTGAATTGGGAAATCATTTTCATCAATTTAATACTCACCTTTATTTGTGGGCATTTGCTTTAATACATAACATGTATAATTGCCTAAGTTGCTCTGACAGTCTCAGAATAATTGGTCAGTGATTCACAAACCACCCAACCTAATGTGTGTTCGATGAAAAATACAACAGACCCTACTTCTTGTGTGTTTGATAGAACGTAATCTCTCATAGCAGCAAATTATCTGTTGTTTGCTGTTGGATATTAAAAGTCCTACAAATTTAAAAAAATAGAAATATACTGCAATTTCATGATTTAATCACTGACATGGTCAATGCAAAGTGATCATTACAAATACATATCGAATACATACATTCAATTTAAGAAGTGTTAGTATTCTTGTTGGTGGACATATCTTTCTTGCCCTTTGAATATGAAGGGCATTTTATCTCAATTAAAATTTTACTTTCTGAGTGACTAAATTCGCTTCCTGGATTTTAATGTGTAGGCAAATTGTGAATTTATATTAATTAGTTCTATCCATTAATTTTTTTCTTATTTCCCATAAGACAATTTATACTAATATATGCAATGAGTTAAACCAGTACAGATTAAAAAGTGTCCAAATGAGATGATAGAATATCTGCAATATAAAACACAGTATTCTGCACAGTATTTGGGGTTTGAAATAGGAGTTTACATCCCTGTTCTGTATATGCAGACAACCTGATACCTGTTTCATGAGTGGTCCCTGGCTGCCTGTGCAGGACCCTATTCCAATACGGCTGGCAAAGCACTGGTACTGTGGAATGCATGTACACTCACTACCCACTGTTTTGGCACCAATCGATAACTAAAGTATCAGTGCATTTCCTGTTAACTTCCTCAATTCTGAAACCTGAGGTCCACATTTATTATGGAAATAACCATGTGGAAATGTTCAACATAATTTTGGTATCATATAATCTCATCTTCCCTCAGTGAGTGGTGTCTTGCCTTTGTCTAATGGGGTAGGTGTGAAATGTTTACATGGCCTGTTGCCTATTTGGATGCAAGTATAGGAATTTATACAAGATGCAGAAAATAAGGAAAGGAATGTATAACTTTAAAATTGGCACTAGCTAGCATCCGATTGTCCATATTAGTTATGCTCTGCCTCTACTCTCCAGGTACTTATCTCCTGCAGTTTCTCACCAATTTACAGTTACATTCAGGTACAGTGAAGCAAAAATTGAATCGGAAACAACACACCAGCAAGCAATTTGTGGAGTTGCAATCTTATACATATTTTTAGTTGTGTTTGAAGATCAGGATGACTTCACATTATAAGCCAGGTACTCATTTTTTTGGGGAAGTAAACAGTAGGTAGTCAACTTTTGATGGAAATAAAAGCTCAAAGTCAAGTAAGCATCACAAATTTGGTCTTCTGGAATGCTGTGGTACCTGCTTGTCCTACCTTTGTGAAAATATTCTAATGAATATTCTAGTACTTTTTTGTCTCCACATTAATTTTATGGTTGTGAGATTGTTTGTAAGATGGCATCTTATGTAAATGGTCCACTTGTGTTTATGATGACAATAAGAATTGGTGCTGGCTGCACACAAAAACAAGCACAGAGTAATGATATTGATCTAAGATGTAAGACTCAATCCATTTGTATTAAATAAACAATGATTGTGTTCATTAGTGAACTATTTGGTACTGTCACGTGCACAACTGAAATTTCTGGAATTGATTGTTAAATGTTGTATCTGGAATTGTTCAACTTCCAGAATAAAGAAAAATATCATTAAGATACATCCATCATGACGTCAATATAACATCTAGAGACAAGAGGCAGTTCTGTATATTTCATACATAGAGCTTTCTAAGGCAGTGAACCAGTTTTGGCTAGGGTGATAAATCTGGTAATACTATATACATGAATATAATAATCATATCTTGGCTTGTGATGAAGAAATCCAGAATTGTAAACTTTTACAAGTGGAAAATACAGGAAAGGCACCTACCAGATTCTGTTGGCAAAGCCAGTAAAACTGTTGGAATTTTTGAGACATAAGAAGCTGAGCACTGCCCACTGCACTCCGAATTTTCCCTAAAGCTGAGGATAAAACAAATTACAGCATGTTAAAGTTACTGAACTCTCTTTCTTATGTACTTAAATTATTTTTCCTTAGCGTATGAGATGGTGAGGAGATTTTTCAGTTCTGTCAGAGAATCACCAGAATTCCTACTTCATATTGTAATCATACTGTACCGCTTAAAAAAAAAGACATGTTGTGAGCTACTGACCCTACTTGACCAACCCATGCTTGGAAAACTCAGAAGAGAGTGTTTACCTTACTCAACAATCCCAGGTGTGCCAAGAATTATACTGACAACTAATTTAAGAGCATCAGTTGGGCAATGTGGCTCACTAGTGCTTGTGGGAAAGTACATTTGTTCATATGCAGGCCTAGGCATCTGCAGGAAAAAGGAATGTGTCTGGACAATGTACCTTTTCAATTAAACAAAAGCTAAAATGATGGGGAGCAACTGTCCATGGCAATTCTTGACTGATCAGAAACAACTTGCCTCTTTTTAAAATTTAAACGATTGCTTTGAGGGATTTGTTCCCTAGTGCATTCTCCATGGCAACACCTCAACCAACAGCCTGTTCATTATGTGTACAGGTTGTTGGTGAGATACTGTTTCTTTCAGCACTTCCCAAATTCTGTACTGTCAACAAATGTTATAACATACAGATATTAGTTAGACTAAAATCACATTCCTATGCTTAGAATGAGTATCTTATACCATCTTTTGAGACAATGAACCCTTCACTGACAATAACAAATTGATTGAACTCATTTTAGTTTCTTGATACTGATCTTTGTAAATCCCATTATATATTCTCTTTGTAGCTAATCCCAGGTACGGTTTTGGTTAAATTAATTCCTTTACATAGCTAAGAATTGGATAATAATCAGCTAAGTGAAAACACTTTTGAAAAATTATAGTGAACATATCTAGTATCTGTACCACAACTCTTGTTGGAAATCATTTTTTAAAAAAATCTATCATATCTTACACATTGTTTCAGGACAAAATAATAATAAATGTTATTTGAAAAGTAAACATTACAAACTGTAGATATGCCTTCAAGAGCTGTATTTATTTATTTCCAATCCCTGTGGTTCTTTGTAGATAATATGCCAAGCAACATTTCTGCTGTAAACAGCTGCAAGGATTTCTTAATCGCAGACTAATCAGGTTCGAATACCCGCACAGATATACAAAGTATTCAGATTCAAATCACACACATTTCTGTTACAATATTCTCTTCCACAAGTTATTTTTGAACAAAATACACAAGATGAAACAACACAAATTAAGGGGTACTGTTAATTCATTGAAGTAATCTCGTTATTGCTAACATCTTTGAAATCAATCACATTGAATATGATTTTTCAGTGAATTTGTAACATACTGATCTCTTAATGTCATTTGGCATTGCATATTTATGGTTTCATAGAAACCTTGCTTTAAATAGAAGGGATATAGTCCACTTTTTGTTATTTTTAAATTGCATATTCTAACACTGACCATTGACCTATACTGTTAGAATTTAGAAGAATCAAATGTTGCAGGAGAGAAATAGACCATTTGGGAAATCAGGTCTGTGTTGGTAAATGTCACTTGAGCTACAGAGCTTAATGCAAATCTCTCTTTCTGCCAATATCTATTAATAAATATAATCATTTCAAGCATCGATATAATTGAATTTTCAAGGGCTGTATAAGCACTGCAATGTAATAGCTTGCATTAGACAATTCAACATTCTATTGGTCTTGATGGATCATAAGTATTTATTTCTGCTATTTGTTTATAATGGAGGTCAGTCACTGAACAGTTCACAGTAGGCTGCCCTTGTACTGTTGATATTGAAGGCTGACAGTAATGTAGAGGTAATGTCACTACACTGGTCATTCAGAGGTTTAGGCAATACTCTAGGGACATAGGTTCAAATCCCACCATTGCAGGTTGGGAATTTGGATTCAATGAATAAAAGTCTGGAATTAAAAACTAGCCTCAGTGTTGGTGACCATGAAACTATCAGTGATTAGTATAAAGACTCAGGTGTTCACTAATGTTCATTAAGAAAGGAAATCTGTAACACTTGTCTGGTCATACAACATCACAACAACTGCAATGTGGGTCACTCTTAACTGCCCTCTGAATTGGGGATTCACCCCAAGAGAACAATTAAGGTATTGGCATCAAATGCTGACCTTGCCAGCAACACCCACACTCATGAAATAGTAGAAGAAAATCAAAGTTTATTACAGACAAAATAAAACAAAATTATTTTATATCATATTAGAATAATTTGAAAAATACTATTACAAATATCTGAAATAAAGTTTCAAGCCTTTAACTTTACTGATACTCAAACCTCAACAAAACATCATCCTGTTTCCACTTTGAAGTTTTTTGTTCAGTGGGCATGAATTCCATGATCTTTTCCTGACAAATGTTTATTTTTTTGTTGCTATTTCTTTAATCAACACCTCTTCCTCAGACTGGTGAACAAATTATAAACACAGCTCACTTACTTCTTAACATGGTTTACTTAACTGCTGCTTTCATAGCCTCGTATTTCTGGAGGCCTTCTTTTACACACTTTAGGCCACTCAGAACTTCTTTCCTGACCCTGCTGTTGTGGAGCCTGCTAAACTGCACTGCTGTTGGAACAGCCTTTTCTCTGAGTGATCTGCTTTTGTCATCTGAAATAAAAACCTGCCCATTTAATGGTCTTCTGGAAGGTTCTGGCTTTCTGAAAGGATCTGTGTTTATCTCTGTCTATCTGTGTAACTCTATGACACTTTGTGGCTAGGCAACGGCTCTCTTTCTTTTCTCTCTTCTCCCTTTCTTTCCTAAAGCACTGGTCTGTGCATTTCAAGGATTATTTTAGAAAACATTAAATTAAATGCATGTGAACAAATTTCCTGACAACCCTTACCATTCACAAAACTATTCCAAACTATTAGTATGAATCCCTTGTAAAACACACATGTAAATAATAAATCAAACTTAAAGCCATAGATATTTCTGTCCACTTTAGAACCTATATTTCAAAATAACAATCATCACAGATACAATATTGTATGAAGGGGTTTGTATAGAATACCTTTTCTGTAGTTTAATGTATTGGCAGCCTACGCAGTAACATTTAGTTGATGTTGATTTCAGCCTATTACCGAAAAAAATCTTAAATTTCTTCCATTTTCCTGTGTCTCTCTGACTGATGGAAACATTCTAATATTACTTAACATATCCTAATCTTTGTTTGCCTTTAAGTAAGATTACTGATTCAGTATGAGTCAGAAAAAGAACCCTAACATGCTAAGTGTCTCTTTATAACAGAATACCTCACCCAGGGTCAGTATTAATCCACATTCCCAATTGTTAGGATATTTCTTTTTCTCTGAGCTGTCTTTACTCAAATCAAGGAGACCACTCCTTTGTACAGCAGCAACCTAGTGACTGAGGAAGCACTTGACAAAAACAAAGCCTCTTTGCCACCATGAATATTTTTCTAGCCAGTAGTTTTGAAAAAGTATCATATTTTACTGTTCTCACTAACACTCTCTTGTGATCTATACAGACTCTAAATATGGTGACCAACTCTTTATCATGCTTGAACTTAGTGGAAAGATGTTTAGTTTGAACTACTGCAAAATATTTCTATTAAGGAAAGGACCCAATTACTTGTTTAGAAGTTAAACATGGACCAGTGAAAATAATTGAAAAATAAAATGGATGAGGTGCAGTTAAATGCATAACAATGAGGATGAAAAGTAATTTGTCATAGAATCACACAGCATGGAAACAGCACCTTCAGACCAACCAGTCCATGCTGAACATAATCACAAACTAAACTAGTCCCATCTGCCTGTTCCTGGCCCATATTCCTCCATAACCTTCTGTTCACGTATCCATCTAAATGTCTTTTAAATGTGCTAATTATACTCACATCCACCACTTCCTCAGGAAGTTCATTCCACGAGTGAACCACCTTCTGTAAATAATCTGTTCCTCATGTCTTTTTAAAGTCTCTCTCCTCTCACCTTAAAAATGTGCCCCTGAGTCTTGAAGTCCCCCAACCTAGAGAAAGGACAACTATCATTAACTCTATCCGTACCCTTTATTATTTTATAAACTACTATAATGTCACCTCTCAACGCCCTACACTCCAGTGACAAAAGTCTCAGCCTATCCAGTTAAAAATCACACAACACCAGGTTATAGTCAACAGGTTTAATTGGAAGCACACTAGCTTTCGGAGCGCCGCTCCTTCACAACCACCTGATGAAGGAGCGGCGCTCCGAAAGCTAGTATGCTACCAATTAAACTTGTTGGACTATAACCTGGTGTTGTGTGATTTTTAACTTTGTACACCCCAGTCCAACACCGGCATCTCCAAATCAGCCTATACAACCTTCCTTTATAATTCAAACCTTCTATACCCGGCAACATCCTGGTAAACCTCTTCTGAACCCTCTCCAGTTTAATAATATCCTTCCTGTAAATGGACACCAAGAACTGGACACAGTATTCCAGAAGATGCCCCACTAATGTCCTGTAAAACCTCAACAAGACTTCCCAACTCCGACACTCAAAGAACTGAGCAATGAAGGCAAGCATGCTAAATGCCTTTTTAACCACCCTGTCTATATGTATATGAACTCCTAGGTCCCTCTTTTCTATAACATTATTCAAGACCTTACCATTAATTGTAAAAGCTGTTGTCTTGTTTATTGTACCAAAATGCAATATCTCACATTTATCCAGATTGAACTCCATCTGCCATTTTTCAGCCCATTGATTGATTTATCAAGATCACTTTGTAACTTTAGAAAACCTTCTTCACGACAATGGCATCAATTTTTGTGTCATCCACAAACTTACTAACCATGCCTTCTACATTCGCATCCAAATAATTTATATTAATGACAAACAAAACAGGACACAGAACTGATCCCTGTGGAACACTGCTGGTGACAGGCCTCCAGTCCAAAAAGCAACTCTCCATCACCGCTCTCTGTCTCCTGCTGTTAAGCCAATTATGAATCCAATTGGCAAGGTCACCCTGAAATCCATGTGGCCTAATTTTACTAATTTATCTATCATGCAGAACCTTGTCAAAGGCTTTACCAAAGTCCAAGTAAGCAATATCTACTGGTCTGCCCTCATCAATCTTTTTTGGTAACTTTCTCAAAAAATTCAATCAAGTTAATGAGACATGATTTTCCTAGCACAAAACCATGCTGATTACCCTTCATCAATTTTTGTCTCTCTTTTGTTCTCTTGTATCTTTTATAATCATCTCCAACAATCCATCTACAACCGAAGTCAGACTCACAGGTCCATAGTTCTCCAATTTCTCCTTACAACCTTTCTTAAACAAAGTTACAACATTAGCCACCTTCCAGTCATCAGGCACCTCACCCATTGTTATAGACGATGCACATAATTTTGCAAAGGGTCTCGCTATCTCCTCCCTTACTTCCCACAACACTCTAGGATTTTTGTGAAAAGAAAGATACATTAAGAAAGAGAAAGGATGGAATAGACAACATCAAAATAGAGAAAAATATTGTGAATGCCAAGGATTGAAGAACCAACTAGAAGTTGATAGTGAAGGAATAACAGAGAAGTTTCAAAAGTATTTCCTTTTTGTGCTTATAGAAGTGGTAGTAAGTAATAGCTGAACAGTAAATTAAACCAACACGATATTAATGATAAAACACAAAAATTAAATATATTAAACAAGTTGCAGCATTGACAACTAAGGTAGAAAAGTCACTAGATTCAGATAGGATAAATTTCAGAACACAATACTGCAGGAGATAGCTGAGACACTAACCAGCATTCTCCAAGAATCATTTGAAATAAGAATTGTGCCATAGGATCAGATGTGGTAAAAGTTAGTTACACCTAGTTTGTGGGTAAATATTTAGAGACTGTAGCACTAGATAAAATTAGTGAACTCTTGGAATGATTTAGATTAGTCCAGAATCACGAAATGAAACATGTGATTAATTACTGAATTTTTGATGATCTCATAATGCATAAATTAAGAGATTATGGTGACATTTAGAAATGTTGAAATTCTTATACAGTATCATCTTCAATTTTCTCTTTCATCTTCTCTTGACCATCCTCATTGCGCTCAGAATACCTAACTTCATTTCCAGACTCAATCTGAGGCAAATTCCATGTAAAGTTACACAGTTTCTTGAGAAAAAATAAAAGCTGCCATTCTTACTTTCTTCTGATAGGTCATTCTCCTCTGCTTCTCGCTCCATCTGCTTACACCATCCTTCCATCCTCTTGGTTTCTGCATGCAGCAGTTTCATGAACCATTGACCATCTCTTCGACAAGGGGACATTCGGCCAGTTTCCACTGGTTGATGGGTAGATTCCAGCCATGGATCCGGTGGTGGAAAATTAGATGTGTCAATGGGTGTTCGATAATCTTCTCTGTAGCCCAGTGGACCCTGGGTGCGCACAGTTCTGAGTGCAGTGTATTGGGTAGGGGTGCTGGGCTCAGAGTGACGCTGGAATGAGGAACCAAACTGAAGCGCCTTGTCCTCAGTGGCCACTGGACTAGGAAATCCTTCTAGTTCAAGATCAGCCTGTACACTAGCTGTCACACTGTTTGAACGCTTAAATCGCCCACGCCTGCAAAACACAATGAACATATTAGTTATTAGATAAATTGAGAAAGTTGGACTTTTTTATGTTGGTGCCAGATATAGCATATCATCCAAACTGCCTATTTGAAAATCTTACTTGTTACATTAGAAATCTGCACCTTTTTTTACAATTCATTCTAATCATCAACTTCAGTCATACAATTATTATTTATGCTTTGAACTATGGTGGTAAGGATCCATAGCACTAGGTTTTCAAACAAAACCAACAGTGCTTGAGAAACTCAGCAGATCCGGCAGCATTTTGTGGAATGATTCTGTAGAACAGTGATTAAATCTGTTTCTCTCCTTATAGATATTGCCAGACCCACTGAGTTTTCACAGCATTTACTGTTTTTATTTTAGATTTCCAGCATCTGGTGTATGTTGCTTTTACTGGATTTTTAAAAGCCAATGGGTTCCGGATCTTATATAGATGGTTTGAAGATCACAGCCTTGGGATTCCTCTCTGAATCTCGATGCCTCCAGAACAACTTGAAATATTCACATGTTTGACAGAAGCACAGCAATACGAAACACCCTGATACCCACTTGATGGATAATTCAGCTCCTTAAGGATTGGGCTAAGGGATCTCTATGGAGAAGATTGCCTTCTTAATGTTTATTTTGGAGAACTCAAATTCACAGGTGCACATCAATGTGCATAGTTGGGTTCATTCAGATGGCAAGAGAAAGTTAATTGGACCTTGTGGAAGATTGAATTTTGGTGGGCCAATGGCACTGCACTCAGCACTGTAACAATTCTGTGTTTCCATACCCACTGTATTCTATGCGTTATGTGCTGCCCTTCTAAGAAACTGCCTGCTCCATGTATGGGAAAGACAACAGCAGTCTCAAACATGATTGCTGCCAATCTTTGGCACTAGCAACAGGGCAGGCAACTCCTACCTCCTGGAGATGGTCAATGACACTAATTGGGCACCAGTCTCACCACCTGTCCATTTCTACATTAAAAAATTGCTACACGGTAATCTTATAGCAATATATTTGCAATACAGCACAGGATCAGGCCTTGTAAGTAATACAGGTGCTGGGTTCAGACTTAAATTTGAGATGCCAGCCCAATGTTTTGCAACTCATGAGATAAAATCATATCCTTTAGTTTTGTAGTATTTCAAAAATTGTGTTTAAAATATTCATTATAAAAAAGCCCATTCACATGTAAAACACAAATAATTGATTTGCCTTTTGAATGAGAAATTAACATTCCATTTTGAAAGACTGAAAGAGTTTCTTAATCCTCAAGTAGTTAAAAATGACCTAAGTGTCGGGTTTCGTTGTCATTTTGAGGAATATCTAGCACTACAAATTTACTGCATTTATTTTATTTCCCATGTTGTCAACATGGGTGTGATTTAGTTTTCGTTTGCTTTCAGAATTGCTTTAGTGCCACTGGCTGCTAAACAGAGAAACTATAATTCCTCACATAAATAAATCAGGTGCTGCTGCTTTGAAACAAGAAAGCTGGTTTCCATTTCATTCCCTCTTGTTGATAATCCACAAATTTATATTAAGAATTTTAAAAATCGTAAACATGGTTCCAATGTTACTTTTTTTAAAATCTAACAATACCTGGGTCTCATTCAGCTGATTCTACAGTGGTGTCTAAGACTGATCTTATAATCTATAACATGTTTTGACAATAACCTTCCAGCCAGAGAGGCTTTTTCAATAACACCGTGGAGACTTTTTAAAAATAACAACAACACCAATGTACATTATGCTGAGAAAACATTCCAAAGCATTTTATAGATTGTTAACAAACATTATTCGACACATGGGATATAAAGAGAAACTCTTTGGAACAAATAATCAGAAGCTAGGTTAATGAGGAGAGTTTTGAAGGGGAACAGAGATGCAAAGTGGTGGCAATATTTAGAAATAGAATTTCAGAGATTAGGACCACAGCAGATGAAGGTATGATCACCATTGGTAGAGCAATTACAATAAAGGTCGTGCATAAGGCCACCTGAAGAAATTCAGATATCTTAGTGGATTATAGGACTGGATGAAGATACAGAGACTGGGAGTGAAGAGGTCATGGATGGATTTGAAATTAGGATGAGAATTTTAAAATTGAGGCTTTGCCGCACTGGAAGCTAAACTTAAATCAGTGAATAAAGGGTGATGAGAACTTAGTCTGAGTCAGGACGCAGGCAGGGTTTTGGAGGATCTCAATTTTATGGTGTGTACAAGACAGGAGGCTGGACATGAAGGCTTTGGGACATCTGAATCTAGAAGGAATAAAAGCATAGATGAGGGATTCAGCTGCAGTTAAGTTATGGTATTTGGTTGTTAGGGTGGGGGAGGGTGGAGTGGGTGGAAGATGGAAATGTAATAGATATGGAAGTAGTCAGTTTTGATGCTGGAGTGGATATGGGATCAGGAGTTTAGCCTGAGGTAAGGTAGGACACCAAGGTTCTGAACTGTCTGTTTGACTCTCAGACAGTGACCCTTTTCTTGCCTTTAGTTCTTTCACTTGTCCTAAGTGTATAGAGTGTTCAACATCTGCTTTGCTGCTGTAATTGAGTTTGACTCAATGCTGCAAATAATCCCTGAAAAGAAAAGGCACTGACCATAACTTCTTAATTGAGAATCGTTCCTAATCAGCATGAGGCTGCACTAATGCTATAATGAAACACAACTGGGACCTAACTTGTTCCCATTTGCATTTCCTTTCTGACTCTCCTTAGCAACGGAGTCTTTTCTTTCCAGATGTTTACATGTTGTTTGTTTAAATAAAAACTAGATTGCTTAATTTGCAAGAGCACTCATTTCTTGCTTGAATTACCGTTTTTCATCTTCAACCTGCACTCCCACTGAGTGGTACTCCCGTAGGCCTCTGCTGTCTGTGTCTGAGTCTGTTGCTGTCTCCATGGCATCCACCTGGCCCAATATACAGAGTCAGAATGTAATAGTCATAAAATCCGAATAATAACAGCACAGAGAAAAATCATTCAGTCCATTGTGCTTGTCAGTACCAGCGCATTAAATGGTGGTATCTACAATCTAATTGTCTGAACCTTCTTATTATATCTCTTTTTTTAGTTCTCTTTGATGATAAATTCTGATTGAGATGTGATTTTAGATTAACCTTTGTTTCCTCTAACTATTATTTTGCATTTCAATTTTGCCACTGGTTTTGCTATGATCCTGATTAGTATACATAGACTCATAGAGTCATACAGATATACAGCATGAAAACAGGCCCTTCGGTCTAACTTGTCCATGTCGACCAGATATCCCAACTTAATCTAGTTCCTCTTGCCAGCACCCAGCCATATACCTCCAAACTCTTCCTATTCATATACCCGTCCAGATGTCTTTTAAATGTTATACGAGTCTCCATCACTTTCTCTGGCAGCTCATTCCATACACGTACCACCCTCTGTGTGAAAAAAAATTGTCCCTTAGGTCTCTTTTATATCTTTCCTCTCTCACCCTAAACCTATGCCCTCTAGTTCTGGACTCCCCCACCAAAAGGAAAAGACTTTGTATACTTATCTTATCCATGCCCCTCATGATTTTATAAACTTCTATAGGGTCACCCCTCAGCCTCTTGACAGTCCAGGGAAAACAACCCTAGCCTATTCAATCTCTCCCTATAGCTCAAATCCTCCAACCCTGGCAACATTCTTGTAAATCTTTTCTTAAACCACATGCTGGTGTACATTTGGATAACAGCTAATCTGTGCAACTCATGCAACAGTAGTTATGTGTCCAATTTGCCATAGAGAGGATATGCCAATGACAGCTTACTTGAATCCCAATCGAGGACCGCTGATTCTTCAGATACTGTTCTGCCTTTGTCACATCTAAGGTTAGGATGGCCTTGTCTCTGGTTAAAACTGCACTGTTTTTGCTGTTATTGATAGCATGGTGCTGGGCAGCGGCTGACTCCAGTGCAATGTTCACAGCCTTTGTACTGTCCAGGCTGTCCATTGAGTTGTAAATGATCCTGCCATCTTGGGGCCACGGGGAACTCCTCTGTGCTCGGTTCTCATGATATGCATCCTGAGTTGATTCTGTACTGCTCTGGGCTGTCACCGAAATCACTGGTTTGGATGTAGTTCGAGGTGGTACAGGTGGCGGGGTCTTTTTGTAATTAGTGCAAGTAACTGTTGAGAAGGAGAGGAAAGAAGATTATTCACAATGAAACTCTAAGGAGAACCATACTGAGTGTAAGGGTAGTAGAGGCACGCCACAGACCACTTCACACTACAACAATGCCAGAACAGGAAAAGCCCATGATAATCCTGATATTCGGAATCAGATCTCATTTATGTGAGACTAGTGACCTTCTGATGTCCAGATTGCCATTTCCAGGCAGATCTGTTGGAGAAGACAATTTCAGTTTCATGCAGGTTCTGGGTGAAGGAGGAATGATAGGAAAGTAGGCCATATAGAAGTGATTGGAAAGGGGAAAGATGGTTGTGACAGAATTAGCAATCAGAATGGGGGTAAGGGAAGCTAGATAACAATTAGCTGCTCCTTCCCAGCTTCACATTCAAGTATCTAGTAGCTTCTTCATTCCAGATATTTAATGAATTCCAATTCCACCATTTGCCATGGCAGGATTTGAACCTGGTCCTCCAGAACAACATCCAGGTCACTGGATTAACACTGGGTCTTGAAGAAGGGCTCATACCCAAAACGTCAATTCTCCTGCTCCTTGGATGCTGCCTGACTTGCTGCGCTTTTCCAGCAACACATTTTCAGCACTGGATTAACAGCCCAGTGATACTACCACTAGGTCACTGCCTTCCCATATTGCATTGGATGAATTATTTCAGCTTTCAGATGAATGGAACTGCATCATTAACGTTGCTAATAGAATACCTCATTGGAACATGAACAAGAACAGAATATTTATTCTTCCTGTAGTTTTTTTTTAACTGAGTCAGGGTTACAGTTGTTAAATTTGCTGCTATTCAACTGTGGCTGCACTGAGTCTCCCCAATATTTCTTTCAGGTTGACAAGGGAATACATTGCTTTTGACATGCTTGATGAAGACAATGAGGAGATGTAAGGAAATATTGCTTGATTGCTGATTTTAAAAGTAATTAATTTAGATAATAAACCTCTTCCTTACAGCCATTTAAAAAAAATCAGAATGAAAATGGGTTGCTTATTTCTGCCTTTTGTCAATATTTTAGTGCATAAGGGGGAGGATATTGAGGTCAACTGAGTATTTAGCAAGCTCAATGTACCCTTAAATATTTACTTATATAAGAGGATGGGTACCTAGCTTCAGGATCTGCTTAGCCTCCATATTATGGGGTGACCTTTGGGGTGGGTGGGAAGTTACTGGGCTGTCTACCTAATCCATTTTATGCATCCACACAGAAACCATACCCATAGTAAGCAAGCAATATCCAGGCTTTTCAGTAGGTAAAAGCCAAAGGGAAAAGTCAAAACAAAAAAAAAATTGCTCAAGGAGTCAGGTCGTCACAGTGGCCTTGCTTATAGGATAGAGGACGTGACTGGCAATTAATCAGAGACAAAGCGTAAAACAAAGAAACAGATTATGATACTGAGAACATAACTATTGTTGTGGATTAGCTATATAAAATAAAAGGGCGTCAAGGGTGGCACGGTGGCTCAGTGGTTAGTACTGCTGTCTCATAGTGCCAGAGATCCGGGTTCAATTCTGCAGACTGTCGATGTGGAGTTTGCACATTTTCCCCGTGTCTGCATGGATTTCCTCCAGGTGCTCCGGTTTCCTCCCACAGTCCAAAGACGTGCAGGTCAGGTGAATTGGCCATGCTAAATTGCCCATAGTGTTAGATGGATTAGTCAGCGGTAAATGTAGGGGGGGTGGTTCCTCTTTGGTGGGTCGGTGTGGACTTGTTGGGTTGAAGGGCCTGTTCCCACATTGTAGAGAATCTAATCATGAAGATAAAAATCACGAGGCTGAAAAGGTGCCTATCTAGAATGAGAACTGCACATATTGAGGCAAGGAAAGAGAATGGGACATGGACAATATTGGAGAATTATCCAGAATGATGACAAAAATGTGCTATAAAATAATATTTTCAAGTATTATTCTAATGTTTGGCATATGAGTTGCTGAGCAAATAGCAGTCAAATTATGCAATTCTTAAAAATAACTGTGACTGTTTTCAAAATAATATAATTTATGAGATGAAATGAACACAAAAAAACCCACTTTTTCAAGTGAGTCAATCTGACACTTCATTCAGTTGATAAAACTCCTAAATGTGATCCAAAAGTTTGTACGTTTAAGTACCAATACAAACAATTCATGTGATATGAAGGGAATAGCTGTATTATTTGAGGAGCTGTGTATTGCATGTCCCATTAGTCTGAGGCAATTGGGGTTTGTCGTATTTGGCTAAGGAGGCAATTGGATCCAAAATGATGCAGATAGAAAAATACTACAGATGCAAGATATTTGAAATATTAAAAGAATACTGGAAGTGCTCAACAGGTCAGGAAATCTCTGTCAAGAAAACATTTCAGGCTTTGATAGGTCTCCTGGTTGATAAGTCTTCAGATCCTGATGGACTTTGTTTAAAGGTCTTAAAAGAGTTGGTTATTGAGACAATAGGTGAGCTGGTGTTAATGTTTCAAGATTCTGGAATAGTTGCAACAGACTGGGAAGTGGCAAACATAATTCCTTTATTCAAAAAGCAAGACAGGCAGAAAAGAGGAAACTATAGGCAATTAGTTTGATGGCTTTCTTAAGGAGTATGTTAAAATGAATCATTAAGTGGATTATAACTGGACAATTGGAAGATGTCAAGGTAATTGAGAAGAACCAGCATGGTTTTGGAAATTGTACTTAATCAATTTATTGGAATTCTTGGAAGTGGTAACATGAGCTGTTGATGAAGAGGAGCTCATTGATGTACTGTGCCTGGCTTTTTCAAAAGGCATTCGACAAAGCTCCACATTCTAAGGATCAAGGAAAGTGCACATACTCTAATGGCAAAAGTGTTAATAACAGAATGCTGAGCTATAGACTACATTATCAACAGAGAACAACGAGTAGAAATAATAATAATATAGATGACTCCAGTTGATGAATAAAAATTTCCATAGTATGGTACAGAATGTTATGGAACAATAGAATCAATAGCAAAAAAACTATGCTGGACATATTTGAGATATAAAGAAAATAGAAAGTTTCACCTTTTGTCTGGGGAGAATTATCTAGTGAACTGTGCCAAGTGGAATATTAATAGGTAAAGTAATAATTTTGTGCCTGTGGTCTATTAAAGGAATGCAACAGAGTAGATTTCTGAGCTCTATATTTTAAGGTGTTGATTCTGACCCAGATTGTGGGATAGAATTCCTTCTATATCGGGTGGTAAAGTCACACTTATAAAGGTACATCAATTGGCCTTATATGTTGAACCCAAAACCTGAATAAATGTGGGAGCCAATTTTATTCTGTTGCTATCGAAGAATAATAGCCATCTTTTAAAAGCAATGGGTTTGTTTACCATTTTTTTAGGGCAGTGGTGGAAGTGGAGACCTCCTACAGGATCAGAACTTGAGATGGAGCAAAATTGGGGCACAAAAGGGAAGGTCACATTATTAAGGATTTTAGTGATATAATAACTTGGGAAATGAGATACAACTGAGTCAGAATTGACAAATGTAATCCATAATTAATTCATGGTTCAACGTATAAGAAACATCACAGGAAGTTGCTTTCAGTTATCATGGTCAGCGACCCCAATAACAGAATGCAAATAAAATAAAGTAACCATAACATGACTGCTTGATAAGACTTCAGATTCACCACTGCAAAGGAATAGCATCGAGTTGAATATTTGGAAAAATGTCAACCATAAAATTAGATTCCTTACATTATGGAAACAGGCCACTTGGCCCAACAAGTCCATACTGACCCTGTGAAGAGTAATCCACCCAGACCCATTCCCCTACCCTATATTTACCCCTGACTAATGCACCTAACACTATGGGCAATTTATCATGGCCAATTCACCTGACTTGTACATCTTTGTGGAAGGAAACCAGAGCACCCGGAGGAAATCCACACAGACATAGGGAGAATGTACAAACTCCACACAGACAATCGTCCGAGGGTGAAATCGAACCCGGGTCTCTGGTGCTGTGAGGCAGCAGTGCTAACCACTGAGCCACCATGCCGCTAAGGGAAAAGACAAACAGATGAGGGAAAATGATTCATTAAAATTGTAACTCCACAGGTTGTAAATCCATTAATGACAACATAAGAAAGGAAAAAAAATCTTTACAAATATTGTGGAGGATTAAGGGAAGCTTTAGAATTAGGTCAAATTGTTAATTATGAGGGAAGTGTGGGAACTGGAATAATATCCAAAACAGCAAGAAACTCTCAAGTACTAAAATTGCTAAAGGATGGAAAGGAAGATGTGAAAACCATAGTAGAAGTTAATAAGTAAGAAACTAAAGGTAAGTGGATAATAGTAAATGTCCTGGTAATGTTAACTTATACCATGCCACTTGTTAATAGAAACAATTTACTTGGACCTATGCATATTGCCAGCAACACATTACAGTTTTTCAATATATCTATAATTCCTGACATGAACAAATGCCTAAGGATAATACATTACCTATCAATAGAAACAAGAGATGAAATCTAAGAGGAATTAATATTCAATATGATGAGGTCACTGATTGTTTTTTGTAGATTAGATTACTTACAGTGTGGAAACAGGCCCTTCGGCCCAACAAGTTCACATCGATCCGCCGAAGCACAACACACCCATACCCCTACATTTACCCCTTACCTAACACTACGGGCAATTTAGCATGACCAATTCACCTGACCCACACATCTTTGTGACTGTGGGAGGAAACCGGAGCACCCGGAGGAAACCCACGCAGACACGGGGAGAACGTGCAAACTCCACACAGTCGCCTGAGTCAGGAATTGAACCCGTGTCTCTGGCGCTGTGAGGCAGCAGTGCTAACCACTGTGCCACCATGCCGCCCATGGTGGCACAGTTGCATACCAATTGATAAAGACAAGCTAATGTTGGACCTTTTAGAGAAAGTAAATATAATCTGAGCAACTGCAGGCCCATCTGCCGTGAGTGGGCGGCACGGTGGCACAAGTGGGCGGCACGGTGGCACAGTGGTTAGCACTGCTGCCTCACAGCGCCTGAGACCCGGGTTCAATTCCCGACTCAGGCGACTGACTGTGTGGAGTTTGCACGTTCTCCCCGTGTCTGCGTGGGTTTCCTCCGGGTGCTCCGGTTTCCTCCCACAGTCCAAAGATGTGCGGGTCAGGTAAATTGGCCATGCTAAATTGCCCGTAGTGTTAGGCAAGGGGTAAATGTAGGGGTGTGGGTGGGTTGTGCTTCGGCGGGTCGGTGTGGACTTGTTGGGCCGAAGGGCCTGTTTCCACACTGTAAGTAATCTAATCTAATCTGTGCAAAATAATATTGAATAAACAATGCAATCAATTGTCAGAGGGAAGTTGAGAGCTACCTATAGGGGAATAATCTGGAAAACAGCAGTCAAGTGGTAAGGTGAGGAAAATTGTCCCTGATTAACTTTCTTGACTGCTTGGAAAAAGTGATATCCAAAATGAACAATGAAAAGCAATCTGATTTGATACATTCAGATTTCTAAAAAGTGTTTATTGACATTGTTAGGAAAGGTTAAATGGGAAATTGAAAATAGTGGAAATTATGCATCAGCCATCATTCAATTGGTAGCATTGTTAGCTTTCTGTGGGAAGGTTCTACATGAACTCCAGCAGTTGACCACCTGATTCAGGCTGACTCTGCAATGCCATAATAAGAGTCCTTCATTGACATTTACATCAGATATTAACCTCCCCTGCCAACCTCAATCTTTTTAGGCGAATTTGACAGATCTGTAGTATTTTTCAAAGATACTCTCTTAAGATTAGCCCTTAATTAATACCACACAAAAAAAATCATATTGCATATTAATAGGATCCTTCAGCGTGCAAACTGTTTGACACATTATCTCAACATTACAATAGTGACCACATTTCAAAAATATCCCAGTTGATGTAAATTGCTTTGGACATCCTGTGATTGTGAAATGTATTGTATAAATGCAAACCTCTCCTTTACAAAATAAAACTTAGATGAGGATAAAGAATTGGCAAAAGAAGTATGCTCATTGGGAGGGCGGGTGGAGTGGCAGTATGGAGATGAATGACCTTTATTTACATTGATGACTTTGATCAAGAACTGGTGAACTGGTCAAATTTATAAATACTGCTGAACAAGTGGCAGATAAGTTAGACGGAACTTTCAGATGGAAATGTACAAAATTGACTAATCTAGGGCAGATAAAATTCAATTATAGATAAGTGCATCTTGGAAGGAAAATGAATGTCACAAACATCTAGTGGACAGGGAAAAGTTGATGAGAGCAAAGTGAAAACAAACCTGTGTTGATAACAGATTTGATACCTAGCCCGCCAAATCACTTCAAAGAGCAACACACTGAGTCGAATAAAACTATATCACAATGGTACCAGAATAAATATGAGAACGTATTTTCCAAAATTGTGTTGAATCTTGGGGTATACTATATAAAATATGGCCTCTGAAACAACAGGATTAATTCAAGGTATAGTGATTTAATCAATAAAGAACAGGAACTTCGATAAATGCTTTCTGTTTCTCTCCTAATGTTTGATGAGGTGCTTCCCAAAACTCACATACACAGCCATTTCTCCTTCTTCAGTGACTCTCTCTGATTCCAAATTATCCCTTGTGGATTCCAATTGAAGTTCCAAACTTCATGTTTCAATCCTCTTTGGGACATGTAAAGTTGCTTGGATAACATTTCCATTTCCTGAAATCCACACTCAATGTTATGTGTCACCAAATGCACACTATTGACCTCTCTCTCCATCAGCATTGCCTCACACTGACTCAAAGCTGTCCTGGCCTTCAGCTCCTTTTCATTCTTCATTTCACTTGATGCCATAACAAGAAACATTTTCTCTTTGCTTCAGGAATACAAGCTCCAGCAATTTATATCCACTGACATCCTTCTTGATCTCTTCTCCCCTCCCTTCTCTCTGACTTCATCCCTTCTTCAAATCCCACCTCTTGTCATGTATTCATTATATCCCCTGGCCTCCTGCTCCGGGTTGCTGAAGGATCTGGGGCTCAACAAAAGAATCAATGCACCCTTACATCAATGAATTTCAGACATGATACAATGTTTACCTCTTCATCCATTGCCTTCATCTGCATGCCCACTTTGGATAGGAATCCTCTTTCTGCTTCACTGACCCTTTCATTTGTCTCTAATGCACTCCCTTTACCTGGATCCCTCCTTCTCACTTCTTAGCTGTCTTTGATCTCTTCAGTGTGGTCAATGTGACATCAACTGCCTTAATATCTCGGCTCTCCATCACTCAGTGTAACCTGTGTCCTTCTGAACTCAAATTCCATAAAAGTCATACTACACGTAAAACATTAACACTGTTTATTTATCCACAGATGCTGTCGGACGTATTGAGTTTCTTCACTCTTTTTGTTTTTATTTCAGGTAATTACAGATCATTTCAGGATATGTCAGGATTAGAACAATGGGCCATGGCTTAAATGGGTGAAAGAATGTTAGGAAAATATTCTTCCAGTCAATTTTGCATGATTTTCTGGCTGTGAAAGTGAAGGCAAAAAACTTCTATACATTCTGGATGCAATTGGATGATAATATATTTGATGTTTTTCTTTATTCTGGGTGTGTTGATGCCATTCTTATCATTGTTGATTATGGGCTTCCATAATGCAATGACTAGACATGCATAACTTTATCCATTATTTGATTAAAGCAAAATATTGCACATTAAGCAAAAGAATAAACATACAGCTTTGCAATAAAGAAATAAAGAGAACACGTGAAATCATGAAGAGAATTTGAACTGAGTAACTTTGGAAGGGTGACTGTAGACTTGTCATTTTCTTTGACAACATTTTGCAACAGCAATTTAAAATAGAAGCAGGATGTTAAGATGTTTAGATAGAAAGTGGAGTACGAGTCTAAGACTTTATAATAGCAGCCAAAATAATTATGGATTACAGTGGCCATTGTGGCACTTTAAAAACATACAGTTCAGATGATTAAGAATAATGAAATAAGGATAATTGTGAATTCTAAATCAATCAGGACAATTGGAGAAACTTAACTTTTGCACTTACCGAGGAAGCTGAGGAAAACCTCATTAATGTGTACATAATAATTACAAACAACAATAATAAACAATATTATTTTATGGTTGTGGATATTCAAATTGGGAAAGCTAAATTTACAAAAGACTATGTCATTAAAGACTCTTTACCCAGAGGCAAAGTCCAAAACATTTGGGAAATTGTGACATGCCATTTACTGTTTAGATGAATGATTTGTAGTATTACAGGACTGAGTCCAATGAACATTGATTTATTTCTTTATTTTTCATGTATTATTAATGCATGTGCCACCTAACTATATAGTTATCAAGAATGCCACGAAATAACATTATAATTAATGTAAATTATAATGTAAATTTTCTTCACATATTTATTATCTTTTGTTTTCTTGCCAAAATGGAAGATAGTTTTTCTGAGAAGAATGTGAAATAACTTGTGGCAATGTGAAATAATCTAAACTTCTGCTATGCAGCCATCTGCGAAAATTATTTTTTTCAGAAGACTTCAAATCTGATACACTGTGAACTTTTGCAATGCCATAGATAAAATTAATAAGAACCAAACAGACTGCATATAACAGGCATTCTTCAAATCATTATGCGTATCAGTGTATCTAAAAAACTTGCAAGTAAAGTGTTGAAGCATGTTAAACCTAAACAACAGATTAGACCTCTTGACTGGATGTTCATACAATTTTTGTTAACCTCTCTCAATTTATACAAATCTGCAAGCACTCCAAATTAACATATCTGCAGGTGCATTGACTTATTAATGGCACACATTAACAGCACACAGCAGATTATAAAGGCATAAATAAAACCAAAAACAAAATCTAATTCAGTACATTGACTTCTATTGCTACTGTGAAAACCTAGATTCAGAGAAAAGCTGTTCCCTCTTCTGCAAAGCTGTCTGACTGTTGGAACAAAAATCACAACATAGCAGTACATAATGCAGGTCTACATGTACTCTCACATTCCTTTTCGCAGTTTGTGTTGCTCTCTCTTTCTCTAATTTGTGTTCTTCACTTACTCTCCAGTTTGTATTGTCTTATCTCCTTAGTGCCTACCTCAGGACTCAGCTGATTTTTATTGGTCCTGATTCAAAATATTTCTAACTGGTGAGGAAACTTGTAAGGCTCAGAAAGTGCTATTTAGTTGTAAACTGCTAGTGCTGGGCTACTATACATGCATCAATTCCCATTTCAGAACCATTTCTCTCTGTGGAATCACTGGTGGCAGTACTCGGAAAACTAATCGTCATTCTTGTAGAATCTTGCTGAAATCAGAATGACTAGGAAGCCAAATTATGACATTACCAACTTGAAGCTTTAAAGTGCTGCTCTGCAATGGAAGGTAATTGTAAGGGGTTAGACTTAGGACACTGTGGTGGGAATGTTTAATATTTGATTTCCTGGTCTCCTAGATGCAGAGCTTGACAAAGATACCACTGAATCAGGAACACTCCTGTTCATTCAAGGAGGATTAAGTTTGTGGTGTTATATAAACTGTGCAGATCAACTTGTTGCCATTATAGAGTGTCCAAAGTGATGAAAGTATCATTCATTAGTTTACAACTCTCAAAGGAGAAATTCTCGTGGAAGCCTAGGTTTATGAAGGTGCTGCACATCGGTTAGCTTGAGCCCATTAAGGGAACTATGTGATCTCAAGAGAATGGGAAACCAGCATCAGGCCTCTGGGTAGGATGATCATCATAAGGGTTCCCACTGTTTTCAATGGAGGAGAAAGTAAAAGCACAAAGCCTGTTCAATGACAGAATTGCTCAACTGAAATGTAACTTGCATTAAAAAGAACACTTTAGAAAAATATACTGCGTTAAGTGCAGTCTGAAACCAACAAACTCCACAGGATTAATAAAACAAGTTGCACTTTCAGAAAATTACATGTTGCAGAGCTTCAAAGCTTTGGGAGTATCTCTTGGGATCATGCTCTGTTCCTGATGTTTGCTGTTTAAGTTCAATTTTAAACTTGAACTAAATTCTAAAACTATTGCTTCAGCACATTTTTGTTAAGCAACACATTAGAGTTTTATTTTGCCAAGTTGTGAGTCAATTTTATAATTAGAAGTAGTTTCTAATTGGCATTTGGCCACAAAAGGATTCAATGTAACAACTAAGATGTTGAGGTCCAGGTTTTGTTTTTCTTAAAGGAGCATCTCACCTTCTCAAGTGTAATTAGGGATGAGCAACAAATGCTAGCCAGCTAGTGAATAAAAAGAGGTTTCAAATTAGTTGCAACATTTTTTTATCCATATGACGATCCTTGCTTTGACTACATTAATGGCTTCTTTTGAACACATCTATCACTGCATCTTATACATTTGTCAAGATTTGGTTTGGCCTTACTCATACTTGAAGACACGTTCCTTTTTCTAAAAAAAGTTTTGTTGACATTTTGAGTTGCTTGTTTGCTTTTGGATTCCAGAACTTTGACAGTTGAAGAGAATCTTATGCAGGTAGGTAGCACTGGTTGGGATAACTATGAGTCAAGTGAATCTGTTCACAAATCATTGAACTATAACTGAGGTTAGGCTCTCGACAAGAACTGACTCTGTCAAGTTGTACTGAAGTCCCAAATTTATTTTTACATTTAAAATATTCTTAATTCTTTTAGTGTGAATTATTAGTGGCTGGAAAAGCTGAAATCTAAAATGGAAGGCAAACTAATGTGTACAATAGGGGATTTTGTTTTGTTTCACTGTTGGAATGTGAATGTTACTGGCAAAGCCAGAACTTGTTGTTCACCCCCCAATTACCCTGGAGAAGGTGGTGCTGAGTTGCCTTCCTAAACATCGGAACATGGGAACATTGGGACAGTAGTAGGCCATTGAACTCCTTGAATATATTTCACCGATTTAATGAGATCATGGCTGATTTGTGACCTAACTCCATAAACCCACACTTGGCCCATGTCCCTTAATATCTTTGCTTTACAAAAATTTATCTATCTCAGATTTAAAATGACCAACTCATCTAGCATCGAATACCATTTGTGGAAGAGAGTTCCAAACCTCAATGCCCTTCATATATAAAGGTGTTTTCTAACATGTCTCCTGAATGGCTTAGCTCTAATGTTTGAACTAAGCCCCTTAGTTCTCGAATCTTGACCAGTAGAAATAGTTTATCTTCTCCTGTTGCTATCTTCATAATCTTCGATCAGATCAGGCCTCAGTCTTTCAAATTCTGGAGAAAATATAATTAATTTGTATAATCACTCCTCAAAACCTAACCCCTGAAGTCCAGGTATTATTCATGTAAACTTATATTGTACTCCTCCTAAGAACAATATAGCCTTCCTAAGGTGTGGTGCCCAGATCTGCTACAGTACCCCATGTGGATCTAATCAGGCTTTTGTTTAACTGCAGCATAACTTCTGCATCTTTATACTCCAGTTGTCTAGACAAAATGGCAACCATTCCATTAGCTTTCTTGATTATTATCTGTACCTATTCATGGCAGTTCAAGGGGTCTATGCACCTGAGCCCCAAGTTTCTTTGAACATCCATTGTATTTAACTGCACACCACTGAGAAAGTACTCTGATCTGTCATTTTTCAGTCCAAAATGGATAACTTCACACTTGCTTATATTGAAATCCATCAGCATCAGATTGCCCATTGACTTTGTCTATTAATATCTCTTTGTAATTTTATGCTATCATCTACATTGTCTACAGTGCTGGCCAACTTTGTGTAATCAACAAATTTGGATATATAATTTTCTATGCCGTTATCCAAGTTATTCATAAATAATGCAAATAATTGAGAGCCTCACACTGTTGTAGTCCATATAGTGGGATTTACATATTAATGAACCAAAACCTGCAACCCATTCTAAAAAATGAAAGACTTAACAACAACCTAGGTTTGTTCAATATATCATTTCAATTGCATGTCACTGTAATCTTTTGCTATAAATTCTGTGTCTTCTGATCCTGGTCCACAACCACCTGAAGGAGCAGTGTTCTGAAAGCTAGTGCTTTCAAATAAACCTGTTTGACTATAACCTGGTGTCGTGTGATTTTTAATGTAGTTCATGCAGGAAGCTCTATGATTTTGGCCTAACAATGGAATCGCTCTTCAAGAGACCTGAACTGTGTGAAAAATAAAGACAAAGACAAATTCAGCAACAACCGTCTTCTGGCTTTGCTCTCTGACTTGTTGCTAATGGAGTGAAGTTTCTCACCTCTGAATTAGAATCTAAACTGGATCTACAGCAATGCACTGATATATCATGACCTGATGTTCGTGACCTCTGAGTAAAAGGAGGGAAAGTATGCCACTTTGCCATCTTCTATCAGTTTGTGCCAGCTCAGATTAAGCACAGGACAATTTTGTTTTTAAATTCATTCAAGGAGATACCAGTGTCACTGGCTGAGCCAGCATTTATTCCCCATCTTTTATTGTCCTTGAAAAGATGCTAACAAGTGGTGTTCTTGAACTGCAGCATTTTATTTGGTTTAGGTACACCCACAATGTTGCTCAGAAGGGATTTGACAACAGCGATAGTATGATTTACTTCTGTGCTTCGGTCAATTAAATTCGTGAAACTCTTTCTTTGCTTCAAAGTAGGGAGCAGGTATTCACCTTGGACAGTTATACAAAAAGGGTAGTAAAAATCTGGGCAACTAAAACACATCATCTCCATTCGTCCTTCCTTCCTACCCCTCACCTCAAAACAAAAAGAGTGGCTCCATTGGCTTGAACAGTATTCAACAATGAAAATATGAATTCGGCTCATTGTGAGGCTCACTGAGTTCAATCTGTACAGCTCTTTCCCACAAAGTGATACCAAATAATAAACTGAATACTTCTGCCACGTCATCTTACCCAGCTTAAACAAGATCACTCACAACATCAATCACATAATCTAGCCTTCTAACCTTTGCTGGATTTAATTGTCCTTGTAGCCTTCGCTTTAAACCTGGGGGATCATTCTTCTCAGATTCTTTCTCTAAAGCCACTACCAGCTAAAGAGCTCCATTTCAGCCAAAGTTCCAGTGGGAAGTTTCATTCTGATATTCAGGCTAATATGTGCCAATTAAGTTCAAGTTAGCATAGGAATGTAGATCGGTAAATGGATATTGCTATGAATGGGGAGTAATCAGCACACATTGATACTCTAAAAAAAATTAGGCCTCTGTACCTCAATCTATGGTTTTGCAGCTTAAAAGGATCAGAGACTTTCCAACAAATTAAGACAGCTAGAAATATTGTGAATTCAATATCATATTTGAGGAAATAGCAAAAAAGTGGCCTTATTAGCTGTAACCATCTACTTTCTTGTTACCCTTTTAAAATGTTTACTATGTTCATTACACTGTAAAATACAACATCTAATATAACCCTTACACACCTCCCATCCCCAATCCCATGAATGCCTTTCTGTGAAAATAGGTCCAAAAATCTGGAATGGTGGTAATAATAAATATCATTCTGTTCACTTGCTTAGTATGCTTCATCGTTTTTTCAATATTTGTGGTACCTTGTCAATCCAGAAACATTTGGCACAAAGCAGAAAATCCTTCTCTTTTAGTTTCTAGCAAATCATAAAATTTATGTCAAGAAACAATTTGCATTTATAAAACATGAAAATAATGTGGATTTATTCACTAGGAGTAGCAGTTACTAAATTTGAAATGAATGCTTTTAGAGTCGTAGAGATGTACAGCATGGAAACAGACCCTTTGGTCCAACCTGTCCATGCCAACCAGGTATCCCAACCCAATCTAGTCCCACCTGTCAGCACCCGGCCCATATCAGTCCAAACCCTTCCTATTCATATACCCATCCAAATGCCTTCTAAATGTTGCAATTGTACCAGCCTCCACCACTTCCTCTGGCAGCTCATTCCATACACATACTGGCCTCTACATGAAAATGTTGCTCCTTAGGTCCCCTCTCACCCTAAACCTATGCCCTCTAGCTCTGGACTCCCTGACCCCAGGGAAAAGACTTTGTCTATCTATCCTATCCATGCCCCTCACAATTTTGTAAACCTCAATATGGTCACCCCTCAGCCTCCAATGCTCCAGGGAAAACAGCCTCAGCCTGTTCAGCATCTCCCCATAGCTCAAACCCTCCAACCCTGGCAACATCCTTGTAAATCTTTTCTGAACCCTTTCAAGTTTCACAACATCTTTCCAATAGGAAGGAGACCAGAATTGCATGCAATAATTCAATAGTGGTCTAATCAATGTCCTGTACAGCCGCAACATGACCTCCCAACTTCTGTACTCAATACTCTAACCAATAAAAGAAAGCATACCGATCCGATCTATCTGCACTCCACTTTCAAGGAGCTATGAACCTGCACTCCAAGGTCTCTTTGTTCAGCAACACACTCTAGGACCTTACCATTAAGTGTATAAGTCCTGCTAAGATTTGCTTTCCCTCGTATTTATCTGAATTAAACTCCATCTGCCACTTTTCGGCCCATTGGCCCATCTGGTCAAGATCCTGTTGTAATCTAAGGTAACCTTCTTTGCTGTCTACTACAGCTCCAATTTTGGTGTTATCTGCAAACTTACTAACTATACCTGTTATGCTCGCATCCAAATCATTTATATCATTTAGCACTCCACTGGTCACAGGCCTCCAGTCTGAAAAAACAACCTTCCACCACCACCTTCTGTCTTCTACCTTTGAGCCAGTTCTGTATCCAAATGGCGAGTTCTTACTTTATTCCGTGAGATCTAACCTTGCTAATCAGTCTCCCATGGGGAACCTTGTCGAATGCCTTACTGAAGTCTATTGGACCTCTACCGCTCTGACCTCATCAATCCTCTTTGTTACTTTTACCTTTTTGCCCTCATCAATCCTCTTTGTTATTTCTACCGCTCTGCCCTTGTCAATCCTCTTTATTACTTCTTCAAAAAATTCAATCAAGTTTGTGAGACACAATTTCTCACACACAAAGCCATGTTGACTATCTGCAGCCCTTGTTTTTATTCCTAATCAGTCCTTGTCTTTCTAAATACATGTATATCCTGTCCATCAGGATTCCCTCCACCACCAACATCAGGCTCACTGGTCTGTAGTTCCCTGGCTTGTCCTTACCACCCTTCCTAAACGGTGGCACCACGTTAGCTAATCTCCAGTCTTCCGGCACGTCACCTGTGACTATCGATGATACAAATCTCTCAGCAAGAGGCCTGGCAATCACTCTCCTAGCTTTCCACAGAGTTCTAGGGTACACCTGATCAAGTCCTGGGGTTTTAACCACATTTATGCATTTCAAGACATCCAGCACTTCCTCCTCTGTAATATGGACATTTTGCAAGATGTCACCATCTATTTCTCTACAGTCTATATCTTCCATATCCTTTTCCACAGTAAATACATTTGCAAAATACTTGTTTAGTATGTCCCCCATATTCTGCGGCTCTACACAAAGGCCGCCTTGCTGATCTTTGAGGGGCCCTATTCTCTCCCTAGTTACACTTTAGTCCTTAATTATGTGTAAAAATTCTTTGGATTCTCCTTAATTCTATTTGCCAAAGATATTTCATGTCCCCTTTTGACCCTCCTGATTTCCCTCTTAAGTATACGCCTACTGCCTTTATACTCTTCTAAGGATTCATTCGATCTATCCTGTCTTTACCTTACATAAGCTTCCTTCTTTTTCTTGACCAAACCTTCAATTTCTTTAGTCATCCAGCATTCCCTATACCTACCAGCCTTCCCTTTCACCCTAATAGGAATATACTTTCTCTGGATTCTTGTTATCTCATTTTTGAAGGCATCCCATTTTCCAGCCATTCCTTTACCTGCGAACATCTGCCTCCAATCAGCTTTTGAAAGCTCTTGCCTAATACCGTCAAAATTGGCCTTTCTCCAATTTAGAACTTCAACTTTTAGATCTGCTCTATCCTTTTCAATCACTATTTTAAATCAACTGGAATTTTGGGCACTGGCCCCAAAGTGCTCCCCCACTGACAGCTCAGTCACCTGCCCTGCCTTATTTCCCAAGAGTAGGTCAGGTTTTGCACCTTCTCTAGTAGGTACATCCACATACTGAATCAGAAAATTGGCTTGTACACACTTAACAAATTCCTCTCCATCTAAACCCTTAACACTATGGCAGTCTTAGTCTATGTTTGGAAAGTTAAAATCCCCTACTGTAACCACCCTATTATTCTTAGGTAGCTGAGATCTTACAAGTTTGTTTCTCAATTTCCCTCTGACTATTAGGGGGTCTATAATACAGTCCTAATAAGTTGATCATCCCTTTCTTATTCTCAGTTCCACCCAAATAACCTCCCTGGATGTATTTCCAGGAATATCCTCCCTCAGCACAGCTATCCCTTATTAAAAATGCCACTCCCCCTCCTCTCTTGCCTCCCTTTCTATCCTTCCTGTAGCATTTGTATCCTGGAACATTAAGCTGCCAGTCCTGCCCATCCCTGAGCCATGTCTCTGTAATTGTTATGATATCCCAGTTCCGTGTTCCTAACTATGCCCTGAGTTCATCTGCCTTCCCTGTTAGGCCCCTTACATTGAAATAAATGCCGTTTAATTTATTAGTCCTACCTTGTTCCTGCCTGCCCTGACTGTTTGACTCTCTTCTGTTCTCAACTGTACCAGTCTTAGATTGATCTCTTTCCTCACTATCTCCCTGGTCCCACTTACCCTCCAGCCCCACCCCCCAACCTTACTAGTTTAAATCTTCCTGAGTAACTCTAACAAATCTCCCTGCCAGTATATTAGCCCCCTTCTAATTTAGGTACAATCTGTCCTTCTTGTACAGGTCACTTCTACCCTAAAAGAGGTTCCAATGGTCCAAAAACGTGAGTCCTTCTCCCATACACCAGCTCCTCAACCATGCATTCATCTGCTCTATCCTCCTATTCCTCCCCTCACTAGCTCGCATCTTGAATGTACTTGAACAATCAGTATTATAATTATGTATGACTCAGACTTAGCAGATTTTCTTAAACTTGTGAGATGTTACAGCTACTCTCCAATCCAGTCACAGTGTGTTATTGACAGAAGACTGCACGATTACACATTTTCTACTTTTTTCTTACTTTGGTTTTCTCTGTTCTCTGCAATGAAGTTATTGCAAACAGTACTACTCAAAGGCTCATGGTCATTTAGGTTAATTTTAGAACACTGAGCCCTGAGATCTGGTCACTTAGCCCAGATCCCAGTTGAACCACGTTGTGGCTGCTTTCAGCGTTACTCAACTGATGTGGGTAAATTTTCTGCAAGAGCTGGTGGCTGGCCTATGAAGTACATGAATAATTTAATTCATTACCATGGAAAGCAGTGATCAATTTACTGAAGTGCTGAGGACAGTGTTTTTCACTCTGATTGAACCTAAATTAAAGTAACTAACTCAAAGATGATCAACAATTAATTCTGAGCCCTTATTGGTTGGATTTATTCACTGAACCAACTGATTCATCATTCTCACATGCTATCTTTGTTGCACCAGCCATTGGTTCTTCCAGAAGCATTGGTTGTTTTCATATGAAAGCACTATAGGATCACATAGATTCATAAGAATAGGACACCCAGTCCTCAAGCCTCTTCTGTCACTCCTTTGTCTGATCTGTATTTTAATTCCACCTTTCTGCCTTTGTCTCTTTTTCCATCATATTCTGACAGAACAAAAATCTATCAATTTGGGTATTGAAATTTTCATTTGACCCACATACCTTCTCTGTGAAAAAGTGCCAACTTATTTCATTCCTAAAAGCCTGATGCCAATTTAAAGAGTGACCATTTTTCTGGATTCCTCCAGTTGTGGAACTAATTCTTTTGCACCTTACTTTTTGAATGCCTTTACCATCCTGACGATCCAGATTAGGTCAATCTTCAAATGTAAAAAGAAATACAAACCGAGGTTGTGGAGCCTGTCAATATAATATAACCTTAGTATTATTCAGCTGGCATCTGCAGTGTAGCTCTGCCAAGCTCTGGAGACCAAGACTGACTGCAGTACTCAAGATGGCTATCTCCATTATCACCATGTCTCACTTTCTATTCCAACTTGCCCTGTGCCACACTGGCCAATTAATGAAGCTATGTCAACCTGGGCACTCTGTTAGTATTTGTGCTTCTGAGCCAAGGGATTGAGGATTCAAGACCTATCCTGCAGACTTTAAGCACATGATGTGGACTAGCATTTGAGAGCAGTAATACAGGGGTGCTGCCTCTCAAATGAGACAATAAACTGAGGCCTCATTTCTACTCTCAGGTGAACATAAAAATGTCCTATTGCGCTATTCAATGAAGAGCAGGAGAGTTGCCCTCCCCAACATTGATCCTACAACCAATGTAACTAAGATCAATGATCTGGTTGTCAGTTTTATTATTGTTTGAAGACCTTAAGTGCATCACAGCCTCTGTGTTCACATGCTGCAATGGTGGTTACATTTAAAATATACTTTATTGGTTGTAAAGCATTTTAGGGCATCATAAAGTGAAGGAACACATTAAATAAATTTGTCCTTTCTTTGAAAGCCAAATAGAGGGATTAAAACCTCAATAATAATAGAAACAGGAATATCACAGAAATACCGAATAAACATGTATGCCACTGGTAACTTCTAAATTAAAGGACAAAGTTGAAAGATTCCATCTCTAAAGCTTTCTCCTCAGTTTTATAATGGCATGGTGCTGAGAACCAACAGAGAATCCTTCCTTTTTCTTGTCAGGTAAATTAATTCAACTTCCAAAATTCTCCTAGCATCGAACTAAAATAAAATTGCAGGTGTTTTGATTGCTTCATGTCAATCACAGTTAGCAAACTGGGTTTAGCACTGTTAATTTACCAGATTATTAAATTAGTAACAGACCATGAAGGTATACCTCATGCTGACATTACAACAGAACATTCTGGCACTGCTAATGGATCTACGATTGCTAATTGATTTGATCCAGGCACCTTATACATGCCTATCATATTTCTGTTCCCATCACTTTTGAGATATTAATCTCTCTTTTTGTTTAACAAAGGAAAATGGATGTGTCTTCACAATTTGTTAATGACCATTGAGTATTGCAAATCACTTTACAGCCAATTAAGTATTTTTGAAGTGCAATCATTGTTGCACACAGAGAAACAAAGGAGTTAACATTCACACAATATAGTCTGACAAACAAGAATGGCATTAATGACAAGATAATCCTCATTTGTTATGACTGAGGTTTGAACATTGGCCCAAGCATTGGACTGACAACTGGAGGATATTAAGATCACTGGGAGACTTCTGTTGTATACTTTAAAGATTACTTTGGAGTTATGATTATATTGTCAGAAGTCATATGGCACCAGGTTATAGTCCGACAGGTTATAGTCCAACAGGTTTATCTGAAATCATAAGTTTTCAGAGTGCTGCTCCTTCGCCAGGTGAATTGCAACCTGGTGTTGTGTGACTCCTGACTTTGTCCACCCCAGTAGCTCCATATGGTGATTATGTTGAATGATTGAGGAGTAGGCATGTGAGGTTTAATAGCAACGTTTATTCCTATGCTCCTGCCTGGAGGATGCTTCACAATTCTGTGCAGTTGATGGAATAAAAAGCAGCCATGTTTTTTTCAGTTTACTGTTAAATATGCAAAAAGAAACAATCCTTTTTTACAAAAATCATCCATTATGTCTAACACAAATTGCAAACTGCTGAGCAGCTGCTAAGTCAGAGGCATTTAATACACAAGGACCAGGGCATACATCACTCTCCAGGAACTGGCTGGAAGGCAATAGAATGTGCACAAAATCATGTAGGATAGGGGCAATGCTGAATTTTACCTGTGGCAAGATGCCCATACTGGAGGAGACTTCCTGATTAATGATCAACCCCCTTCTCAATTGCGAAGGCCTTCCTGATTGGCACCAGTGATTTTTGATCCCACTTACCAACACTCTGGGTCTCCTCATAGGTGGCTGATGCCACCTACTGGGAGCAGTGACCATTGCTGAAACTGGAGAGTTGCTGACCTTCTGAAGGGCTGGCAGTTCCAGGGCTGTGACATCCTCTCACAGCGATGTAGAAGCCAGGGTTATGGGTGGTTAAACTGCCTACCAAATGTAAGATTCAGTCAGGGCTTCTTTATTTGACTGAAGTGCCAGTTGACTTGTAATTGATCTTCCAGCCACTGAACAGGGCTACAGCTGCTCCATATAACCCATTGAGCACTATTTATAAAATGCCAGGATCTCTGTCCTGCAATGTGCCCCAGATACTTAGTTCATTCTAATCAGGCCAGTGAATGTGGAATATCCTAGATGCCTGTGTAGAAACTGAACTACTGGAGCATCCATGCTTCCCAGTCAAAATGCTCTGGTTCCAAGTTTCCCTCTGGAGACCCGAGCTCATAATCTGGGCTGACAGTCCAGTAATGTTTTGATGGAGGTGATGTTTTCAGATGAAATGTTAATCTCACTTGCATTCTCAGATGGATTAGAAATATTCTATTCCACTGGGGAAGTGCTCCCTGGCATCCTGACCAAAGCTGATCACGCAATCGGATTCTCCTCTTCTCACATTGACAGGCTGTTCTCTCAAAAGACCACCTTTGATCACAGAAGATCAGGTGTGCCAGCCCAGCCATCAACAAACTACAGTTTTGAGTTATCTTTGTTGACAGAGACCTCCATTAGTCAAGAGAAGTCCGAGTGCACACACCAGTTGTTATCACCACATCTCTGCATTGCAGGAGACCTCGCCTACATATCAGCGATACATTAGATCACTCGAAAAATTCCACAAGCAACCCCTCTGTTACATGCTCTGAATTCAATGGAAGGACCATCAAACTAATGCTAATGTCCTTCTTGAAGTCAATTGCACAGGGACTCAGACAAAACACCAGTGCAATCAACTCAAATGAATATGGATCGGATGCTGTGTCCAGATGTCTGAACAGTGTCTCTCCCACCAGGTTTATTTTTTCTGAGCTTTCAAATATTTAAAAGTCTAGGGGAGGACAAAGGAAATGGCACAAAGATACTCTGAAGCTTTCCTTGAAGAACGGCCCATTGACGGTATCAACAGGGAGGAGCTAGCCACAAATCTTTCAGACTAGCAACAATTTATTCAACAAACTGTATCATGCTTTGAGACCAAAGGCAGAATGACAACAGAAAAGGAAGAAAAAAAAAATTACATCTGGGTTTTCTGTCTCATGGTCATCCTGCACCATGTGCTTCAAGATCTGTCGGCCAAGAAGAGGCATGTCAGGTCACGAGAAGACCCATGGTGGAAACTCATAACCCTGAATCGAGGGGAGGATGATGATTTATCTGGTATTATCACATGGCTATTTGTAGGCAAATATGCTGTGTGCATATTTGCTGCTGCAATTCCTACATAACAGCGGTAAATAAAAAAACGCCGAATTGTCTGGAAAGCACTTTGGGATTCCATGAGATCATGAAAGGTACTGTATGAGATCAAGTCTCTCACTGGGTAGAACTGAATGTTCTAACTGGGTTCACATCCACTAGCTGCAAAAACCACCAGGAACTACGACTCATATATTTTTGGATGACACAATGCTGTTTCAAGTCAATCTGGCACTGACGCCCTGGCCTCCTGGGATCCCTGGATGATTGGGAAAAGTCCAGCTGTGAGAGGATAAGGTCACTAAGTACTCCTTGAGTGGCTACTGAAGGGCTTTAATCCGACCTGAGAAAGTTCTGCACCCCTGCCACCCCACCACACATCTCTGAACTTGCAGCTGGTGGGAGGAGGACTAAATTCTGTCACTGATGGCCCAAAAAATAATAACGAGGCCTCCTGGAAAGCAATGTTGGTAAAAAGATTCCAATATCTTTGAGGGGGGAGTTAGAAGTCAGAGTACTGGGATTAATGGCGAATGGCAAGGAATTTGTCATTTTCCAATGCTCACTTTCTTGCTGGCATCTAAAAGTTGCAGATCATACAAGACTTGGGTGGTATAAGGAAAGGAAACTTGTGGTCAGCTTGAAATCGCCCTAATTTACTGCCTTTTCCCTTGACATATCACCAGATCTGGAGGGAATTTATATTTACTCATAGGATGTGTGTATCTGCAGCTGAGTCGGCATTTATTGCCTGTCCTCAATTGTCCTCGAGAAGGTGGTGGTAAGCTGCCTTCTTGAATCACTGCAGTCCATTTTCTGTTTGGTAGATCCATTATGCCATTAGGGAGATAGTTCCAAGATTTTGACTCAGTGACACTGGAGGGTCAACGATATATTTCCAAGTCAGGATGGTGAGTTACTTGGAGGGGAAATTGCAGCTGGTGGCATTCCCGTGTACCTGCTGCTGTTTACTTTCTTGAAGATAGCGTCATGGATTTGAAAGGTGTTGACTAAGGAGCCTTGGTGAATTTCTGGAATGTGTCTTGTAACTGTAGAATTAGCTACTGTGTGCTGATGGACGAGGGTGTGAATGGTTGAGCATGTGGTGCAAATCAAGCTTTGTCCTGGACAATATTCCCTTTAAGGTGCGTGCTAGCACAGCCATTCCAATATTCCATGCATAGCGATTGGCGTTGTCATGCCAATGGCGGCACTGACTTCCGGTTCCAAAGGTCACTGCTGTGCATGGGCCTCAGAGACCTTCATGGTTGGAAAGTAAATTAAAGGGAACATTGATCCTGGATGGTGTCAAACCCCTTGCATGTTTTTTGAAGTTGCAGTCAACCAGCTTAGTGGGGAGCATCACTCTTCTGACTTGTGCCTTATGGGCATGTTTTTGGGAAGTTAGGAGATGAGTTAATCACTGCAGTATTCCTAGCCTCTGATCTGCTTTTGTAGCCATTTTACTTATATGATTAGTCCAGTATAATATCTGGTTGATGGTAATCCCTAGATTGTTGAAAGTGGAAGATTTAGTGATGGTGAGACCACTGAATAACAAGGGGTGCTAGTTCTCTCTTGTTGGAAATGGGCATTGCCTGGTACTTGTGTGATGTGAATACTACTTGCTAGTTGTCAGCCCAAGCCTGGATATTGTCCAGATCTTGCTCAATTTTCATACGGTCTGTCTCAGTACTCGAGAAGTCAAGAATAGTGCTAAACACTATGCAGTCATCAACAAACATCCCCACATCTGACCTTATAATGGAGAAAAGATCATTGATGAGGCAGCTGAAGTTGGTTGGGCCAAGGACACTACACTGAGAACTCCTACAGAGATGTCCTGAAGCTAAGATGATTGGCACCAATAACCACAAATATCTTCTGACGTGCCAGGGATAAGTCTAATTAGAGGAGAGTTTTACAACTGATTTCCATTAACTCTACTTTTACTAGAGCTCTTTGATGTCACACTTGATAAAATGCGATCTTGATGTCAAGGTCAATCACTTAACCTCACCTCTGGAATTCAGCCCTTTTGGCAATGTTTGAACCAAATCTCTGAGCAGCTGAATCAGGAGCTGCTTGGCCCTGGCAGAGACTGAACTGAGGATCAGTGAACAGGCTTTTGTAAAGCAAATACTGCTTGATAGCACTGCTGATAACTTCTTCCATCACTTTACTGATGATCGAGAGGAGACTGATTGGGCGGTAACTGATTGGTTCGATTTTTCCTGTTTTTTGTGTATGCTGGAATACTGAAGGAACATCAGTAAATATTATATGTAAAGTTCATCATCACGAATGTGTGTTTGTGATCTGGAGATGCTGGTGTTGGACTGGGATGAACAAAGTTAAAAATCACACAACACCAGCTTTTTTTGGAAGCACTAGCTTTCGGACCGCTGCTCCTTCATCAGGTGGTTGTGTGTTTGAACATCTGCAAGAGACCTTATAGAGTCATAGAGATGTACAGCATGGAAACAGACCCTTCGGTCCAACCGTCCATGCCGACCAGATATCCCAACCCAATCTAGTCCCACCTGCCAGCACCCGGCCCATATCCCACCACACCCTTCCTATTCATATACTCATCCAAATGCCTCTTAAATATTGCAATTGTACCAGCCTCCACCACATCCTCTGGCAGCTCATTCCATACACGTTCCATCCTCTGCGTGAAAAAGTTGCCCCTTCGGTCTCTTTTATATCTTTCCCTTCTCACCCTAAACCTTTGTCCTCTAGTTCTGGACTCCCCGACCCCAGGGAAAAGACTTTGTCTATTTATCCTATCCATGCCTCTCATAATTTTGTAAACCTTTATATGGTCTCCCCTCAGCCTCCGACGCTCCACAGAAAATAGCCCCAGCCTGTTCAGCCTCTCCCTATAGCTCAAATCCTTTAACCCTGGCAATATGCTTGCAAATCTCTTCTGAATCCTTTCAGGTTTCACAACATCTTTCCGATAGGAAGGAGACCAGAATTGCACACAATATTCCAACAGTGGCCTAACCAATGTCTTGTACAGCTGCAACATGACCTCCCAACTCCTGTACTCACCACTCTGACCAATAAAAGAAAGCATACCAAACACCTTCTTCACTATCCTATCTATCTGCGACTCCACTTTCAAGGAGCTATGAACTTGCACTCCAACACTTCTTTGTTCAGCAACACTTCCTAGGACCTGACCATTAAGTGTATAAGTCCTGCTAAGATTTGCTTTCCCAAAATGCAGCACCTCGTATTTATCTGAATTAAACTCCATCTGTCACTTCTCAGCCCATTGGCCCATCTGATCAAGTTCCTATTGTAATCTGAGGTAACCCTCTTCGCTGTCCATTACACCTCCAGTTTTGGTGTCATCTGCAAACTTACTAACTGTACCTCTTATGCTTGCATCCAAATCATTTATGTAAATGACAAAAAGTAGAGGCCCAAGCACCAATCCTTGTGACACTCCAATGGTCACAGGCCTCCAGTCTGAAAAACAACTCTCCACCACCACCCTCTGTCTTCTACCTTTAAGCCAGTTCTGTATCCAAATGGCTAGTTCTCCCTGTATTCCATGAGATCTAACCTTGCTAATCAGTCTCCCACGGGCAACCTTGTCGAATGCCTTACTGAAGTCCATATAGATCATATCTACTGCTCTGCCCTCATCAATCATCTTTGTTACTTCTTCAAAAAACTCAATCAAGTTTGTGAGACATGATTTCCCACGCACAAAGCCATGTTGACTATCTCTAATCAGTCCTTGCCTTTCCAAATACATGAACATCCTGTCCCTCAGGAGTCACTCCAACAACTTGCCCACCACTGAGGTCAGGCTCTCCGGTCTATAGTTTCCTGGCTTGTCTTTACCGCCCTTCTTAAACAGGGGCACCATGTTTGCCAACCTCCAGTCTTCCGGCACATGACCTGACTATCAATGATACAAATATCTCAGCAAGAGGCCCAGCAATCACTTCTCTAGCTTCCCAGAGTTCTCGGGTACATCTGATCAGGTCCTGGGGATTTATCCACCTTTAACTGCTTCAAAACATCCAGCACTTGATCCTCTGTAATCTGGACATTTTGCAAGGTGTCACCATCTATTTCCCTACAGTTTATATCATCCATATTCTTTTCCACAGTAAATACTGATGCAAAATATTCATTTAGTATCTCCCCCATTTTCTGTGGCTTCACAACAAAGGCTGCCTTGCTGATCTTTGAGGGGCCTTATTCTCTCCCTAGTTATCCTTTTGTCCTTTATATATTTGTAAAAACCCTTTGAATTCTCCTTAATTCTATTTGCCAAAGCTATCTCATGTCCCCGTTTTGCCCTCCTGATTTCCCTCTTAAATATACTCCTACTTCCTTTATACTCTTCTAAGGATTCACTTGATCTATCCTGTCTATACCTGACATATGCTTCCTTCTTTTTCTTAACCAAACCCTCAATTTCTTTAGTCATCCAGCATTCCCTATACCTACCAGCCTTCTCTTTCACCCTGACAGGGATATATTTTCTCTGGATTCTTGTTATCTAATTTCTCAAGACTTCCCATTTTCCAGCCGCCCCTTTACCCGCGAACATCTGCCTCCAATCAGCTTTCAAAAGTTCTTGCCAAATACCATCAAAATTGGCCCTTCTCTAATTTAGAACTTCAACTTTTTGATCTGGTCTATCCTTTTCCATCACTATTTTAAATCTAATGGAATTATGGTTGCTGGCCCCAAACTGCTCACTGACACCTCAGTCACTTGCCCTGACTTATTTCCCAAGAGTAAGTCATGTTTTGCACATCCTCTAGTAGGTAAATCCACACACTGAATCTGAAAATAGTCTTGTACGCACTTAAGAAATTCTGCTCCAGCTAAACCTTTAACACTATGGCAGTCCCAGTCGAAGTTTGGAAAGTTAAAATCCCCTACCATAACTACCCTATTATTCTTACAGATAGCTGAGATCTCCTTACAAGTTTGTTTCTCAATTTCCCTCTGACTATTGTGGGGTCTATAATACAATCCCAATAAGGTGATCATCCCTTTCTTATTTCTCAGTTTCACACAAATAATTTCCCTGGATGTATTTCTGGGAAATTCCTCCCTCAGCAGAGCTGTAATGCTTTCCCTTATTAAAAATGCCACTCCCCCTCCTCTCTTGCCTCCCTTTCTATCCTTCCTGTAGCATTTGTATCCTGGAACATTAAGCTGCCAGTCCTGCCCATCCTGAGCCATGTTTCTGTAATTGCTATGATATCCCAGTCCCATGTTCGTAACCATGCCCTGAATTCATCTGCCTCCCCTGTTAGGCCCCTTGCATTGAAATAAACACAGTTTAATTTATTAGTCCTGTCTTGTGCCTGCTTGCTCTGACAGTTTGACTCACTTCTGTTCTCAACTGTACTAGTCTCAGATTGATCTCTTTCCTCACTATCTCCCTGGCCCCACCTTACTAGTTTAAATTCTCCCAAGCAGTTCTAGCAAATTTCCCTGCCAGTATATTAGTCCCCTTCCAATTTAGGTGCAATCCGTCCTTCTTGTACATATCACTTCTACCCCAAAAGAAATTCCAATGATCCAAAAATGTGAATCCTTCTCCCATACACCAGTTCCTCAGCCATGTATTCATCTGCTCTATCCTCCTATTCCTGCCCTCACTAGCTTGTAGCACTGAGAGTAATCCAGATATTACTACCCTTGAGGACCTCCTTTTTAAATTTCTGCCTAACTCTCTGTAATCTCCCTTCAGAATCTCAACCTTTTCCCTTCCTATATCATTGGTTTCAATGTGGACAATGACCTCTTGCTGGCCCCTCTCCCCCCGTGAGAACATTCTGCACCATCTCTAAGATATCCTTGATCCTGGCACCAGGGAAACAACACACCATTCTGTTTTTTCTCTGCTGGCCACAGAAACATCTGTCAGTACCTCTGACTACAGAATGCCCTCACACAATTGATCTCTTGGAAGCCGACGTAGCCCTCGTTGTATTAGAGCCAGTCTCAATACCAGAAACTTGGCTGTTCGTGCTAAGTTCCCCTGAGAATCCATCACCCCCTACATTTTCCAAAACAACATACCTGTTTGAAATGGGTATATCCACAAAAGACTCCTGCCCTAGTGCCTACCTCTCTTACCCTTCCTGGAGTTAACCCAATCTATGTGTCTGTATCTGAGACATTCTCCCCTTCCTATAACTGCCATCCATCACATGTTGTTGCTGTTGCAAATTCCTCATCGCTTCTATCTGTCTCGCCAACCGATCCACTCGATCTGACTAAATTTGCATCCAACAGCATTAATGGCAGATATAATCCGCAGTAACCCTTAAACTCTCTTTAAACTCCCACATCTTACAAGAAGCACATATCACTGCAAAGGCCATTTTTGGTCCTTCACAATCCACAGACCCAGAAAATAACACCGCCTTATTCCTCTACAAAACACTGCACCAGGTTAAATTAATAGCTATGGCTTATATTTTAAGTTTAATCAAGAAACTTATCTCCAAAAACATATAATCAAGAAAGAACCCACTGTACTCACTAATACAGCCTTTCTCTTGGACAGACTTAAAACAACAATTAACTTATCTGATTCTGTGTTGTAACTTCACCCAAACCGGTTCCTCCAAGATTAGTTGTGAAATTCACCATTTGTTAATTTTCCCAGATGCACTCCGATGTCCAGCGACACATGAATACAAAAACAGCAAAGGCAGTAACTGTGCAGGTTTCTCTCTCTCTCTCTCTCTCTCTCTCTCTCCCTCCTGCACTGTCCTCACCATGTGCTTCCTTTGTCTGTTCTTCTCCCTTTTAAAACTGCTGTTGTTTTGACTTTTTTTTCCAAAGTTCCAAACCAATGCAACATCATATAAAACAGTAATTGCTGCTCCTGGAATTTGCGGAAATCACCTCCAGCACCTAAAATACCTCAAAAAAAAGAGTAGCTCTTGCGGCCAAAAAGTTTTCCTGTCCTCCATCTTGGATTACCCAGAATTCTTGTGAAATATTGTAAATTTGAGACAGCTCTCAAACCATACTTTAGGACTGTGTTGTTTTACATCTCATGGTCAGTTATTGAGTGCACTTTTAAGAAACATGCTCATGACACCAACACTTTATCAAAGCACTTGACCTGTGGGTTCCCATCTTACATCAGATCACTTGGAGCATGAAATCCTACTATTACTCTAGTACTGTAATTGATTAGCCTAATGCTAGGCCAGACACTTAAGAGTCTGTGAATTTAATGAATATGTATAATATATATTTTAACCAGCTGTTATAAAAGTTTGTTGGAACTTTCAATATTACACTACCCATGTCTAATTTCTGATGTTTTGAGGGATCACATCGCCGTATTAGGAAATGACACCTGCTGGATGGTGGTTGGGTTGTAATGGCATTGAACTTGTAATGGTCCAGGAACATAGAGTTATAGAGTCTTGCAGCACAGAAATACACCCTTCAGTTCAACCAACCCATGCTGAACATAATCCCAAACTAATCTCTTCCTGCTCCTGGTCAAAATCCCTCCAAACCTTTCCTATTCATGCACTTATTCAAGTGTCTTTTAAATGTTGCAATTGTACCCACATCTATCACTTTCTCAGGAGGTTCATTCCACATGTGAACCACTCTCTGTGTAAAAAAATTTGCCCCCCTGTCATTTTTAAATATTTGTCCTCTCACAGTAAAAATGTGCCCCCTAGACTTGAAATCCCCCACCCTAGGGAAAAGACAACTAGCATTAACTCTATATATACTCCTCATTATTTTATAAACTTCTATGAGATCACCTCTCAACCTCCTATGCTCCAATGAAAAAAAAGACCCAGCCTATCCAAGCTTTCTTCATAACTCAAACTTTGCACACATGACAATGTCCCAGCAAATCTCTTCTGAACCCTCTCCAGTTTAATAACTGGGTGACTAGAACTGGATGCAGTATTCCAGAAGAGGCCTCACCAATGTCTTATACAATCTCAACATCACTTCCCAACTCCTATCCTCAAAGGACTGAGCAATGAAGGCAACATCTTTTGAACCATCCTGTCGATATGTGATGCAAACTTCAAAGAATTATGTATCAGAACCCCTAGGTTCCTCTGTTCTACCACACTATCCATACCTTACTATTAATTGTCTAAGTTCTACCCTTGTTTATTGTACCAAAATGCAGTACCTCACATTTATTCAGATTGAACTCCATTTGCCATTTTTAGCCCATTGATTCATTTGATCAAGATCACTTTGTAATCTTAGAAAACCTTCTTCACTGTCTACTGTGCCATCAATTTTTTTGTAATCCGCAAATTTACTAACCATGCCTTCTATACTCTCATCCAAATCGTCTATATAAATGACAAACAAAAGGTGACCCAGAACCAATCCATGGGGAACACCACTGGTGACAGGCCTCTGGTTCAAAAAGCAACCCTCCACTGCCACTCTCTGTCTCCTGCCATTAAACAACTAAGTATCCAACTGGCAAACTCACCCTGAATCCCATGTGACCTAACTTTACTAATTAGTCTATCATGCGGAACCTTGTTGAAGGCTTTACGAAAGTCCAAGTAAACAATGTCTACTGCTCTGCCCTCATTAATTTTTTTTTAGTACTTCCTCAAAACGTTAAATCAAATTTGTGAGATACAATTTTCTTTGCACAAAACCATACTGACTATCCCTAATCAATTTTGCCTCTCTAAGTGTCCATAAACCCTATCTTTTAAAGTTGCCTCCAACAGTTTACCCACAACCAAAGTCAGACTCATGGGTGTATAGTTCTCTGGTTTTTCTTTATGACCCATCATAGCAGCTAGATGAATTTCGATTCATTGAATCTGGAATTAAAAACTGGTGTGAGGGATACTGACCATGAGGTTGTTGTAGAAACCTATGTACTTACCCTTTTAGGGAAAGAAATTTGTCATTCTTGTCTGATTTGGTTTGGTTTACAGCTTACTTTAGACTGCCTGAAATGGTCTAACAAGCTACTTTGATCAAGGGCAATTAGGGATGGGCAACAAATGTTGGCCTTGCCAACAATACCCACACCCCATGACTGAATATCAAATCACTAAAAAGCAATGGTCATTTTCATCATTACCTTTTGGAGGAGCTTACTGTGCTCAAATCACCTGTCATGTTTCTTACAATTGAATAGTAACCACACTTTAAACATGAATATGCTATTATGCCTGAAGCACCTTGGGGCAATCTGAGATGGTGACAGGTGTCTCTGAATGCAAGTCATTTTTTCTCTTTTGACTATTTGCACAGATTTATTATTTGCATATTGGCTGTTGTCTCGTGTTGATAAATATAGTCTAAAGTTTTAGCAGGACAAACTTGGCAATACGTTTTACTGGCACAAGTATGGTACTATAAATGAGCTGTCATACCACCTGACTAGAATGTTTTGAGCCAGAACACATGTGGGATAAAATGAGAAATATGAAAGGAAGGTAATGTATCATATAGTTTTTTGATGATCAAGGTCATTACAAGGTTGATTCCATGACCTAGCATTCACATCAAAGGGAAAAGATGCTTATGATTTCCTGAGATACACTCCCTCTAAGCTCAGCTTCCTGCTGGGAGTGCTGAATTGTGGAATGACATGGATTATTATTGTAATGACTGATTTTCATTCCAAGGCAACAATCTTATTTCAGGTTGTACATATAATAGGATGGAGATATTTCACTGAACATACCCTGAGAAGCTTTTTTAATCAAAACAGAATCGTGTTTGAAGTCATTGGTCATGCATCAGAATAAAAAATCATTTTCAAATATCAACTACTTAGGCATTTGGTTTTTTGATTCCATGAATGACAAACACCACCTTTCAGTTTGTATAGGGACGATGAGCAAATATAAAATGCCTTTCCATAGTTTTAGTGCTGTCTTGTACATAAAGCTACCAACAACAGAATTCTGAATCAAGGGAAGCTGTCAAACTAATCACTCAGAGGAATAGCTTTCTCTAATGAATAAATATATGCACTAAGAGTTGTCAATGATTAGTGGACTACTATCGAGCTTAACAGAGATAAAACAGATTACACACAGGAGCAGTTGGAAAAGACCAGCAATGTTACATATTAAAAGCATTGAACAGAGACAAAGACACATTGGTTCTGTAGTGATAAAGGCTCCGTTCATCAAGTTTACGTTGCCTGGTGCAAATGAGCAGCTTACTAAAGTAAATTTCCAAGAAGCAGTTGAGAGTGGCAATAAATCTCTTATGTTCACTCAGATACTGAAGAAATAATTTATTGCAATAGGTCATTTGAATGAAAGGAATGTTAAAATAACTTCATTAGATAACATTATACAGTACAAATTCCTCAATGGATATTAACTGAAGTTTTAAAGTTAATTGATGTATTGGCGTATATTTTCTAGCTGGAAAGTTCAGTCTTGGCAATGGGGAAAGGTCTAGGGTGAAACTACATTTTGTTCAAACATCTGGAGTGAGTTCAAGGGCATATATAAATCAAACGAGATACTAAAGGGGCAAAGGATGTTACTTGACTTTTCTTCTAAATGATTTTGGTACTTTTGAAACATCAAATTAACATATCACTGTTATATAGGAATGAGATTTAACAAATATTTGCTGCAAAATTATTGAAAATCCAATTGGATTAACAGCATTAACAGAGATTCACCAGGACAGGGAGGTTGCTAAAGTAGAGGGGATATTCAGATGGGACTCTCCAAATAAAATATGCTCTGTTGTTCATACATTCAACAAATTAATTGCAAGCTACAAAATGTTTGCGAAGTGAAATAAATAAAAAGTGTGTGTTTAAACCAGCCCAAATGCTGTAGGGCAACTTCAATTTTTTTGGCATTAGTACAATGGGGTGAGCTACAAATTTCCCAATTTTCTTTATCCATTCATGAAAAAGGAAATAGGATCAATACTTAATGGATGGCTGATCTGATATCACCTGTCATTCCCAAAAGTTGAAATTATCCACAGTATTTCAATGTCAATGTGGTAGAAGATGGAAAGATACATGCTAGAAAGTATATTTGACACTGAACTGGCATTCCTTCAATATTAAATATTCAGCTGACTTTATCTGCAGACTCAGGCAGACATATTGGCAATCATCTTCAATTGTCTCTTCAAGCTGCATGACAGCAGAGTTGTGTTTCCTGTTTGAGGTTGTCTGCAAAGTAAGAGCACCATCGTGAAACTGTCAAGGTTCCACTGCTGCCAAAAACAGCCTCCTCCACCTCTTTTGATAGCAGAATTGCCATTATCTGCAATGCCAGCTAATGTACTAGAGATATATTTAAAAAGTTAACTTCTACATTGGTTGGCAAGAATAGCACTTTCATCAACTTTACCATGAATATGATTAGAGCTGAAAATGTATTGCTGGAAAAGTGCAGCAGGTCAGGCAGCATCCAACGAACAGGAGAATCGACGTTTCGGGCATGAGCCCTTCTTCAGGAATGAGGAGAGTGTGCCAAGCAGGCTAAGATGAAAGGTAGGGAGAAGGGACTTGGGGGAGGGGCGTTGGAAATGCGATAGGTGGAAGGAGGTCAGGGTGAGGGTGATAAGCCGGAGTGGGTGTGGGGGCGGAGAGGTCAGGAAGAAGATTGCAGGTTAGGAAGGTGGTGCTGAGTTCAAGGGATTTGACTGAGACAAGGTGGGGGGAGGGGAAATGAGGAAACTGGAGAAATCTGAGTTCATACTTGCCTCCAAGGCCCCAAGGGATCCTTCCATATCCACCACAAATTCACCTGCAAACCCCTTACTTCCCTCCCAGGCCCCAAGGAATCCTTCCATATCTGCCACAAATTCACCTGCAAACCCCTTACTTCCCTGCAAGACCCCAAGGGATCCTTCCATATCCGCCACAAATTCACCTGCAAACCCCTTACTTCCCTCCCAGGCCCCAAGGGATCCTTCCATATCCGCCACAAATTCACCTGCAAACCCCTTACTTCCCTCCCTGCCCCCAAGGGATCCTTCCATATCCGCCACAAATTCACCTGCACCCCTTGCTTCCCTCCAAGGCCCCAAGGGATCCTTCCATATCCGCCACAAATTCACCTGCACCTCCACACACATCATTTACTGCATCCGCTGCACCCGATGTGGCCTCCTCTGTATTGGGGAGACAGGTCGCCTATTTGCGGAACGTTTCAGAGAACACCTCTGGGACACCCGGACCAACCAACCCAACCATCCTGTGGCTCAACACTTCAACTCCCCCTCCCACTCCACCAAGGATATGCAGATCATTGGACTCCTCCATCGCCAGACCATAGCAACACGACAGCTGGAGGAAGAGCACCTCATCTTCCGCCTAGGAACCCTCCAACCACAAGGGATGAACTCAGATTTCTCCAGTTTCCTCATTTTCCCTCCCCCCACCTTGTCTCAATCAAATCCCTCGAACTTAGCACCGCCTTCCTAACCTGCAATCTTCTTCCTGACCTCTCCGCCCCCACCCCCACTCTGGCCTATCACCCTCACCTTGATCTCCTTCCACCTATCGCATTTCCAATGCCCCTCCCCCAGTCCCTCCTCCCTACCTTTTATCTTAGCCTGCTTGGCACACTCTCCTCATTCCTGAAGAAGGGCTCATGCCCGAAACATCAATTCTCCTGCTCTTTGGATGCTGCCTGACCTGCTGCACTTTTCCAGCAACACATTTTCAGCTCTGATCTCCAGCATCTGCAGTCCTCACTTTCTCCACGAATATGATTACACCACTGAAAATCAACAAGACCAAGATATGGCAAACTAACTTCCCTTGTAGTTCTGAAGAAGGGTCATTCAACCTGAAACGTTGTTTCTACTTTTATCTTCATAACTGCTGCTAGATCTGCTGAGTTTCTCCAGCAATTTCTGTTTTGTTCCCTTGTAACTTGAAAGGATAAATTAGCAGTCATTTAGCTGAGCAGGTAGCTTCTCCTTTGACACAACTATTTTCTCCTCCTCACCGTTTGATGTGGACTTCTCCTCAAGATCATTAGCTACATTTTCTGGGATATATGTAACTGAGGGTCAAAGCAAAATGATGTGGAGTGTTGATTTTTTATGTGAAGATCTTATATCTAGCATTATCCCAAACTAATTTATATGGGATACAATATAGTTTTTAATTCGGCTCTATCCAAGTATTTTAAAAGTGAAATAAAATCAATGTTGTCAGAATATGATTATGCTTAAGAAGAGGACAGTTGTTATATTACTGTGCAGTGTGACTGAAAAGCGCAGATTATATTATTAGACCTCGAAGATTATTTGCACCTTACACTGCCTGTTCAATTTTCTTCCATTTAAATTAATTGCAACAAATTCAATCAAAATTTTGACTGATAACAGTTAATATCTTCAACTGGTTGTCTGCACTATCCATGTGAGATGCAAACATTTGAAAATATATTGTCATAAACAGATGTGATATTCTCCTCAACTGTTACACATGAATCACGTGGACAATTCTATTTCAACTAGAAGTGTAGTGCGAGGCTGAAGATGTATTGCATGAAGACGTTAGAACTTGGTTTCACATCAATCCTTGTCAAATGGAGGTCTGTGGAGGTCTGCTCTATGCTGATGTTGTACCATATATCTTAGTTAAAAATGAAAACTGTTTATTTCAATAATTCTGACTTCTAAGTGTAGAGGTATTGCTCTGGACTGGCTGATTGAATGTGATATTAAAAATACTTTCTGTTGAGGCTAGCCTTTTTGATGCAATCTAGTTGCAATTTCAACAGGCCTCTGGTAGATGGTTCAAAAATTAGATGTGACCTGGAAACACCACATCTCAGTCCTCCTCCAAAATTTCCTTTGGAATCTCTGTCCACTCCAAGCAGGGGTCCTGATGTAGAAGCTGCTGGCCAAGAACTACCAATCCAGGTTACAGAATCCTGTGAATGTAGCCAGAGATGCACCAGCATTGGTGATTTGGAGTTACGTTAAATAGGACCAGGGTACAAACAGTCCTTCCTTCACCTGTAACACTTCAACGCCTCAAAGTGTGTGTAGACTGCTAAATTGTCCTGAAATGCTTCAGCACCTGCAGGACAGCTGTGAGGCTGAGTGAGGAAGAGCTTCATGCAGTTTTTCTTGTACATCAAGCTGTCCATTGTTCACCTCGCAAAGTTGAATATAAATTCACTCCTGTGAGAAACTGATCGGCAGACCATTTCTTTCCAAAGATTCTGTCCTGGCAACTTCACAGGCGGCAGTAAATGTGGAATACGTAGTGCAAACTAGGCCCCAGCACTTTTACTGTACTTGCATTTAGCCAATGTACAATGCCTTGGTTGTAGTCATCAATGTAACATTTTCAAGTTCCCTGACATCAAAGAATTAGTTTCATATGAGAGACTGGCAATGCCTGGCTATTATGACTTATTTCAATCTTGGGATGTTTGAAGAAGTTGCTCATTCTCCCATAGGTGCAACTTCACCAGGTCTGACAGCAACAAAAAAAAAGTAGATATTTTAGAAGGGAAAGTGCATTTATTTGCAAAAATGCCACCTGTATGTCCTGAGTAATGTTTTCTTCCTTTCCGTCCTATTTTGTCGATGTGCCATCCTAACCTCCACAGCTGGGGGCGGGACGGAGGTTGCTTTGATTTGGGAGTTCATCCTTGGGGACACTTGGGCCTAGAGTGCCCAGGCCTACTGAGAATATCTTGGCCAGGTGCAGGCTCAATCTCTTCAGCTCGAGCTTCTGCAGTTTTTGGAAGCATAAACAGCAGGAAGGTAGAGGGGTGGGCACCTCTGGAGTGTTCTGAGATGAAGTTTTTAGGAGTCCTGTATGTGATGCCTCCTTCCCAGTGGACGCCTGCTGGCACCAATCTATCTTCACGAGGAAGGAGCACTGGAGAGACAGGTCAAAGTCCCTTGCCTAACTTCCCTCACCTAACTCTCAAAACTGAGTACCAATTCCTTGAGCGAAGGAGTGCTGGTCTGTGTGCATATCCAGCAGACACTGAGAATGCTAGACATGTGGCAGTCACAGCCTCTCAATGGAGAAAGCCAGATGCATGCTATGGCCAGTAGGTTGGTGATAACTTAATTGGATTCCTGCAGCCTTCTGTCCAGTCTAACGACCATCTCTGACAAATCTGCTTGCTGTTTCTGTGCATGCTAGTTCATTTTCATGGTCATTAACGCCCAACACAGTCCTCTGAGCATCACAAACCTGGTTTCTTCCTTGACTAGCCATTCCTGATGAAGGGCTTTTGCCCAACATGATTTTCCTGCTCCTCGGATGCTGCCTGACCTGCTGTACTTTTCCAGCACCACTCTAATCTAGACTCTGATCTCCAGTATCTGCAGTCCTCACTTTCGCCCAGCCATTGAAATGTGCCAGTGATGTGCTCACTGCATTATGCTCCCAAGTATAATCTAGATAAAGAACCCACTGAGATGAAAGTCTCTGATTGTTGGAAGAGATGGTGAAAGCCTTGACGGGGCTTCCTTGAAGCTTCAGTGGCTTCCTCCTCAGATAGAGATATGAAGGTGGAGCTGAGGGTCTTTGGCCTCTTCGGGGCAGAGGTTCACTGAATCCTCCATTAGCGAAGAGGGAATTAGTTGTGTAAAAGAGATAAAACCTTGTACAGATTAAGACTGAGTTAGTGTTGGTGATAATCACAGAGGAGTGCAGCAGAACACAATGAAGCTTACTGGGTAGATCAGCTGCTGAATTTCTGATCCCCCATGTGAGTGGTTTTTTTTTCCCGGTCGGGCCTAGCATTTTATCCTCACATAGTGTGTGTAGCCTTATGTCGAACTGTCAGCCTCGGCCTTCTCTGATTATTGTGGGACAATTTATTTTGCCAGAGGAAATCGAGGCAAAAACAATGATTGACACTGACAGAAGTGGATGGTGAAGCAGTTTATGGTGATGTGGGTGTTACGATGAAGTGGGTCAGAGCCCTTTGGTGTACATGTGTGCAATGATGAGAGTTGCAGTCCATGCGGTATACCTTGGTGAGAGGTATGTGTAATGGCAGAGTTAATGTGAGTGCTAACCCTGGGAGTGTGAGGCAGCAGAAAGAAAATGGTGGCATTTACACGTCAAGCATAGGAGACTATTAATCAGTGTTTTGCAGTGCTATTCAATCTATTTTACCTGGGAAATAGCACTGACCTGACTGCTATTGCAGCCCAGGCTGGCTGGATCTGGTGACATACCAGTACTTCTAGCTCTGTATTGGTGATACAGGAAGATTATGTGGAGATTTGTGAGATCAAGGCTAACTTACTGGGAAAATCGTGATAACAATGTAGCACCACAGCGTGAAGGACAGTTCTTGGCTTGCAGTGTTTGAAGTAGCGTGTGGCTGGGCTTTAAATTTGACCCTGGCAGCATCGAAGGTCCTGGTAGTGGTGAGTTTTCTCAACTCTTCATGTAATTCCTTGAGAAGGGGACGCACAGCCCAAATGCATAATTAATTAGATGACCAGTACAAGATTGTGTGAGAAAAGACACATCGAATTACCACAGACCATGAATCTCATTCAATAAAAAGCTTGAATACTAAAAGAAGACATTGCACCCATTGGGTAAGTCTCGTGCCCAGAGTTTTGCTGTTTCTTTCTCAGTGGTGCAGTTGTGTTACTGGAGGTTCACCAGCTCTGGTCAGAAACACTCAAATTTGTGGAGAGGCAGTAATTAGCTTTAAACATCGACATAATATTGGTTAACAGATTTGGAAAAGGTCTAAAAATGTAGCAGGTGAATAAATATATTGGGACAAGTATTGGATAGGGAGTTATGAAGCTCAATATTATTGTTGACTTTGTGATCCCAATATTAGGCTGGAACCATCCTGAACCATCATAGCTGATAGTGTGGAACTGGCTATGCAATTTAACTGCAGGCTCTTCTAAATAAATGTCTCACCATTGTGGGTGCCCTCGGGTGGGTTTGTAAAATCAAACTTTAGGGGAATTAGACTTCACAGGTTGGATGGGAATGCTTACTGGACGGCCCACTGAGGTGAGCCTACCTCCTCCTCTCCCATCCCCACTCCTCCTGGTTTGGATATTGGGATTTTACCTTTGATAACCTGCTGTGCTGCCACATAGAGGCAGCCTGCATGAAGTTAGCAGCATACCCACACAGTGGGAATAGTCCCACCATCAGCAAAATACCAGGATTCCCATTTAATGGTCCTTATTTGAGGCCTTGATCACACAAATCAGCTGACTATCTCCGGGTAATTAACCCACTGCAATAGCCTGTGATGATGAGAGAGCACCAGGACCTGAGCTTAGTAGCTTCACCACTTCAGTTCCAGTAAGGAATAAAAGACAAGTGACACCCAACAGGCTTGTGCCTCATTAAATCTGAATTGCTGCTATTAGTCCTGATCCTGCATCAACACACCCTGACTTCAGAATGCAGATTTGAAAACTGAGTGGCTGAAAATGGTCCAGGTTCCAGCAATACTCACCATTATCTTAATGAGCATACAAATTTGCCTATGATGCATGTGATATCATAAGCACTTAGCCCAACAAACCAGAGGGTACATAAGCACTTCCCTTCTACTATATTGTTTCTTCGATTCAAATTGGTTTCTTTTTAGCCAGTAAAATGTTTAAATTTGTAGGGTTTCCATGGAACCACAATGCTAGCCAAAATCCTTAAATTCTCTTAAACACTCAAAAGCCTTTCAGTGTAACAGCTTCTGCCATAAAATGTCATCAGATGAAGAATGTGTGGCAGTTTTTCACATGTAACATCAATACTGTATTTAACAGCTTTGCAATGATCATATCGGTCAGACAGGTAGAAAAGTAAGTGGTCAAGAGGAGGTAGAGAGTTTGAAAGGGGATATAGACAAAAATTGGCAGATGGAGTATTTTGTGGGAAACTGTGAATTTGTCCACTTTGGCATGCAGAAGAGGAAAGCAATATGTTCTCTAAATAGGGAGAGGGATAGCAGAGCTCAGTAGTATCAAGAGATCAGAGAGTCCTGTTACATATTAAAGGTAGTTTTTAAAAAATATCTTGGGGCACATGGGCATCACTGGCAATGCCAGCATTTGTTACAATTCTGAATTGCCTTTGAATTTAATAGTTTTCTAGATGATTTCAGAGCACAGGTTAAAATTCAACCACATTACAGTGGGTCTGAGGTTTGGGTAAGCATGGCTGATTTCCTCCAATGAAGGACATCAGTGAATCCAAACAATTGATCACAGTTTTGTGGTACCATTAATGAGACAAGCTTCCAAATGTAGATTTATTCATAGAATTTTAGAATGCCTATAGTGTGGAAGAAGGCCATTTGGCCCATCGATTCCACACCAACCCTCTGAACAGCATCCCACCGAGAACAATCTCTGTAACCCTGCACTCCCCATGGCTCACCCACATAATCTTCATATTTTTGGACTGTGGGAGGAAACCGGAGCACTTGGCAGAAACTGGAGCACTCGGCAGAAACCGTGGAGAATGTCTGTGTGAAGCTTGCACAGTTGCCCAAGCCTGGCTGGAATTGAAGCCAAGTCTCTGGCACTGAGGCAGCAGTACTAACCACTGAGCCACTATAAATTTCATCTACTGCCATGGTGGGATTTAAACCCATCTACCCAAAGGCCAAAATCAGGGCTTCAGGAATAGTAACGCGCCAGCTCCCTGATACTATGCAGGCACAACAACTGATGAGGAAGACAAATGGAATGTTGGAGTTAATTGTAAAGGGAGCAGAATATAAATGTTTTACTGCAGCTTTATAGGGTCTTGGTGGGAGAAACATAGATTGGGTCCTGTGCACAGATTTGGTCTGCTTATTTGAAAAAAAGATTATTACAATAGAAGCCAACTGTGATGCAACAAAATATAATAGACATTGTTCATAGATAGTTCATGTAGCAGCATCATGGCTATACTTCTGGTCGCATCTCCACCTTCTTGTAAACTCCCATAAACTAAAGACCCTCTGAAAGAAGAAGTAAATCTTTTTACCTCAGTCCTAAATTGGAGGCCTCTTAATCTTAAACTGTGTCCCCACTAAATCTCCTCCTACTACTCATTCTCTCAGGTCCCCTCATGACCTTATACATTTCAGTAAGATCATCTCTTTTTCTTTTAAACATCAATAGGTACATATGAAACTTGTTTAATCGTTTTTTACAAGAAAAGGTCCTCATCCCAAAACTAATTGTCAGAGCAGGCTTGAAGTGCCAAATGGCCTATTCCTACTCCTAATTTCTATATTCTCATGTTGTATGCCAGATTTCCCTTTGTTCTTCAGCCTCTTACTAAATGTTCACTGGAAAGCATTTCCACTTGATGGCAGTGAGATGCCTTTAAAAAGTTCTGTTTTAGCTGCATGTACTATCTATGGAATCAGTGTCTATTATGTTTTGTTACATCTCAGCTTAATATGCTGTTATACAGTGAACTTAAAATGATCTTTCTTGGTTTCTTTTAAAACAAATACCAACTTTTCAATCAAGGAACTGATTCAGTTCAGGATTGAGTTTGTAACCTATGAACATTTTAAATTTCTTTAATGACACAGAACAAACAGGATACAAAACAAATACTTTCAGGATACTGACCTGGATTTCAGGTCTCAGATTTTAAACTGGTAAATTCCATACCTTCCAATAATTTTTCTAATTCAAAGTCAGGCACCAAATTAAGTATAAAATGGGGGGAAATGTTAAGTGCCACTACGAAGAATATGTCACATAGACTTGCGGCCTGAATAGATTAGGGTCTTGAAGGAATCAGACCTTAAAATTCAATTTTTTATCTAAAACTCAAAAAACAGTTATCTTAAATTGTCTGGCAGCATCTGTGGAGAGAAATCAGTCCTGAAGAAGAATCACTGGACCCAAAACACTATCCGATTTCTCTCCAAAGATGTTGCCAGACAATTTTAGATAATTTTTTTTTGAGTTTGTGATTGCTTAGATTGGCTAATCTTCTGGTCCTGTGTATCACGATGTTTCTGGTTAAGTGACACCAAGCTAGACTGCAGACCAATCTCAGCTGGTGGTAAACTTTGAGGCCAGATTAGAATTGACAATATAGTTAAAATCCTTGCATCTGATTGAATAGCACTTCTTGAAGCCAGGGCTTGTTCTGCCATGTGTCTCCCTTGGTGCAGCACACCACCAAAAGCTGAAGTCAGTAGGGAGTAGCTAAATTCAAACAAACAATTGTGAATGTGAGATGGAGGAGAAGTCATATGTGGCAACCTAGCAGCTAGCCATCATTCATGGTGCACAATGAAATTCAGTGCAGGCATTCAGGCCTGTAATAACATTGATAATAGTTTTTTCTTGTGCAGAATTCATCCTCTCCTCCACCCCCTCATTAACCTTCCCCCCCCAACCATGCTTAATTTCACTTGTACCAAATTAAATTATCAACAGTTTTCTCTATCTACTTTTGCATAGCTGTCACATACTTGTCTTTACCCACTTAGCTGATATCTTTCCTGACTAACAGTATTTCTATTTGTTGAGTGTGCCATGTACTTTTACATTATTGTTCATTTTAAATTTGTTATTGTTTTTCAGTACTTTTGAAGCCACCTTACCATAGCATTATTTAACACTCAGCAACACTTCACTATCAAGCTACCCAATAACACTCAGTCTCAATGGAACCTAATTTTATTGCAATTAAATATAAGCAAGACCAAAGGCATTGTGCTTGGCCATTACCATAAAATAAGCACCCCACCACAGATCCTGGTCCCTGCTGGCCACTGTCTCACATTGTAAACCAACGCTGCAACATTTGTATCTATTTGACTCTGACTTCAGAAGCTCAGTTTCTGACTTCATTCCCACTCCAGTTCACTGGCTGCATCCTTTTATCCTGGGTGAGGGATTCGGTAAAGGGAGGTCATGTGTTCAAGGTGAGAGGAGAAAAGTTTAAGGGGGATACACACAGAAAGTACTATACACAGAGGGTGGTAGGTGCCTGGAACGCGTTGCCAGCAGTGGTAGCAGAGGCAGGCATGGTAGATTCATTTAAGATGCATCTCGATAGATGCATAAGTAGGTGGGGAGCAGAGGGATACAGATCCTTAGGATTTGGGCAATAGGTTTAGACTGTGTATTTGGATCAGCACAGGCTTGGAGGGCAGAAGGGCCTGTACCTGGGCTGTAAATTTTCTTTGTTCTTTATTCTTACCAGTGCTGCAACAGCAACCTAACTATCTCCCCCTCTCTGACACCCATTTTGAATCTTCTCCTGTCCCACTGCATCTTTGACCATTAGCTGATGAAACCTTTAAGTATACATTTGTCACTTCCAGGCTAAATTACTTCCATGGCTGGCCTCCTGTAACTTTTCTAAAGCTGATCTCATCCAGAACTCTCTAGTCCTTACCCAAAGCATCAAATTGAAATATGTCCACCTCATGTTGAAATCACTTTATGGCTTTCCTTCCCATCTTCTGCAACTCTCCAAAGCTCTGAATTCATCCAATGTTTACTAACCTTAACTCCCTTCACCATCATCTTTGGTAGCTATGCTTTCAACTATCTGGGCATATGTTTTCTCTGCCTTCAAATGTATCATTTTTACCAACTGTTTCTTTAACTCACTTAATACTTCCTTTGAATCTGCATTACATTTTTATCATTATACTCCTGTGAAGTATCCTCTCCTGCATTAAACATATAATATAAATGCAAACTGTTATTGGTCTTGTTATTTTCCCAGTGGCTTCCATTCTGATCTATAACCTGTCCAATCTGGATATGGTTCAGATTTATCACCCTCTTCACCTGTCTGATTAGAGAATTGACACAGAACCACATCACTAACACCCAGATACAGAAAGAAATCATGCCACAATTTGACAGAGACGGAGACAGAGAGAATAAAGCACCAAGACAGTTCTTGGTGCTGGTGTACCAATATGCTGCGGAGTGTTAGGACGTGTTGCCATGCCTGAAACTCCCCACGCGCTGAGTTCCCGATTTCTCGGCGAAGAATACTGCATGCCGTAGAGGGGGAATGCTAAATAAAGGGGAAAAAAGTCATATTTTTAAAAAGGGGAATCAAATTTAATGAAATATAATGCAGGAAGTCATTGACCAAAAATTATTAAAGTTCACATTTTTGAAAATGAAAAGACTCTGGTCAGGAATAATTAAAATCCTCCAACACATCCCTTCAATTGACCATTGAGACCTAAACTGTCTTGTATTCTTTGGCCTGACATTGTGTCAAGTCATGTTACAAATACATGCTCATCAGCAACTTCCTCATCTACTGAATCTAATTAATTGGTATCATGTGAAACAAAATATTGATTTTGCAAACCGTTATTTTCAGGTTAGATCAAGTTGCCTAGATTGTGAATTTATTTTAAGATGAGTGAGTGTCTAGAGGGTTTTTATAATTCATTGAAAACAAGTCTGCTTAATTTCAAGCACTCGAACTGAACATTCTGCTGGTTGCACATTTTCCTCATTTTGGAATGTTTCTCTCAATGTATTGTTGTCATCAGTGAGAACATGCAATAATTGCTGTGCCAATGCCTGCAGCTAAGGCTTTGCCTGGAAGCATACATAATATAGTGTCAACTACGTATATGTGAATAGGCTCCCAGCCAAATTTTCATCTCATCAGATCATTTCTTCAATAAAGTTCACAAAATGGTAGTTCAAAGTTTTTTCCTGAGTTGCATTGTTGTTTTGACTTGGTTTGAAATCAAAAATTCAGAATTTTTTTCCAAACAATTAATGAATGAAAACTAGTCACTGCTTACTTGCCATAAACCATTTTGTGTTGCTGGCAGAGAGAAATTTAACTCTGAAATATTTAAATACAGTAAATGCAGTTACAGAGTTTGAGTACAATCTTGTTCAACAGTAATATTTTTGAGTTTAAAGTTAAAGTTCAACAAACAGCATCTTACTTTGTAGTTTAGCCTCAGGATAATTGCTCATTTTTCCTACAGTGGAAGGTCAGTTGCAATAAAATTCAAACCATAATTCCTTTACTATTTCTTTACAGGTTTTCTCCCATTTGTCTGAAAGCATTAGATTCTCTTCTCCTTACAGATAATTTTGATACAAGCATACATAAATTAATGAATGAATATATCACCTTCAGAATTTGGAGGTGCCAGTGTTGGACTGGGGTGTACAAAGTTAAAAATCACACAACACCAGGTTATAGTACAACAGGTTTAATTGGAAGCACACTAGCTTTTGGAGCGACACTCCTTCATCAGGTGATAGTGGAGAGCTCAATCCTAACACACAGAATTTATAGCAAAAATTTACAGTGTGATGTACATTGAAAAATTGATTGTCTGTTAAGCCTTTCATCTGTTAGAATACCGTGATAGTTTCACTTCAGAAAACCATGGAGTGCAGATTCATTGTTCCTTGAAAGTGGAATCCCAGGTAGTCATGATAGTGAAGAAAATGGTATGCTTGTCTTTATTAGTCAGAGCACTGAGCATAGGGGTTGGGAGGTCATGTTGTGGCTGTGCAGGATATTGGTTGGGCCACTTTTGGAATACTGTATGCAATTCTTGTCTCCCTGCTATAGGAAGGATGTTGGGAAACTTAAAAGTGTTCAGAAAAGATTTGCAAGGATGTTGCCACGGTTGGAGGGTTTGAGCTATAGGGAGAGGCTGAATAGGCTGGAGCTATTTTCCCTGGAGTGTCGAAGGCTGAAGGGTGATAAAGGTTCATAAAATCATTTGGGGCATGGATAGGATAAATAGACAAAGTCTCTCCCCAGGGTCGAGGAGTCCAAAACTAGAGGGTATAGGTTTATGGTGAGAGCAGAAAGACCCAAGGGGCAACTTTCTCATACAGAGAAAGTATGTGCATACCAGAGGAAGTGGTGAAGGCTGGTACAACTATAACATTTAAAAGACATTTGGATGGGTATATGAATAGGAAAGGTTTAGAAGGATATGGGCCAAATGCTGGCAAAAATGACTAGAATAATTTCGGATATCTGGTCGGCTTGGACGAGCTGGACCGAAGGTTCTGTTTCAATTCTGTCCCTCTCTTTGACTCCAATATTCAATCCCAGTTGCTCTTTAAAGGATTTAAGACACTACTTAACAAGTCAGCTATAACAAATTAAATCAAATATTAATAAAAATAGTAATAAGAACTGTTGTACAGTGTGTACATTGTCAGTATTTTATGGAAGTTAAATGTAAAGTGAGTTATAAAATGTCAATTTAAATGTATGTTATTTCATGTAATTTTTCTCAGAGGTAATTAATGATCAGTTTTTATCTAGTTGCTGAACATGACTCAAGGATATTGGAGCGGGAGGGGGAGGATCCAGTTGTTATGGTCCATGTTGGCACTAACAACATAGGCAAGGCTGGGAAGGAGGACCTGTTTGGGGATTATCAAGCATTAGGAAGGAAATTGAAGAACAGGTCCTCAAGTGTCATAATCTCTGGATTACTGCCTTAGCTACATGCTAATTGCCAAAGGTATAAGAAAATTAGGGAAGTAAACACGTGGCTGAGAAATTCATGTGAGAAAGAAGGATTCCATTTCATGGGACTTTGGCATCCGTTTTGGAACCGGAGGTGTCTCTACCGATGGGGCAGTCTACACCTGAAGCAATCTGTAACCAGTGTTCTGGTGAAAAGGATAAATAGGGTGGTCACTAGGACTTTAAACTTGTGAGTCCGGGGTGGAAGGGAAAGGAAAAACAACAGGGAGTATGGAGTCAAGTAGAAAGATAAGCAGCAGGTGAGCATGTGTGCAGGGTTTAAGTTCAAGGCAAGTTAGAAATGAAGCCAAAAGGACTGATAACTTAGGACATATTACTAGAGATGTTGGAAATCATGAGTATATGGAAATTAGCATTAAGGCGCTTAATCTAAATGCTTGTAGTAATCGTAACAAAGCAGATGAATTAACGGCACAAATCATTGTGAATGATTATGATGTGGTAGGCATCACAGAGATGTGGTTGCAGAGGGTTCAGGACTAGCAATTAAACATTCAAGGGTTTACAACTTATCATTATATCAATGATTTGAATGTGAACATAGGATGTAAGTTAGTAAGTTTGCTGATGACACCAAAGTTGGAGGTGTAGTGGACAGTGAAGAAGGTTACCACAGAGTACAAGGGGATGTTGACCAGATGGGCCAATGGGCTGAGGAGTGGCAAATGGAGTATAATTAGATAAATGTAAGGTGCTGCATTTTGGAATCAGAGCAGGACTTGTATACTTAATGGTAAGGTCCTAGGGAGTGTTGCTGGACAAAGACACCTTGGAGTGCAGGTTCATTGTTCCTTGAAAGTGGAATTGCAGGTAGACAGGATAATGAAGAAGGCATTTGGTAAGCTTTCCTTTATTGGACAGTGCAATGAGTATAGGAGTTGGGAGGACATGTTGCAGCTATACACGACATTCGTTAGGCCACTTTTGGAATATTGTGTGCAATTCTGATCTCCTTCCTATTGGAAGGATGTTGAGAAACTTGAAAGGGCTCAGAAAAGATTTACAAGGGTGTTGCCAGGGTTGGAGGATTTGAGCTATAGGAAGAGGCTGAATAGGCTGGGGCTGTTTTCCCTGAAATGTTGGGGGCTGAGGGGTGACCATATAGAAGTTTATAAAATCATGAGGGGCATGGATAGGATAAATGGATAAGATCTTTTTTGTGGGTGGGGGAATCCAGAACTAGAAGGCATTGGTTTAGGGTGAGAGGGGCAAGATATAAAAGAGACCTAAGGGGCAACATTTTCACGCAGAGGTTGGTGCGCATGTGGAATGGGCTGCCAAAGGAAGTGGTGGAGGCTGGTACAATTGCAACATTTAAAAGGCATCTGGAAGGGTTTGGAGGGATATGGGTTGGGTGCTGGCAGGTGGGACTAGATTGGGTTGGGATATCTGGTCGACATGGATGAGTTGGACCGAAGGGTTTGTTTCTGTGCTGTACATCTCTATGACAACTGCTCTCTGCAGATGATCTAGCTAATTAAAACATGGGAGCAGTTTCTCTAGGAATATGATTGGTAATCTGGGCACAGGTCTTTGCACCATTTTTGAAGAAGTGCTCTTTATTTTCTCTTGGGTTTCTGCTCAAATTCATTTGTAAATCACCATTGAGGAAAAAATGTCTATAGCCAGCAAAACTGGACAGCTTTTCTAAAATATCTTGTTTAAAAAATAAATTTTGCTTTAAACATATTCCTTGAGGAATTTAAGGGCTCTAGTTTGATTAATACAGCTGAAAATGGGTCTGTCACAATAAGTAAGAATATTCAAACGCAGTGCCAACCCACAGGCTGTAAGTAACCCAATTTGCAATGAATGACAAAGATGTTGAAAAATTACACTCAACATTTATTAGTTACTATTTTATACTGGTCAGTTTCTTAGTAAATTAAAAAGAAATTCCAAAGTTTTATTATGTGCATATTAATGTTCTTGTGCCTAAAAGAACCAGCCAAATGCTAAGAGTCTCCTAAGACATGAAATGACATACGGTGAGACTTGGACCCAGGTCTTCTGGCTCAGAGGTAGACATTACCATTGTAGCACAAATCCTCAACAGAGCCTCCTTAGATGCTTGCAAAATGCCCAGTTCACAGAAACTCCCAATGATAATTAATTAAATATTTTGTTGAAGCTAGTTTTGTGGGATGGCTTCTAGCAGACTATTTTATATACAACCCAAAGACTGGAAAAAGTCAATTTGCACTGAATGCATTTGTGCTTCAAACTCTGCAATGTTTTGCACGGACTGGGTTATTTTCAGATGAAAAAATATCAAGCAATTGAGTGGAAATTACATCCCTTGGTAAAAAATGTTTAGTCAACCTATTCAGGTGTGTTATGATACACCTCTCAAACAGGAGACACTTGAATCTGGACCTTCTGATTCAGAGGGTTGGACACAGCCACTATGTCACAAGACTACATGAACACTGCTGAAACTTTCAGGAGCAGAAATCATATTATCTGTTCGCCAAAGTTAATCATGCCATCAAGTGAGTTAATTGCATTAATTACGGGCAGTGATTATAATCTGTAGAAAACAATGGCATTGATTAGTGCATCTGCAATCTGTCCCAGAAGAGGCTTTGATAATTCTGTACTACAAACTGAATGTTTTATTTTTCTGTTACTTTATGGCTTGACCACAACGATATATGTTCTTGTACTCAGTACAAATGGTGTTTGAATTCTTTCTTAATTTATACTTAAAAGTACAGAAGAGATAAATTTCCCTGACTATTTAAGATAGGGATCGGATTTGTTGAATTATGTTGAATAGTGTTTGTCATCTACCTCAGCTTGGATGATCAGAAAGATATATATTGCAAATCAGTTCATATTTTTAAAATTCCCTGCTTATTTCTGAGCTATTCATAATGGCCCCACCGATGTATAATGCTGTAACTGTTAATTTATTTTTGTTTTACTTTGACAATTTTAGAAGGATAAAAGCATCAAGACTACATCAATAATATTCCGTAAAGTTAAAAAAGCAGCATAATTATTATTATGACATGAAACAACTTCTGCTAATCATTCAGAAGGAGGAAGTGAACACCAAGCATGAAATAGAGTCAGGTTGCTTACTTTCAGAAACATACAGTAACAGGATTTTCCAAAAAAACCAAAATGACATTCCTGATAATGATTGGTCCCCCAACAAACAGATTTAAGAAATGATTGAGGACTTCATCAAATAGACTGTTCATTTTTGATCTGTCACATTTTTCAATTTTATTCTTAAAGCTCACCAGTCAACCTCATCAATAAAATCTGCTACTTCAGCGATATGGTAATAAAAATGGAAACCATACATCTATTTTCACATTGGTTCATACAGAACTATTTCAGGAATGATCTGGGTCATAACACACACAGTAAATAACTCAGTGTCTCACTGTAAAACAGCTTTTGTAATACTATTCAGCGAAGAACACAAGTGATGAACAGCTGCTTGTTTACATCATGCTGTGTGCAATGAACAAACCAAGCTGTGATTATTACTACTGATGAAAGGTCAACGGCCTGCCTGAAAAGTTTGTTGGAAATTTAGTATGCTGACATAATGTGGGGGTGCAGGGCATGGTTGGCATGGAGATAGTGCCCAGAGAACCTTGAAATATATTACGAATGCTAGTCAACAAATATTTAGCGTAACCATGCCGCTATGATTCTGCAATAGTTCTGAATTCAATTTTTAAAGGGACGCTCCAAACACCTAAGTTGAAGCAAACAGTGTTTAGTAGTTAAATGAATGGTGCAATGGAATATAGATGGTCAAAGATGGTGTTTCACTTCCTCAATACCTTTTTGGATGTGCTGCAATACATTGGGAGGACCCAGAACAAGATATCATTCCCTCGCATTCCCTGAGGAAGAAGCCCGTTGGAAAAATCAAGATAAGTTAATCATAAAGTCAACAGCAGGAGCATCATGCTGCTGGATCCAAAGCAGGAAGTGACTCGATGACCAAAGTAGGTCAAAAAAGGCAAGAGCAACAGTACATTCATATATATTCTGCTGGACGTTCAATTCCCTGAACTACTTTCTTAAGTTATTCTAGTACATGACTCTTTCTCACTTGTTCAGATCTCTTTCTAAGCACTTCCTCATTATGCCATCTATCCATTCACTTTCCTGGCACTCAGCCTCAAATTTATGTGCTACCATTCTTTTTGCTCATAGCCACTTCAACAAATTCTTTGTTCATCAGGGAACATGTTACTGAAATCTCTAATAGGTATCTTCTTCCTTCTTTGCTGTAGAAAAGAACTCAAAAAACACAAGAAATGGAGAACTGGAGTTGGCTCTCCAACCATTGTTGAGTCTACAGCTGGAGTGTAAGAGGCACTGGAGGCTAGTGCAGCAAGAGCAGCTGGTGGAGTTAGGGAACAGCAGTAGACTGTTAGCACTGAAGTGTTTGGGACTCTAGAAGATCCCTTCAAGTAGGTGGAGAGGATTTACATGGGCATCACTGATGAAGTGCAGAATCATTAAGAAGCAGCAGAGATTGTGTTATGTACTGTCACACTTCTGAACACATTGTGGAATGATTGGAGGAATGTGCGCCTCAAATCTGACTGGCATTTTTTTTTCAGGCGAGTGCAATGATAGTCTTCTTCTGTAGACAAAGTATACAACTGCACGGTGAATCAAGTGTGGCCACTGAACCAGCGTAGGTGGAACAATTCTTATTTGGATTCTTATGGAATCAAAAACCTACAAAATGTTGGCAAACAACATTTCAACCATCATAGCAGAGATGTGAGCATCCTGCCTATACCTCTGCTGAAGTCACAGGGTTCAGCTCACCAAAACAATAAGGAAAGGAAGAGTAAATATACGTGCAAAGGTAAAATACTGAGGATTCTGAAAAAAATAAAACGTGAAAATGCTGGACTGGCAGGGTTTGTGGAGAGGGAAACAGAGTTAAAGTTTCAAGTCCGGTATGACTGTTCTTCAGAAATGTACTGTTAATGTGCACCAAATGAACAAACTCAGTTTCTTTCTATAAGTTACCTGCCCTGATGAGAGATGTCCAGAATTTTGCTTTTATACTATTAGTACATCAGGATAAATTTCAACGAATAATTGTACTGCTTGCAGCTGGGAGCCAGCAAGGAAGATAAATGGTCTCAGCTGTTTGAACTTATCTTTTGTTCCTTATGAGATCATCTGTACTAATTAATCACACTTTATTACATTCTAACAGTCCTACATGGGAAGAACAGGGACTTTCAGTTTCAATTTTAACTACTAAAAATGATTATACATTTAATTATCCTAGTACAGAAGCCAGGCTGTCACTTTACATTGAGACACTGCTGTTGTCTCTGCACAGAATACAAATTGAAGGTCTGGTATGTGACAGACAATTTCAATGGCACTAATATGAGAATACTCACCTGCTTGGTGAATCCACTTGAATGTTCCTTGCATTTGACAAAGGATGGTTTAATATACTGATACAAGTTAAATGTTAAGTCCCCAATATTATCCTGGCCAGGACAGTATAATTGTTTTGTAATTCCACACATTGAGCTATAAATAATAATTTGCATTAATTTAGCAACTTTCAAAAGAAAAACATGCTTGTGCACTCGTAGGCATATAATCAAGAAAATTAATACAAAATTAAAGATGGTGATATTTGAATGGGTCATCTATGTTGTGGTGAGAGGTTTGTTTTAAGGAGAGTCTTAACTGATGCAAGGTAGGGAAGAGGTAGAATGGTTGAGGTAGGGAATTCTGGAGTAAGTGGTCTTTTAGGTTGAAGGCAATGGTAGAGCAAATGGAGGAGCTGTGCACAAAAGACCATTGTCAGAGAATTGGGAAGTCTGGGGGAAGGCTAATAAGACAGAAAAGGCTGAGATCATGACAAATCTAAAAATGAGAAATTTAAACATGAGGCAAAGGTTAGTGGGACTTAATGGCAGGATACGATATGGCCTGTAAAACATTTAATCAGCTAAAATTTACACTGAAGAGAATGAAGGCTCATCTCCTGAGCACTAGAGTAGTCAAAACTGGAGGAGATACAGAATGAGGGCTTCAGCCACAAATGGGAGAAAATAGGGACAGAAGTGAGATTGTGGAAGTGGAACTAAACACTCTTTGTTATTGAGAGGCTATAATGTCACAAATCCTAGCTTAGGGTGAACAGGAGACAAAGGCTAAGAACAGTCTTGGTCATTATAGAATAGTGGTAAGGAAGGGTGATGGTTTCTGTGACAAGGATATAGAATTTAAATAATAATATCATCTAAGTTTTCCCAATGCTAAACTAGAGGAAATTTCAACTCCCAAAGAAGTTTCTTCAGTTTTACAAAGTTTAGGAGGTAATATTCTTTGAGATAGAAATAATCAGAATGGTGCCTTGGGCTTGCTCCTTACTTGGATTTAGGGCAATAAGAAAATAACTTGCACATAGAAAACAGAGAATCACTTCCAGGAAAGGAATAGAATAGTTCATATACATTAAACTATAAAATTATCTGTTTATAGAATCATAGCTATTAATTGGCACAGGGTGTATTTATGAACATGAGAGCTAAGAAGTCTACATAGAAAGCAAAGCTCTATTTGCTGACTCACTGCAGATGGAATGAGTTATTTTTTAAAATACAAACTAAAAACGCTGAAATGTTTAGCAGCTCTAAAACTCTGTAGAGACAAAAACAAGGTTAATGTTTCAAGTTAGTGATCTTTAATCACCGATCTGAAACATTGGTGGGGGTGGGATGGTTATGAAAGGTCATCAAATCCCAACAGTGTGGAAACAAGCCATTCCACACTGACCCTCAGAACAGCATTTCACCCAGACCCATACCTGTACCCTTTCCCTGTAACCCTACATTTCCCATGGCTAACGCACCTAACCTACATATTCCTGAACACTATGGGCAATTTTGCATGGCTAATCCATCTAACCTGCACATTTTTGGAGTACCCAGCAGAAACCCGCACATACACAGAAACTCCACATAGTTAGTTGCCTGAGGGTGGAATTTAGTCCGAGTCCGTGGCACTGTGGGGTAGCAGTGCTAACCATTGATCCACCATGCTGTCCTTAGAAGGTATTTTATTTAGATCTCCCAGTTCAACAAATAAGTCAAACTTCCACATATTTATGTCATGTATAAAGATTTGAGGCAGAATTTGCTGTAAAGTTAGCAAGAATGTCAGTTAAGTGTAAAGACTGCACCTGGAGTATTGCATATGATTTTGGTTGCCTTGATTGAAGAGAGATGTAATTGTACTGAAGAAAATTCAGAGGAGGTTCATTCGATTGATTCCAGAAATGAAGCTTATGAAGAAAGATTGAGCAGATTATACCTATTCTCTCTGGGGTTTAGAAGAATGATCGAAGATCTAATTGATGTATTTAAGATGCTAAAGGGCTTTGACAAAGACGGCATAGAAAGCATGTTTCTCATGTAGAACAATCTAGATCATGAGGTCACAGTTTTAGGATAAAGGGCAGCAGATTTAAAACAGCAATCAGGAAAAACTACTTCTCTTAAAGGTAGTGAATCTGTGGAATTCACTAGCCCAGAATGCAGAGCATTCTGGGACATTGACTAAATTTCAAGAGGAGATAGATAGATTTTTAATTAGTAAAGGGTTTTAAGGTTATGGAGAGCAGGCAGGAGAGTGGAGTTAAAGCTGAGATCAGCTATAATCATATCAAATGGCAGAGCAAGCTTGTGGGGTCAAACCGTCTTCTCCTGCTTCTAGTTCTCATGTTCTTAAATGTAAATCACAATGAAGAACAAGCATGGTAAAACTTCATTGTAGCTATCATAGAAAATAGTCCAAATCATTTCTACAGTCACAATGTTATATTGTACCTGCTTTAGAACTTTGCCACAGACATAGGTTGTGATACCCAGGACTGAGCCTTCTTTAGAGTTGGGGGAAAAATATTGTGCCTGTTCTTGCTAAAGATATTAGAAATGTTTTGTGTAGCCAGTTTGATAGCAGTGATAGGGTTTGGGAATCTCCCACCTTCCCTCTGCAAGATAACTTATCTCCTTTCTTAATTTGTTTGCAAAAGAAGCTGCTTAAAATGAAAAAAGACAAAATTCTGTCCCTCACTAAATCTGGACCAAGGAGTCATCTTGGCTTCAACTCCAGCCTGAACCAGCAGGTGAGACTCAGTACTACAGGTTTTGTGCAAGATAAAAGTGGTTAGTCGTTCAAAGTTAACTGTAAATTGGGGTGCACAAACTAATAGACCAAGGTGTTCCTTACACCCTGATGCCAAATGCCTTACAGGCTAGACAGAGAATCCTTTCCCAGAGGACCATGGAGAGAACTCTGCCTTGAGGTGGTCCTACCATATACGGATCTTACCCGATCATGTGACCTTGCTGTTAGATGCCTTCTGAAATGACTGGGACTTCCGCTAAAACAAAGGGAAGAAATCAGTTCTACAAAAATGAAACACCAGTTCAAATACCTGTTGAGGATCTGATGGAGGAGGCCATAATTGAAGATGACATTGACGGGATGCAGTCATCGTCCTGGGAATATCCCGCTTGAATGGCACGCAGATAACTGTGACTTCGTGTGCGAAAACAGCCAGGAAGATCTAAAGCATCCACTGCCTGTGATTCAATTTCTCCGAAAACAGACTCACAAACTGATTCAAACTGTCCATTCACCTCAGCTTCACTGACCTGAGAAACCAAATCAACAACAAAACACAAACTATCAGTTGAAAGCACTTTATTTCCCTCTTACTTTGGAAACACAGAAACACGGATAGCCTGGCCATAATTAAATAGTTAAATAGCTGCCTTTGGCTAATGAAAACCAGGCTGGCCCTCAGGATATTACATGGATTTTAACTGATACTTATGGAATATAATGTTTTACTTTGCATCAGAACAAAATTTCTCATGTTTCTGCCACTTTTTATCCCCACCTTAAACTTCAGTAAGCTTGTAACGTAAGGTAATTTGCGAGATAAATAGTTTTCTGTATTTTTACTGAATGCAAATAGGAGATGTGACTGACAACAATAATAATGTGCATACATTATCCAGCGTATTTTCCACATTTACATCTTGAGCAACGGTGGAGATCATTGAAACCCTGTAATCAAATATTGCAGTGAGTTTGGTTCAGCGGTCTCTCCCCAGTGGAGTTGCCCTAGTGTAGCATTCCGGTTTCAGAGCCTGCTGGAGAGAGGCCACCACTGTAATCAGTGAACCCCAGACACTGCCCTGAGTAACTGAGTAAAGGAAAAGGGCCTCTCCACATGTCAACCTTTCCTCATAAGACAACTAACTAATTCCAGTTATTCATCTGGTAAATATTTTGAACTCTTTCAAATGCATTTAAATTAGGAGACCAATTCTGTCCACTTTACACCAGATGTGATCTCACCAATGCCGTACATAACTGAAACATGACCTCCCTACTGTCCAGGTCCCGTTTATTACCTATCACTAATTTTTCAGCGGGCACGGTGGCACAGTGGTTAGCACTGCTGCTTCACTGCGCCTGAGACCCAGGTTCAATTCCTGACTCAGGCGACTGACTGTGTGGAGTTTGCACACTCTCCCCGTGTCTGCGTGGGTTTCCTCCGGGTGCTCCAGTTTCCTCCCACAGTCCAAAGATGTGCGGGTCAGGTGAATTGGCCATGCTAAATTGCCCATAGTGTTAGGTAAGAGGTAAATGTAGGGGTATGGGTGGGTTGCGCTTCGGCGGGTTGGTGTGGACTTGTTGGGCCGAAGGGCCTGTTTCCACACTGTAAGTAATCTAATCTAATTAAGTGTCAACAACATTGCTGTGGGTCTGGAGTCACATGTTGGCCAGTCCAGGTAAGGATGGCAATTTCTTTCCCTAAAGGACATTAGTGAACCAGATGGGTTTTTCCAATATAAGAAAATGATTTCATGGTCATCATTAGATTCCTAAATGCAGATATTGAATTCAAATTCCAACATGATAGGGTTTGAACCCGGATCTGCAGAACATTACTGGGATTTGTGGATTAATAGTTTATCGATAATACCACTGGACCATCATGTCCCCATATAAGATACAATATTCCATTAAGTTTCTTAATTGGTTGCTGTAGCTGCTTAGTAACTGTTGTGATTCATGTACCAGATCACCCAGATCCACGTGCAGCTCAGTCCTCTGAAATCTCTCCCCATTTTTATAATACGTTTCATTATTCTTCTTCTGGTCAAAGTGGATAATTTCACATTTTCACACATTACACTTCATTTGCCATGTATTTCCTCGCTCACCTAACCTATCTATAATCCCCTTGCTGTACACTTCACAACGTACATTCCAGCCTATCTTTGTGTGAATAGCAAACTTAACAACTATACTTTGGTCCCTTCACTATATTCTGTTCAATCTGCTCATCTTTGCACAATTCAACATTTTCTTTAAATCTTGTTCAATGTTCTACATGTATCTCTAAAAAGTATATGTACATCTTGTCAAATCAAGGGGAGTCACTCAGACTTTGCTTTGTTTGTTAATGGTTTCAAACATAATTGAGCCAACCAAGCTTCGTTAGACTCAAGATTATTGTATTTTGCCTCAGTTCCTGTTTCAATAACAAGATAAAAATTCGGAGGTTTTGCCCTGTAAGTCAATGAGTGAGAATAAAGGTAATTTCAGTAATTTAAAACAGCCCACCTAAACTCAGTGGAATTGATTTGATTAGACTTCAATGATGCAGCACAGATCAAAGCCATTTGGGTCTTTGGTAAAGCTAAATAATCAATTCTAATCCCCTGCTCTTTCCAATAGTCCTGTATAGTTTTTTTTCCCTTCAACTATTTATCCAATTAACTTTGAATGTTACCTTTGAATCTGCTTGAATGAAGCCCTCAGACAATAAATTACACTTACCATTTGTTGAATTTTCACCATATGTTGCTAACCTTTTTATTGTTCATTAGATTTCCTAGTTCTGTATCATTAACAAACTTTGAAATCAAGGCCTGTATTCCCAGGATCCAGACCATTAAACATGGATACATAGAGAACAGAAACAGAAGTAGGCCATTTGGCCCTGCTCTATCATTCAGTATGTGTATGGCTGATCATCCAACTCTGTACTCTGTTCCTGCTTTTACTTCAATTCCCTTTGATTCCTTTAGCACTAAACAATTTATATTTAAATATATCAATTGAACAGTTGGTCTAATAACAGTACCTGGGGCTTTAAAAATGTGTACTTCCCTCTAGTCTGCTAAATTCCATTCACACTATTCAAAAAGAAGAACATTGCAAATGTTGAAAAACTGAAAAAAAACAGAAAAGAGGAAGCTATTCAGTAGGTCAGGCGGTATCTGAGGAGATCTCACTGACTTGAAATGTTAAATCTGTTTGCTTCCAAAGATGCAGCCTGACCTACTGAATATTTTCAACTTTTACTGTTTTCAGTTACACCACTTCTTGTTTTCTGTCATTTAACCAGTTTGTATCTGTGCTGCCACTGTCCATTCAATGTTGCTAATACATCTATTATGTAGTACTTTGTCAAACATCTTTTGATAGTCCATATTCACAACATCAAGCACACTAAGCTTATGCCTAAATACACTGAGCAATATTGGTTTCATCTTTACAACTGAAGTCAAACTCAAAAACAGAAATGTAAGGCATTGGATTAAATTATCAGGATTCAATCCCATCAAAGTATACAGTCTTCTATTAATAGCTGTGTAGTGGTAAATAAAGACATTTTATTTAACGAAATTCACTGTAATATATTAAATTTTTAAAAAATCTTTGCTTGCTTTTCATTCTTTAAATCATCATTCATGACTTGGCACAGTGCTAGCTGTAGTATTTGTTATGGTGATTGTGGTTCAGAGATTGAATTGATTTGGCTGAAACCAAATTAAGTCACAAAACAGACCAGACATTTCAAGTACAACTCTCCCCATCATTATGACAAATTTAAATGATCCTACATTACAGTACAGGGTATCTGGCTCACAATAAAGTTTCACTTAACACTTGCATTGGAAATATCTTATAATATCAAGAATTCCTCACGAATACAAGTTTTGTGAGAGATTTCCTTCTTAGTCAGTACCAATGTGCTCTCCGAGAGTGAAGTTGCCTTAATGTGTATGATCCTTGATGTTTCTTGGATTGAGACATTTCTCTAAAGACAGCACTCTATTTCATAAGACTATTACTTAATCATCCAACTTTGACAATGTTGCAGATTTCGCAAGGATACTGAAAGTGTTTGTCAAAACTCAATTCTAAGCTTGTCATTATAAGTAAGAAATTTCCACTTGGTCTATTTTCCAGGTTAATCAAATTGGCTAAAAGCTTTCCAATTATACCAACTCTCTTGGATGGATGTTAAGATGAAGGACCTGGCAGGTAATCAATATGCTTATTGATGACCATTTTCTACTTGGTGGATAACATAATGTTTTCATTTTTACAGTCACTCTAAGAAAAAGGAATTATTTTAAGATTTCACTATTTAGACAATAAAATGCAAAATTATAACAAGGTTTTAATTGCTTTTAGAAAAAAGCAAGACTGGCTTAGTAAAACGATAATGTGGAGGTGCTGGTGTTGGACTGGGGCGGACAATCAGAAGTCACATGACACCAGGTTATAGTCCAACAGGTTTATCTGAAATCACAAACGTTTGGAGCACTGCTCCTTCATCAGGTGAAGTCTTCACCTGATGAAGGAGCAGCACTCCGAAAGCTTGTGACTTCAAATAAACCTGTTGGACTATAAACTGGTGTCATGTGACTTCTGATTGTCCGCCCCAGTCCAACACCAGCACCTCCACATTATCGTGTGACTTCTGACTTTATTAAAATTGAAGCATGCTTTTCATTTAATCCAGTAGAACCAGCTAATCTGGGTAAATTGAAATCCCCATGGTTCTTGCTGAGTGACGTGTTAGCAAATATAAACACTTTTAGCAAGATTGGTGCAATGACATGTCATTACAATCAACAATTATTGGATCTGCATTTGTAAGTATTTAAATAAAGGATCACTTACATATCTTAAAGTTAAAAAATGCTAAATTTCATTTTGCTAATGAAATCTGATTTTTAGTACATAATGACACATTGTTGTATTGTTCGAGGCTTTTCCTTCACAGTTTTAATTTTGCTCATTTATTATCTCTCGTTTGAGTTGGATTGGGGCTGGGAATGGCTTTTGATGTTGTCTACATAAAAATGCTGACATTGAGAAGACTATTTTTCTGTGGGCTAGGCCTCACCTGACTGACACAGCTAGCTTGGCTCAGCGTGCTCACAGCTCTCATATAGCTCTGATTTCTTGAGCGAAACTTGGGAGAGTTCTCATTGGTGGCAGGATCTAGACTGTGGTTGATGGTCACTTCAATTGCAGATTGTAGGTAGTTCTGGCTGCAATGAAAAAGAAAGCATGTTTGATCCAGAAAGTCAGAGAAGGAAAGAGTGAAAAAGACATTGTTCATGACCGTGGGTCATCCCAAAACACTTTACAACCAATGAAGTACTTCTGAAGTGTAGTCATGGTTGTAATGCAATTTTGCAACGCAATGAAATTGAATGAGAATATTTACAGTAAATGCCGAATTCAATTCAACCAGGGAAAGTAAAACCTATGCCAGATTTCTTTACTTGACAGGTTTGTGTAGTTTTACAAAAAACAACTGGATCCATTTATTTTCTTTATTATCACTGAATAAAATATAAATTATTGCATTTCTTAAACAAATATGTTTGCTTCCTTTTTCCTGCTACTTCAAGAAATTGTCGGATGATACTTGGAAGCATCAACATCTGTATAAAATTCAAATCATTACCAACAACTCAGACTGTATAATTATTTTGGATATTCGCTGTTGATGTAATTGCATTATTTACAAAGTAAAGTATACGAACAATAACCACATTCTGAGTTTGCACAAGGGGAGATAACATAAATAAAGTTGGAGCATATCCTTGCTCTGATGGCTAACACAAGTGTGTGAAAACAGAGGAAACTTCTCCAGATCATTTCAGGAGCAACTGTTATCCCATTGAGCAGGTAACCATCCTTTAAATTCCCATTACACTACTGAGCCACGATAAACTGGCGAAAAGTTGTGGCCCTAACTAAATGTTGCAATTCTCAGACTTGTGTTCAAGTTCTTCTATTGTCTAACCCCTTCCAATTTCCAAACCTTTGGAAAACTCAGTGTTGCTGTAATGCTGTTCTATGACCCAGACTTTCTTTGCACCACCACTGGGGTCATGTTTTCAGTTATCTAGGCTTTAAGGTTCAGAATTCCCTTCCGAAGTCTCCTTTCCTCTCCATCTCTCTTTCCTTTTGAAAAAGTACTTCATAAAATCTATTTCTTTGACAAAGCTTTTCTTAATTTAATTGAATATGTCACTCAAAGTTAATGTTTCTCTGATTCAGTTTCTGTGGTGTACCTTTGAGTTGTTTTACCATGTAAAAAGGCAGTATAATATTAAAATAATATAATATTTAAATTTAGGTAAATGGGCAGTACAAAGGTGTTCTTGTACACCCAGTCAATGAAGGTAAGCAGGTAGTGAAGAAGGCTAATAGCATGCTGGCCTTCATAACAAGAGGGATTGAGTATAGAAGCAAAGAGGTTCTTCTGCAGCTGTATAGGGCCCTGGTGAGACCACACCTGGAGTATTGTGTGCAGTTCTGGTCTCCAAATTTGAGGAAAGACATTCTGGCTATTGAGGGAGTGCAGCGTAGGTTCACGAGATCAATTCCTGGAATGGTGGGACTACCTTACACTGAAAGACTGGAGCGACTGGACGTATACCCTTGAGTTTAGAAGACTGGGAGGGGATCTGATTGAGACATATAAGATTATACTCTTGAGTTTAGAAGACTGAGAGAGGATCTGATTGAGGCATATAAGATTATTAAAGGATTGGACACTCTGGAGGCAGGAAACATGTGTCTGCTGATGGGTGAGTGCCGAACCAGAGGACACAGCTTAAAAATACAGGGTAGACCATTTAGGACAGAGATGAGGAGAAACTTCGTCACCAAGAGAGTGGTGGCTGTGTGGAATGCTCTGCCTCAGAGGGCAGTGGAGGCCCAGTCTCTGGATTCATTTAAGAAAGAATTGGATAGAGCTCCCAAGGATAGTGGAATCAAGGGTTATGGAGATAAGGTAGGAACAGGATACTGATTAAGGATGATCAGCCATGATCATATTGAATGGTGGTGCAGGCTCGAAGGACAAATGACCTACTCCTGCACCTATCGTCTATTAGAAGTTTTTGTTGCTATTGTTGAAATGATGAGTAAATTTAATGCTCAGTTCTAGTGTTCCTGAGGCCACCCTTCTGAAAGATGCCTTCTCTATTTGTCAAATACCCATCTGTTTCATCAGCTTAGACTCTGATCATACAAATCAGGGCCGTACAACATAGTTAGAATTCCAACTGTAGATCTAAGGGCTATATAGTCAAAGTATTGGCCATGCAGGTTGTGATAAGGTATTCTGGCATTGTCCCTTCAAAAACAGCCGCAAAACCTTTTAAACTTATATTTAATGAATCCAGAAGGGAGCCTGATGTTTATTGCCAGGCGACTTGGTAAACACTTTATGGCCCTGAAGTTTATTTGTACATGCCTCATTCCTCCTCCACCCCTCCCCCACCACACATTCCCCACCCTCACTGCCAAACAACATCAAAAACTGTATGGCAAAAGCTCTTTCACATGTCTTTTATTTTATACTTTTGTTTTCTGCTTTACTGTTATTTTATAAAATTAGAAAGATAATGAAAGAAGTTGCTATGCACCATTGCTTGGTTTGATTCTTATAACATTCACTGATGCTTTTCAAGATACTGGGATTGAATTGAACCACATGCTGCAAATTGATCTCAAACCAAACAGGCACATCACTACTAGTTTCTGTCAAAGTCAGTACAGACTACAAATTCCATTTTTAAGTTGCTTTCAAGCTTCCTCAGGGGGCATTAATTACGTAAATCAATCAGCAATTCCCAGGTATTCAAAGTGAAAGCTTACTGTGTTGTTTGCAAAAAGAATATCAGTGTAACACATCACCAATTTTACAAGGGAGAGGAATGGCAAAGCCCCAAACCCTTACATTCAACCGGTTTTCAGAGAAATGAGGACAAACCACAAATCCCTATACTCATGTTTGTTTTCCTATTTAAAATATTTTATTAAACAAATTACAAAACAGTTTACAAGAAACAGTTAACATTTACAGCTGTATACAACAGCAATTTTACAAGGGAGAGGAGCAGCAAAGCTAGGTCCCAAACCCTACCATTCAACCAGTTTTCAGGGAAATGAGGACAAACCTCAAATCCCTTTGCTCCTGTTTATATTATCAGCCAGGGCTTCCTGATCGGATCAGATTAACATCCCCAATCAGGGAATCCAGGCTGATCTCATTCCAATTACCACACAGCCAACTGTTAATAGTTTGAATAAAGCAATTGATGGCTGAGTAGAATCTCAAAAATAGTGAAAGATCAGCTATCAGTCAACACTTTCAAATACCAAACATACAGTTGAGTTGAACATGAAGGTAAAGATGAAAGCCAAGGGGAAATTCACACAATCATTTCCAGATTTCACTATTGCAAAATGTAGACTAGCTCTTTATCGAGTAGATAATAAATTCCGTTGTGTTATGTTGCATTAACGCTGTGCTAAATGGGATGAGAAGAATTGGAAACTCAAAACATGGAATCAATGAAGCACTGACAGCCATCAGCAGCAGCAAAATGGTATACAATACAATCTGTAACATATTGGCTTGGCATATTCCCCACTTCACCATTACCATCAAGCCGGGAGATTAATTCATTCAATGAACATATTTAATATGTATGAGGTCATCCAGCAGAGGCATCAGACACACCTAAAAAGCTGGAAATGCTGGAAGGCAGGGCTATTTGAATGCAAAACAGCTGAAACAGCATGCATAAATAGCTGTGTGATCCCATAACCAACAGGTATAAGATCTGCAGTCCTGCCTCATCCGATCATGATTGCTCATGGATAAATAAATAGCTAAGAGGAGGTGGAAACTCTATAAATATTCTCATTATTGAAGAGACTCATACATCAGTCCAAAAGACGGGACGGAAATATTTGCTCTCATGTTCAGCCAGAAGTGCCAAGCATACGATCCATCTTGGTCTCCTCCCGAGGTTCCCAACTTCACAGATGCCAGTCTTTGACCAATTTGACACTCCAATTGATATATAATGCAGAGACTCCGGGCCCTGACAACACATTCTGGCAAAAGCACTGAAGACTTGTGTGCCCTAATAAATCATGCTCCTTGCCAAGCTGTTCCAGTACAGCTAAAACATTGGCATCTACTTAACAATGTGGAAAGTTGCACAAAAAGCAGAACAAAATCAATCTGGCCAAACATTGCCCCATTAGCCCACTGTGCACCACTAGCAAAGTTTTTGAAAAGTTAATAAAAGTGCTACCGAGCAGCACTTGCAAAGGAATAATCTGCTCGCTTACATTTAGTTTGGCCATATGGCCATGGCATTTTTGGTCTGAACATGGACAAAGGAGTTGAATTAGAGAGGTGAAGTGAGAGTGATTGCCTTTGAGATCAAGGCAGCATTTGACTGAGTATGGCACGAAAGAGTCCTAGCAAAACTAGAGTCAATGGGAATCAGGGGAAAACTCACTGTCAGTTGGAATCATACCTGACTCAAAGGAAGATGGTTACAGTAGTTGGAGATCAATCATCTCAGCTCCATGACATCAATACAGAGTTCAGCAGAGTAGTATTCCTGGCCTAACCATCTTCAGCTACTTCATGAATGAGCTTTGTTCTGTCATAAGATCAGAAATGGGGATGTTCGCTGATGATTGTGCAATGTTCAGCATCATTCTCAATATCGCAGTCATTGAAGTAGTAAATCTTCTGCATATAGGAAGACCTGGACACATCCAAACTTGGCTGGATAAGTAGCAAGTAAAATATGCCATGCAAATGCTAAGCAATGACCACCTCCAAAAAAAGAGAATCTAATCAACAACCCATGACAATCAATGGCATCATATTCGCTGAATCCTTTGCTGTCAACATAATGGGTGTAACTATTAACCAGATCAATACCTGTGTCTACAAGAGTAGGCCAGACGTTAGGAATTCTATGGTGAGAAACTAATCTCGTCTCTCCAAAGTCTGTCCACCATCTGCAAGGTATATGTCATAACTGTGACAGAATATTCTCCACTTGCCTGGATGAGTGCAGCACCAACAGCATTCAAGAAGCTTGACACCATCCAGGACAAAACAGCCTTCTTGATTAGTATCCCATTAAACACCTTCAACATTCATTCTTTTCACCCGACAAATTGTTGCATCATTGCATACTATCTAAAAGGTGCACTGCAGTAATGCAACATGGATTTTTACACAGCATTTTTCAAAGCCATGGTTTCAAAGCAGATGTATGAAAAGACCACCACCTGTAACTTCTCCTCTAATTTGCATGCCATTCAGACATGGAAATGTAACATTATTCTTTCACTATTGCTGGGTTAAAATCCTGAAACTATTTCCTTAACAGCACTGTTGGTGTACCAACACCCCAAGAACTGCAACAGGTCTTCTACAAAACAGCTGACCACAGAATTTATAGCCAAAGGAGTCCAGTGTCATGGAGATGTAATACAGTAAACAATCTTAGATTAAAACTTTCATTTTTTATAATGGGACATGCTGGTTTCTGTTCTTTATTACATTTTCAAGATAGCTCAGCTTTTTAAACAATAGGCGTGAAGTCTGTGTCCCAAAGCTATGTCAGACTGAAAAAACCCTCTGTATAGTTTTACAGAGTTTTACATGGATTCATGCAGTTTTTGAGCAAAATAAAATATAATTCTGCAAAAACAAATTCATCCCATAAGCTTACATGTGTGCACTAGTAACTAGTTGGAAGTAGGAGCGACAGACTGAGTGTGCATGTGAATGTGAGTGCACATGATAAAGTGTGTGTATATATGCGTGTGCGTAAGCTTGGTTAAGTGTGTGTGTGTGTGTGAGTGTGATGGGGTATGTGTGAGGGTGTGCATGTGTTGGTCTGAGTGCGGGGGTTGCATGTGTATGCACATGAGAGAGAGCTTCTGTATAAGGGATCGTCTGCGTGAATATGTAGGAGTATGTACGTGTGGGTGTGTGTGTGCATGTGTGCGCATGTGTGTATCACGTAGTGGGGTCACCTGTGTTGTGACATGAATCCAAGGTTCCAGTTGAGGCCATTCCCTCAGGTACTGAACTGTGCTATCAGCCTCTGCTCAGCCACTCTGCGTTATTGCTTGTCCCAAAGTCCACCTGGGAGGATGGTTACCCAAAGATCCGAGGCCGAAAGTCCTGGACCACTGAAGTGTTCCCCGACTGGGAGGGAACACTCCTGCCTGGTGATTGCTGTGCGGTGTCCATTCATCTGTTGTTGTAGCATCTGCTCAATATCACCAAAGTACCATGCCTCAATGTACCATTATAAAAGATGGAAATTTTATTCTAAGATTGTTTACTGTATCACATCTGCAAGACACTGAGCATGATCTTAACCTCCACAACCACCTGATGAAGGAACGGCGCTCCAAAAGCTCGTGCTTCCAAATAAATCTGTTGAACTATAACCTGCTGTTGTGTGATTTTTAACTTTGTCCACCCCAGTCCAACACTGGCACCTCCAAGTTATGGCAATACAAATTGCAATCTTCTGACAAATGATGCTAAAATATGGGAAACGTAAACAATGTGCACTGTGCTCAAGACAGTATTACATGATCCTCCTCCTCCTGAGAATATCTTGAAAGGAAAAGTACAACCTGTGACCAGATGACGTTAAATCCATGTATTCACCTCTATGAACTACTCACTGAAATGTATTTACTTTGCACATCCAAATGAGTCACAATACACATAACTATCTATTATAATGAACCAGTGATTCTTGTACAATTTTAAACAGTATTCATCGTAATTCATCAGAATACGTGAAACGTATGTGTTGCCCTGTGTCCTAAACTGAAATTGAAATGACCAAAAGTAAAGCCTTAAAATTGACAGTAAAATCCTACACACATGCAAATATTATTTTCTGAGAAAGAAAACCATCTTAATTCTAGTTTGAACCAGCACTGAGTGTTTTCCAAAGGGATCCCCATACAAATGTAATATAGTATAAGAAATAGAAGCAGAAAAAGACCATATTGCTCTGCCATTCAATAAGACTGCAGTTGATTTTGGGATTCAGCCTCACCGTTCATTCTCTGAGCTATCAAAAATCTATTTATTACAACCTTAACCATCTTCAGTGATGGCACATGCACAGTCTGCTGAGACAGAGAATTCCAAAGGTTCACAACCCATTGACTAAAGAAAGTTATTCTCATCTTAGTCCTAAATGTCTGACCCTTATCTTAAAAATATGTCCTCTTGTTTTAGATTTTTTGAGCAGGGAAATCAATGGGTTAAGTTTCCCCACTGCAGTGGTGGAGGCTGGTATTTAATCAGAGAGCAAGTGGGACTCTGCCAAATACCTGCCACCACCCCACAAATTTGTAATGGGAAGACCCTGTTGATGGTCGTCCCTCCCTGCTGGCGATAGAGTCTCCTAACTAAGCAACTGATATCCAATCTTGGCTTTGTTGCACCATTACTGGCATTAATCAATCAGCAGGTGTGGTGGTGAGATGGTATTAATGGGATTGAAGTGAATGGTGTTCACCATGCAGCATGTTTAATGACTAAACCCTAACATTGGTTGCTTGCTGATTTCCAGGAATAATCTCTCCATCAAAGCCACTCAGTTGCCCAACCAATGGACAGCGCATCAGAAACAGTGGTTACTGCTGAGAGTGTCCCTATCCTCACTGCTGACTCTCCTACACTCTCCTTTTCTCTACCCCCATCTCGTAAATAGGCTCTATAATCACTAATCTTTTACCTGAGATCCAGAAAACATCTTTCAGGCTGTTTTCACTTATGCAACACTACTGGAGATGTAGTGGCTGCTCTGATTAAAAATGCACCAGTTTCTGATTGACCAGTAGCTCCCTAAAGGTGGGATTACCACCACAACTTTCTGGTCCCTTGGAAAGGCACTTTACTGCCCTGCTTCCTGCACATTAGTGGTGAGCCTTTCTGAGAATGGTAGCACAGGGACATTTCAGCCTCTATCTCAGTGTCCATCTTGTCACCCTTCTTCTGAACCTTGAAAGTTATAATGATGCTATCTCTCATTCTTCTAAGTTCAGAGAATGTAGACCAAAGTTTCGCAGCCTCTTACAAGATAACCCTCTTATCCAAGGGATCAATCTAGTGAACTATAACTGCACTGTTTCCACTGCAATAATCCTTAAATATTGAGAGTAAACTGCACCACAATATTCTAGGTATGATCTCACCAAATACTCATACAAAACTGTAGCAAGACCTCTTTTCTCATGTGCCCAAAACCCCTTACAATAAAGGCCAACATGTCATTTGCTTTCCTACTTTCTTGCCACAACTATATGCTAACTTGAACAAATACATTTAAGTCTCTCAAAACATCAACATTTATAAATTCACACCTTATCAAAGAAAAACTCTTATTCTATTCTTCCAACCAAAGCATGAACTTCATCACCCAACTGGCCAATACCAATGCTTTTCCATCTGTCACTAAGTCTTGAATATGAAATTTGCAATGGGATTGAAAGGAAAATGTTGGGAGATTTTGATCATTTTGTTTTCAAAGTAATTTCTTTATTTATTTCCTTCTCTTTTCCTCTTTGCCCTTTCAGCTAAAATATATGGTCCTCCTGGTCCAGGAACTCCCCACAAATGCTCGAGACATCACCCACGCCCTCATCTCCTCCAAGACTTCCATTTCCCTGGCTCCCAATGCCTCATCTTCACCATGGACATCCAATCTCTCTCCACCTCCATCCGCCATGACCAGGGCCTCCAAGACCTCCGTTTCATCCTCTCCCAACGTCCCCAGCAGTACCCTTCCACTGACACTGTCATTCGTTTGGCTGAACTGGTCCTCACCCTCAACAATTTCTCCTTTGAATCCTCCCACTTCCTCCAGACCAAAGGGGTAGCCATGGGCACCTGTATGGGCCCCAGCTATCCCTGTCTCTTTGTCGGCTACGTAGAACTGTCCATCTTCCGTAGTTACACCAGCACCACTCCCCACTTCTTCCTCCGCTACATTGATGACTGCATCGGCACCACCTCGTGCTCCCACGAGGAGGTTGAGCAGTTCATCAACTTCACCAACACATTCCACCCCGACCTTAACTTCACCTGGACCATCTCTGACACCTCCCTCCCCTTCCTGGACCTCTCCATCTCCATCAATGACAACCGACTTGACACCGACATTTTTTACAAACCCATCGACTCCCACAGCTACCTGGATTACACCTATTCCCATCCTACCTCCTGCAAAAATGCCATCCTGTATTCCCAATTCCTCTGCCTCTGCCGTATCTGCTCCCAGGAGGACCAGTTCCACCACAGAACACACCAGATGGCCTCCTTCTTTAAAGACCGCAATTTCCCTTCCCACGTGGTTGAAGATGCCGTCCAACGCATCTCATCCACATCCTGCACCTCTGTTCTCAAACCCCACCTCTCCAACCATTTCAAGGATAGAACCCCCCCCAGTCCTCACCTTCCACCCTATCAACCTTTGCATAAACCGCATCATCCATGACATTTCCACCATCTCCAAACGCACCGCATCACCAGAAATATATTTCCCTCCCCACCCCTTTCCACTTTGTGCAAAGACTGTTCCCTCTGTGATTACCTGGTCAGGTCCACACCCCCCAACACCCCAACCTCCCCTCCTGGCCTCTTCACCTGCCACCGCAGGAATTGCAAAACCTGCACCCACAAGTCCTCCCTCACCTCCATCAAAGGCTCCAAAGGAGCCTTCCATATCCATCAAAATTTCACCTGCATATCCACCAATGTCATTTATTGTATCCATTGCTCCCGATGCTGTCTCCTCTACATTAGGGAGGCAGGACATCTCCTCACAGAGCGCTTTAGGCAACATCTCCCAGACACCCGCACCAATCAACCCCACCGGCCCGTGGCCCAACATTTCAACTCTACCTCCCACTCTGCCGAGGACATGCAGGTCCTGAGCCTCCTCCACCGCTGCACCCTCACCACCCGACGCCTGGAGAAAGACTGTCTCATCTTCTGCCTCGGAATACTTCAACCCTAGGGCATCAATGTAGACTTCACCAGTTTCCTCATTTCCCCTCCCCCTACCTTACCCCAGTTCCTAACTTCCAGCTCAGCACTGTCTCCTACCTGCCTATCTCCCTTCCCACCTATCTGCTCCACCCTCCTCTCTGACCTGTCACCTTCATCCCCACCTCCTTTCACCTATTGTACTCTTTGCTACCTTCTCCCCCACTCGCCCCCTTATCTCCTTGCCTCCATTCCTGATGAAGGGCTTTTGCCCGAAATGTCAATTTTACTGCTCCTCAGATGCTGCCTGACCTGCTGTGCTTTTCCAGCACCACGCTAACCCAGCTAAAATATGTGGTTTATTAATTACTTGATTATATTTCAAAGCTGGGATTATGCTTTACTGAAGACAGTCTTCATGAATTCTAAAGCCTATGGTCATTGGGTAATTGTTAAGGCCGCTCATGTGAGGCACAAAGATACTGGAGGCAAAGTTTGATTCAGAACGTTCGTAACAAGAAATCACATAATTTCAATGACTTCTTGCACTGTCATACAAGTTTTATGATCATAACACATAAGGAATAGAGAAATTGGAATCACAGAGAAAGGGAGATTTTTTATTAGAACTAGATTTGCATATTCATATCTTTTTAACTGTTTTGCTTGCTGAACAATGTTATTATGCTGTTATAAAATATTATGTAGCTTCAGATTCTACCAGACAATAAAGCTGAAAAGACATCTCAAGTTTAAATTGCCATGAATTGCACCAACTCAGAAAAATGACTCTAGAATATCTTAATAAAATTCAAAAATAATTTCAAACCATGTCTGGCTTATCGGGTCTCAAGCTGAAGAGCACTGATACTTCTTTTAAATTGTATGTTAATTAAGCAAATTATTTTTAGCATTAAAAATGAAGCAAAAACAGGACAGCACAGAACAGGCCCTTCAGCTTACCATGTTTGTGCTGACCATGATGCCATTCTAATTGCAATAAAAAATTAAATGTAATCGTCTGTAAAATAATTCTGTAAATGAAGTTGGAATAATTGAGTTAAAGTGTGACAACATAACATCAGTAATAAATCAGTTAGCAGGCTGAATAGAATTTCCTTTACAGCTATCTGACAAAGACTGGACTCTATTTGTGTTATATCGCAGAGGCCAATTACAACACCATGGAGTAGAAACTCATATACAATGCACCAAGTTTCTGGTGGAAATCCAAAACACAAATTCATTTCCTGAAGGCAAGACTTTGGCTCATTGTCTACTGACCCTTCTGCTCCTTGAGCTAGTTTATTCACCAATATTGTCAGTGGTGATTTGCCATTGCCTTCCACTCTCAGCGGAACTAACTCTGCAATATTGGTGTGATTGAACAACATGCTGTCTATCTAGCTGACTGAACCAGCTGGCCTCCTAAATATATAATACAGGATCCTTGTATATACAATTAAATATAAATTATGATTATAAATATATAATACAGGTCAGGGTTGTATGGTGGCTCAGTGGTTAGCACTGCTGCCTCACAGTGTGCTAGGGACTGGGTTCGTTTCCAGCATTGGGCGACTGTTCATGTAGAGTTTGCACATTCTCCCCGTGTCTGCATGGGTTTCCTCCAAGTGCTCCGGTTTCCTCCCACAGTCCAAAGATGTGCAGGTTAGATGGATTGGCTGTGCTAAATTGCCCATAGTGTTCAGGGATGTGCAGGCTAGGTGAATTAACCATGGTAAATGTGGGGTTACAAACGTAGGATAGACAGGGTGGATCTGGGTGGGATGCTCTTTGGGGTGGGGGGAGTCAGTGTGGACTCAATGGGCTGAATGGCCTACTTCCACACTGTTGGGATTTCATGACTTTGAAGAATCCATGCAGAAATTAATTATTGACAGACTTGTTAAATTCTGAATCCCCACAACTGCCAAGAAAAGGTAAATGATTTCTTATGTCTTAACAAAATATTTCATGATAAATGAAGAGGGACAAAAGTCTTTTCCTCCAGTAACATCCTTTGTGAAATTATCTGATGAGTTTCACTAGTGAGAGGTCTCTTCACTTAGATCTGTTGCTGTGTAATCAAGTATGCTGATAAGGCCTGAACACCAATTTCCATTGATGCTTAAGCCGTTTAGATCACGTGAATTGGTCCTCAGACCAAAGCAAAGATCATATTGACCTTCTACTCCACATAGGAGCCTGTCAGCTGATAAAACTGAAACTAAATGATTGCTCTTGTTATGAGATTAATTCAGCGGGAGGAGACAGACCATAAGGGTATGTGGTTGAATTGAAAGAAAGTGGCCAATTAACAGACAGCCATATCGAAACTTATTGTTGTTGGTATAATCATAACTTTATGTAGATAGAAGTTTAAAAAGCAACCAAACATTCCAAAATAAAGTGAGTAGATGAAGTTGCAGCAGGTAATTCATGGCAGGTAAATATGAGGTTATCATTTTGGATCAAAACAAAAGATAGCTCATTGCATTATTTCATGGTGGAAAGCTAAGAACAGCATAAGACCAAAGAGATTTACGATGACATTTGTACACGGCTCTGAAATGTACAAGGTACAAGCAGCAATCAAGAAGGGTCATGAACTGTTTGCTTTATTCACAGGGAGGCTCGAAATGAAAGGAAAAACATTTGCTATAGCTATAAAACATGCTGTTTAGATCAACTGTATACTATACTGGATATCACACCTCACAATGGATATACTGGTCTGGGAGTTGGCACGCACAGTAGGTTCACCAGAATGTTACAAGGGCTTCAATGGTTACAGCAGGAGGAAAAATCTACATAATAAAAGGCCTTGTTTTATTGAATTTATAGCAGGTCAAGAAAAAAACTTGACTGAGATTTATAACATTTTGAAAGAAAGTGATGGGATAGGTAGAGAAAATCTTTCTTCCCACTGGTTGGCAAGTCACAGATAGGGGGTTACACCCTTAAAATCAGAGTCAGGTCGTTCAGGTGAGGTTACACTTCACACAGAGGTGGGCAGGTCTCTCCTATAAAAGACAATGTGTTAGCATTTCAATTTCTCTTTAAAATTGAAACTGTTAGATTTTTGTTAGCTGAAGTTATTAGGATTTATGGAACATGACAGCTGAATGCAGAAGAGCTATGATCTCACTGAATGACAGACAGATTTGAAGGATAGAATGGCCTGCTGCTGAACTGAAAATTCCAAACCTTAAAAATGGACAGTTACAACTGAAAGAAAATCTGAATAATTCTGCAATACCATTTTGGGCCAAAGGAGGTCGCAGTGACCACTCTATGCGATCTGCATCTGCCAGCAAAAGTCCAAATGCTTCAACAACATTTCAATCAAATCACAAATTTAGGGGAGGAGTAAGTTATCTTAATATTCTCTACAGCAATATATGGGGAATACCTCAAGCTCACAATAGAAGGATACATTCCATGTGCACTCTGATGCACAAAAATGCATGAATTATTTACATATTTATACAACAGTTTTAAGGGCTCATAACTTGGCAGACCAATTTTTAAAAACATTTTATTTAAGGGTATAATGGATTTAAATAAAGATCCAGAAAAATCTCTGGCCTGAAATGTTGGTCATACTACTGTGAGGGGTGCATTGAATAATGATGCCAAAGTTCCCTTAAGAATTAGGATGCCCTGGTGGTTCAGTGTTTAGCATTGTTGCCTCACAGTGCCAGGGGCCTAGGTTTAATCCGAGCCTCGGGTGACCGTCTGCATAGTGCTTGTGTGCTCTCCCATTGTCTGCACAGGCTTCCTTTGGGTGTTCTGGTTTCTTGTCACAGTACAAAAATGTGCAGGTTAAGTGGATTAGGATTAGGGTAAGGGGCTTGTTTTGGATTGGATGCTTGTTGGAGGATTGGTGCAGACTTGTTGGACTGTAGGGATTCTATGATTTGGGCATTAGTAGAATGGAGCCTATTTCAATGAGTAGTGCAAAATTCAGGCACAGTGGCCTTTGGGTATGTGGATACGAGTTCCAGGGCTGAGGTTGAGAGTGAAGACTCCTATTCCTCCTGGATCCATACTCTGCAGAGTAGCTTACCTTCTAGATCAGGTTGGGCCTACCACAGGCAATCCCCTTGAGTATAGCTGACAATAGACATGACTACCTCAGGATAAATCTTCAGAGACATGCTTTCAATCAGACAACAAGCCCTTTACTTGCACTTATATAGAATCAGATGCCTACTTCTGGCTAAGGTGCAGGATACATATCTTTAGCCAAATCTGTGATCTAGCAATTTTTGGTTATGAATGTGCAAGCACTCTCTGCCCACCATCCGAGGTCTTAGTTGACTTTGTAACACTCTAGGAATAGATGCATCCTGGGCTAATTTTAAGTCAGCAAGTCATGCCCAACAGGGAAGTGTACCATTTGTATGGCTGGTCAAACCCAGCTCCCAAGGTGGTCATCCTTGAATTTTGTGGAGAACTTTGCCTTGAGATATTTCTCTTGGCTCTATCATAAGATGACTTTTCTATGAAAACAAATAAATAGGTGACATTTACACAACCTCCTGATGTCAGGTAACCAGTCCACCAGAAGCAAGATCCCTGCTTCTTGTATACATAAAGAAGAACTAAGACTGTTTGACATCTAAGGTTGAATGTACAGTTAAACGTTAATGTTAGCACTTTGCAGCATGTTAACACTGCCTTCTACAATTCAGTCTCAAGACTCCATATAACTGAAATGAACTGCAGTGAGACATATTATGTTCGGTCAGATTCTACTTCTATATTTAAGTAGCATTTACAGAATAACTGCAGCCTTAGTGTAAACACATTTGAAATAAAAAGAGTTGAAAATGCACAGCAGACTGACTTTCATAACAGGTGATAGCTGACCTTTAACTCATATTTCTCCTTTCAGGTGTTGACAGGCATTGTCCCTACTTTCAGTTTCTATTCCTTGTTGTTAGTATCTTTATGATACATAAATACAAAAAGTATTTATTACAGAATATTAAATCCATTATTAAAACTAACACTATCTTCCCTGATTAATTATATGTCATGTTGAGTTCACTGAAGTGTTAAATAAAGACAATTAAAAAAAAATCAATCACTACCATCCTCAGCAGTTCAGAATTGCAGCACTGAAGCATTAGCAGGATCTCGCATCCTGGACCCATCATCTCTGTATTGGATAGAAATACCTGCAACTTTCACAATTGACAGTTTGCTCTGGTTGGCCATTACACAATCTGGGTGTAAGTGGTTCTACTTCAGTGTGTGGTCCGCTACTGCTGTCATTCAATTTAAATCATCTACATGCACCAACTCAGATCATACATACATTGAATTTAAAAGAAATACATTTCTAATATTATCACTTGATGTTTCTAATTTCTTTCAGCATACTTAGCACATTTTACATATAATATGGGAGCACCAAATGCTGCACACCCATATCCAATGTTTAATGGACCGCATGTTGCACACTCGCCATCATGCAATATTTAATGAATATGTGATAGTTCTAGTGCCTTAATCAGAAAATTGTCTAACTCTATTATTACATAGGACCATAGGAATATAGGAACAGGACTAGGTGGTTCATGCCTTTGAGACTGTTCTGCCATACAACTAGACCATGGTAGACTTGAATTTTAACTCAATTTACATGCATCATAGAAACAGAGAGAATAGGAACATGAGTAGGCCTCTCAGTCCTTCGAGCTTGCTCCAGCATACAATATAATCATACCTGATCATTCTACTCAGTACACTGTTTCTACTTTCACCCATGACCTTTTCTCTTCTTACCCCAAGGTATCTCCTTTTTAAAAACAATTAGCTCCTTATCCTACAATTACCTTGTAATCCATAGATCTTAATTTTGAAATTTCCAATTGACCTAACCTTAACAAAAATTTAGGGGGAAATGTTCCAGATTTTTACCTGATGCCATCCTGAATAGCTCTAATTTAAGCCTGCTTTTCTGGGCTACCCCAGAAAAAAATTCTCTCCATCTGCCCTGTTAAATCCTTAACAAGTTTTTAACTTCTCAATCAGGTCACTCCTAAATATTTTATGCCCAAAATCTGTTTTCATAATTCAATTATTTTAGTTCTAGTGTTTCAGTGAGTTTGCACTGCATCCCCTCAAAGGCTAATACTGTACATAATTCCTGAGCTGTGCTGCACAGAACTGAATACTGAAAACCAAAATTGAAAATCATATATAAGAGGCTGTTTCAGTTAAAATAGTCAACTTCAAATACACACTTGCAACATTTATAATGTCATAGGGCAGCATGGTAGCTCAGTGGTTAGCACTACAACTTCACAGTACCAGGGACCCAGGTTCAATTCCAGCCTCGGGTGATTGTTTCTGTGGAGTTTGTACATTCTCCCAGGGTCTGTGTGGGTTTCCTCTGGGTGCTCCAGTTCCCTTCCACAGTACAAAAGGTGTATAGGTTGGCCATAGGAAATGCAGGTTTACAAGGGTAGGGTAGGGGAATGAGTCTGGTTGGGATGCCTTTCAGAGGGTAGGTGTGGACTTGTTGGGTGGAATGGCCTGTTTCCACACTGTAGAGATTCCATGGATCATTCAAATCTCAAAGATTTTGTTCCTTAATGCACACCCCTAGTTTTAAACTTTTTAAATATATATGGCTGCATCGAAGATACTTCAAATATTCAACCTAATGACATGCAGGAGCTGGTCTGCCAAAGCTCAACACTCCGTACACACCCCAGAAAAGGAAATAGAAAATGAAAGAAATGCTTACTTCTGATGATCTACTTTCTGACCAGCAGCTTTCATTAGTGTTTCATGGAGACTAGCAGCTTTTGGTGAACCTTTTGGGCTCGTGTCAGATTCACCACTTTCTTCATCTCCCATTGCTTTAATATAGCTGCCACTTCTCATCCTTCGGCAGGGGATCTCCTCATCTTTGTTTCCCAGTGGATATCCTCCCCATTCATCCTGGGGGACCTGGAACATTTAAAATAGAATACATAAACAATAGTTAATCATCACTATATTTTCATTCAGATACAGGACAATGCAACATAATTCCAAATTCTTTAAACTTGGCAATTTCTTGCTCGTTGTGAACCGAGTAATTTGTCATATATTATAGGCGTTGTCACTTCACCAGAAATTTGTGAAACTTAAAGTGGATACATTTTCTAATGTTAAAAAATGAAGAAGAAAATGAATACTATGTTCATTTTAGGGATGGCACTAAGTAATTAAATATTTTAAAAATTCAGAATTGCAGAAAAATTAAATGACATAGTTAACAAATTAAGGGAAAAAAAACTGCATTTCTAAGCAAAACATAAACTCTAAATTGTCACCTATCACCTGTTAGTAATTCATATGATTTTTAGTAGAACAGTGAATGCTAGAAATTTGAAGAATGAACAGTAAACTTTGAAAACATAGGAGATACATCAACAATTGAGAAGGCAGAAAAAAAATGTATTGCATATATTTGAAATTGAATATGAGCCCAAGTTACCAATTTGAAATAAATGTAATGACATTTTATGCAGGAATCTGTGACACATTTTACTTTATTTCATTCTCAATAACTTCTCTGTACTGGATCTTTAGGATTTAATTACAGTACTTTTAGAAAGTAAGGGAACCAATGTACACAATTTGTTTCACCACTCGATCACTACATTTTTCCTTTAACTATAGCACAATTGGTATTGAGATACAGCAAGACCTAAAGTGAGATTTCCCAAGTTAATTACAGCAGCAGCCTGATACCCCAAATCATCAAACTCCTGGATGATGAGAGATAGTTTTTTCACACCCTCTCCCTTGGTTGTTTTCAAGAAGGTAAATTTTAAAAGGACCCTTCCCTTGTCGATGTCTTTTCTTCAGCCCAATGGAATTTATGTTTCAAAAGGAGCCAATTTAACCAGCCTTCCTTGAGTGTGACATAGCATACATACACAAAAATTAGGAATAAGGTGTGAGCCCAAAAGAAAAGTCGGAAGCTATATAGATCGGTCTCTCTGGATCATTCATGAAACATAGATGGTAGAGTGTTGGTATTTGGACAGTTGTTTTCAGGTTTCTTGGCTTTCGCAGTTTAGTTAAAATCCTTTAGCTCTGTTTCCTTTTGATGGTGGGCGTTGGCAGCACTCAGAGCGAGAAAGTCCTTCTTGCCCTGTTCCTTCTGTTTGACTTTTTGGCTAGTTGGCTTGCAGCATTCAAAGCAAAAGACATTTTAACTACAATGTAGGAGTGACTAGTAGATGGCTCTTTAAATGCTATCTTCATAGCTCTTGAAATTCACTTCATCAGCACATATTCTTCTAGTACTACAACGTTTTTCACCAGTCCACAGATACCAGTGTAATAGTCAATTTCTAAACCCATTCTGTGACTTTTTTTCTTAGAGAGATAAAACACGAATATATCTGCGAGAAGTGGTTTCTTGCTGAGAGGGGCTATGGAGGAAATAATTCACCCTATTATCATCTCTGGTTGTGTTTTTCTCTGTCTCTAAAGCTTCCCTGAAATTCTACAGGTGTGACATTGCATAGGCCTCATAAAGTATTTCACCAGACAGTATTGTAGACTTTATTTGCCTGTAACAGTGCTCTTTGAAAAAACACATTTTGGAATTTAAAATAAAAAAAACAGTTCATAGCACTTCGGTGTTGATCTATCAACAAATCACTTTATCCACATGAAATTAGAATTAAATCAGATGTATTCACATTTTATTACAAATGTAAAGAAATAAAAACAATTAATACATCTAACACATTCTTACCAACTCAAATTATTTCTCTGTACCTCAGCTAGTAACTTTCCACTTTTAACTGGGTCTCTTTCAGTTCTCTTCGGGACATCTGATCAATAACATCCAATTTCCCAGCAGTGTAACCTGGCATTCTGGGTATTTCACACAATTTAACAAGTTGTGGTCAGGATACTGTTAGAAAGTAAGGAAGCTGGTTTTGTTTCAAAATATCAAAAGATACCTAAAAGTTAAGGCTGAAGCATTTGCAACAATCTTCAGCTCAAAATCTCGAGTGAATGATCCATCTTGGCCCTTCCAAGGGATTCCCAGAATAATTAGTCTTTGACTTCCAAACAACTCAATTCCCTCTATATAATTTCAGGAAATGGCTGAAGGGCATTGGATATTGTAAAGGATATGACCCTGCCACTGTTCCACAATGGCACTGAAAACTAGGGTTCAAGAACCTGCTGTCTCAGTAGGTAATCCAATTGCAGCAAGCTATAACTCTAGCATCTATCTGACGATGTGGAAAATTGCCCTCATAAGTCCTGTGCACAAAAATGCAAGGTCAAATCTAATAAAGGCAATTAATGAACCACAGTCTACTCTCAATCATCAATAAAGTGATGGAAGATGTCATCAAAAATGGCATCAATCAGCATTTGTTTAACAGTAGCCTGCACACTGAGGCCCCATTTGGGTTCTGCCAGGGCTGTTCCACTAGGAGGTTGTCTCAATACACTAAACAATGAGAAAAATTGCATTATCTGGTTCATTAGTCTTTGAAAGGAAATTTCAGACCATAAATGGCACTTGACACAGGTATAACCTTTCTGGAATTTTGGAGGTAGAAAGTTTCTTCAAGCAGGCAGTCCAGGCACCTCCCAGTGTCCTTGAGTAAATCTATTTTGGTATGGTAGACTGTTTTATTTACCATATCTATGCAATATTCTGACCAGGAAATTGGCGAAGAGCTGGATTTAGCCTATGCACTATTTTTAGTTGTGAGTGCAGAGCCTGGTGAGCTGTCCAGTTTGTCAAAAGTACAAGGGGGTAACTGCATCTTCTGCTGATATCTCCATTAATACGGGATCCAACATGAGTTAATCTCCTCCTGAAACTGGACCAGCTTTATTGCATCTAACCAACAGCAATGTTGCATAATGGGAAAGGCATCTCCTACATCCATATCATATACAGCTAGGCTTTTGAAGCTTGGCTTGTCTCTGCGTTATTCCTCAAATGCATTCAGTGACTGATGTCATTAGATCAGTTCGCTATTAAGCACATGATGGATGAATTCGAAGTCAAGGTTTCCTTGAATTTAAGTATTATTTAGGAGGGTAGTAAGACATTCAATGTGGTCCTTTCACATCTCCCTCTAATTTATTCCACTGCTTTTCCTCAGCTTCCAGATTGATGGCAATGGGTCAGATAATAATGCCCTCCTCAAAGGTGATTTCTGCTTCATCAAAATGAATAAATGCAAGATATATTTTATCAAAACATTTTGACTTGCATTCATCAGGACAATTAACAAAATTTATACAGTCTGCAAGGAGAGAGCTGAAAGGTTGGCAAATGGTCTCTAACGAATTATGCTGACAAAACAATTTAGGAACATCAGTCTGGCTCAGAGTTAGTGCAATTGTGCATATTAGAAGCTATGTATATTAATAGATAATGTCCCTGTTCTTTGCAGATAGAAAAAGACATGGACATGAACTGGGCCTGTATTAATTCAAGAAAATTTGTGATAGCTACTCGCTTCCTTCATTTCATAGGAAAATGCCTTGACCAATCAGAGTCAAACCTCGATGTAAATCTAAACAAAACTTGGCAATCAATCTCGATAGTATGAAATTAAATATATTCAAAAAATTTGGGGGTTCAGAGGCATAGACTTTTAAATTGCCATGAACAGATGCACAAAATAATTAAGAACACTAATAGAATGCTGGCCTTTATATCTAGAGAACTGCAGTAGAAGGATGCAGAAATTATACTGCAACTATACAAAACCCTAGGTAGATCCCACTTGAGATACTGTGAATAGATCTGGGCACCACACCTTGGCAAAGATATAATGGCCTTGAAGGGAGTACAATGTAGGTTTACAAGGATGACACCTGGACCTCAGGGGTTCAGTTATGAGGATAAATTATACAAATTAAGCCTGTTTTCTCGAGAATTTAGTAGCTTAAGGGCTGATCTGATCAAATTATTCAAAGTAGTGACAGGAATTTGTGGGCGGCACGGTGGCACAGTGGTTAGCACTGCTGCCTCACAGCGCCTGTAGACCCGGGTTCAATTCCCGACTCAGGCGACTGACTGTGTGGAGTTTGCACGTTCTCCCCGTGTCTGCGTGGGTTTCCTCCGGGTGCTCCGGTTTCCTCCCACAGTCCAAAGATGTGCGGCTCAGGTGAATTGGCCATGCTAAATTGCCCGTAGTGTTAGGTAAGGGGTAAATGTAGGGGTATGGGTGGGTTGCGCTTCGGCGGGTCGGTGTGGACTTGTTGGGCCGGAGGGCCTGTTTCCACACTGTAAGTCTAATCTAATCTAATCAAAATGTATTAGACAGGTTTAAATTCAGAAAATTGATACCTTTCCCAATAAGTTTCACCTGAGATGTCATTACATTTCCAGATTTTAGTCACAATCTAGTTCATAGGGCCTAAAGTTGCATTTATCTCTTCCTCACAACTGCCGTAACATCGTTCCTCATTCACTCTCACCCCAACACCACCATAACTACTGACACCACTAACCCTGCATGTCCTCCATGCTGTTGACTCACTCGCTCAGGACACTTCCCCACATCAGCAAAATGTAACAGCTTTGCCACCCACTTTCATCTCCCTTAATACCTACTTTTTCTTCATTCCAGGAGGAATGCAGCCCACAGTAGGGCAGGAAAGGTCAAGACAAGGCTATCTGACATTTGGATTGTCTGCAGAGTCAAGAGAACATTCTGATTCTGACAGTCCTGAGTGGCTGACTGATCACTTATTAGTCTCTGGATTGATCTCAAAGGCTGCCCTCAACCTACCTGGTCTCCCTGAGTGAAGGCTGTCTCCCTTAACTTGACCTAACCCTGCTGACAACCATGACAAGTTTACTTTCCTTGTGACTGCTTTAAGTGGCAAGGCGAAATAGAAGTAGTGCGAGCCTAGTATTTCTGGTTGGGATGTAAAGCATAAAAAGGCAAGGCATGGCAATGCAAGGTAGGGATACAATTACTATTCAGGTAGGTTCAGAGTAGTTAAGTGCTAAGCCAGCAAGTGAGGGGCCTGGAGAGGCAGCCTGGTCCAGTAAACTGGGAGCACATATCCCTGAGAACAAGTGTCCTTGCTGCAACGTTACAATGATAGCTACCAGTGCAGTTTGAGGTACGGCATTGTGCAGAATTATCCTGAAAGGTGAGCAGAGATGAACAATGAGAGTTCCTGGAGGTTGAAACATTTTGGATGACAATATCCCTGGATGAGGTGAGGATGTTACTGATACCAATTTAGCCCATTGAAATGTTGGGGCCTGGTGTCCAACATGGAGGTCTTATAGAGCAAGCAGCAAGTTGAATTTGCCAGAAAACCTTTCTGATTTCCATGTTGAGATTTCTCAACAAAAGTAGGCCACTGTTGGAATATTGTGAGCAATTCTGGTCTCCTTCCTATTGGAAAGATGTTGTGAAACTTGAAAGGGTTCAGAAAAGATTTGCAAGGACGTTGCCAAGGTTGGAGGATCTAAGCTACAGAGAAAGGCTAGACAGGCTGGAGCTGTTTTCCCTGGAGCGTCGGAGGCTGAGGGGTGACCTCATAGAGATTTACAAAATTATGAGGGGCATGGATAGGATAAACAGACAAAGTCTTTTCCCTGGGGTTGGGGAGTCCAGAATTAGAGGGCGTAGGTTTAGGGTGAGAGGGGAAAGATATAAAAGAGACCTAAGGGGCAACTTTTTCACGCAGAGGGTGGTACGTGTATGGAGTGAGCTGCCAGAGGATGTGGTGGAGGCTGGTACAACTGCAACATTTAAGAGGCATTTGGATGGGTATATAAATAGGAAGGTTTTGGAGGGACATGGGCCGGGTGCTGGCAGGTGGGACTAGATTGGGTTGGGATATATGGTCGGCATGGACAGTTTGGACTGAAGGGTCTGTTTCCATGCTGTACATCTCTATGACTCTATTGGGTTGCGAGTTTGCAAAATTGAAATGCTGAATATTAAGTGATTAAGGTGAGTTGGCTCATCAACAATGTGATTAGTAAGCAATCACCACTTTAAAGCTTGTCAAAAGCATAAAAGGTGGAGTGAATGGTCTTGCCATCAATTTCACTGAATTCTGCCACAAATCTCACCATAGCCCAAATCGCACTGACTTCAAGACTGTTTTTAAATTTCAAGCTTTTAAAGCAACAATTCCAAACATCAACATGAAAAAATAAAGGAAAGCTGTATATTTGGATTTGAATTTTATGACATGACTAGGTACAAATATTTTTGTTGAGAAGCACAAGTATCAAGACAGAAACTTGAATAATTAGAAAAACTGAACTGCACAAACTATGATGGACTATTCAATATGTTTTGTAAACTCTGTTAAAGCTGAAGAACAGTATCAGTGATCATCAGAGGCAATGAGTCACAGGTCCTGGGGCTTCCTAAGATATTGTAACAGCAGGTTTCATGCAACAATGCTTCAGCTTGGTGTCATGGTGTAATTTTTAATATTGACCATATTGCAAAGATCCAAGCTAGCTAGACTTTGCATGTTGATGAGTTATGTTGAGTAAAGAAAAATGATCAAACATAGACCACTTTACTTCACAATTTACACCCAGTCTTGAGTGAATTTTTAGCAATCCGCCTTTAGCTAATTATGAATTTTATGAGGTAAATAAATTTACTTAGAAAAAGTTGGCTTGAAGCACAGTAGCATATATTATCTTCTGAATTTCACCAACAACAAGATAATTGTAACTTTAATGATAGCTTTAAGGAATCTTGCTTCCTCTCTAAACAATTAGTGCAGCTGTTAGACTCTTATCCATTACTTATCATAGCATTCGAAACAATAAAAAAAAGGGGTATATTAGAGATTAGAAAAGAATTTCAAAATTTTGGGAGGTGGACCCCAATTTCTACATCCAAAAAGACGATCTAAATAACCTGCTCAAAGCTGTAGATTTGGTGCATATTTCTGGGTTTTCTGCCCATGTTTTACACTTACAACATCTGCCGTCTGTAATTTTAATTACAAACATGTTTCTAACTATGTTTTTAAATTGAATTTTAAATTTTGGTCCTAAAGTCAAGAGCACTGCTTTGATTGTTGGCTATGCATTTATTAAAAAAATCAGCTACTGATTTTTGGGTGCCATTAAGTAAAGGTTCATTTTGCCTTAAATATGCAACATTTATCCTTATCTCCTCCACTTTTGCATAAAAGCAGTTGGCCTTTGTTAAATATGGAAATGCATTATTTTGTTTGATATTGTATATATCTAATTATGTTGCCATGAACATTTAAATGTGCCTAAGGAATACCTCACAGTCATATAACAAAAGGAGGGCATCTGTTAATCATGAAAATTAATTTATCTATTTAGTAATGAATATAGTTTTTGACAATACTATATAATGTTGCATGATATCTCCTGATCTGGATATTGGGATTATTACATTTGACAGCAAACAATCACATCAATACTTTCCTCATGAGCTATTATAGTGACTTCATAAAGCCTTTCACATTTTAACCAATTAATAGGTGGTCTGAATAAATGAGAAACTAACATTATTGCACAGGTACCATGGTTACTGTTGCCTAGTTATCTGACCATTCCACTATTGATGACCTGAAACATTAACACTGTTTTTCCCTGCATTGATGTTGCCTGGCCTGTTGAGTACTTTGAATATTTTTTGTTTTTAATTTCACTAGTACATTTGTTGTTTTGCAGATTCAACACCAAAAATAATCACTGTTTGCTATCATTTTGATTGGTAAGCATTAACTCAGCGAAGAAAAGAAAGAAAACTTTTCTTACATAGTGACGAAGTATCCATTATCTTCAGTGCAAGTTTTTACTAACAATAGCTGGGCTTCTGACTGTTGACTATGAATATCTACATATTTTATCTCGGGGGAAAAAGAAGCTGTCATTTCCCTGGCAGAGGAAGATTCTAAAAAGCACATATGTTATTATTCTATGTGACTAAACAAAAGCTTATCCAGGCATGAGCAGCAAAGTACAAAGCCAGCAATTCATTAAAGCCAGCAATTGAACTCAAAGTTCACTAATTTCTCAACCCAGACTTGCACTAACAAGTGATGCAGTGCTAAACAAGATTGTTACTGGACTCGTAATAACTTCAGAGAATGCCCCAAACCTTTTGACAAGAACGCCGCAGGGATTGTCGAACTGCAGTCTTCAACAAACTTTTGATGGATGATAACTGTGACAACATGATTTTGATCAGGCATTGCAATCACTATTAGCCTTGAGGTGCTAATTACCCATCAAGGCAAGACAGCTCAGGGGTGCTGATGATAGCTGTATCATTTGAAATAATCTTGTTGCTATAGCAACAAGCCGTGTTGTATTTTTACCTCTTATATTGAGAATGATAAAGTAAGTTTCAAATTTCAGTATAATATCCTTCTCAAAACCATTTTTAAAATAGCTTTTGGTGTGCTTTTGAGTGTAAGTATAACTCTTTTCAGATCAATGTTTTACATGGAATAAATAGAATGTCAGAATCCTTTTATTTTAACGTTTCTGTTTCAATCATACAGTTCACATGTAATTCTAACAATTTTGATTCCTCGATCGATGCACAATTCAGTAGATTGTGATGAACCATGTATTAGGAAAAAAACCCTCTGTGTGTTGCCCCTTTAAGAACAAAAGAAATTGGAGAATGTTTTGAATTAGGGTCAAATTGATTTTCTGATTATGGCATCGTGAGATTCCAAGAAGTGCACATGTGAGTTGGGATTGCTAAGATGTTGAACAACTAAGAGCAAAGGAGATGTGGAAAGTTAGTTGCAAGAGGATAGGGTCAACCTTTCTTTTAGCAATTAGGAACATCGGGAATTTGTGCAACGGGAAAAGAAGCAAAGCTTTCTCAGGTCAAAATGGTTTCATTTTTGGCAGTCTTCATGCAGAACCTGAAATTGAAGCAGGTTTCTATGAACACAACAGAGACTGTATGTCTTACAAAAAAAGAGTACAGGAGAAACACAACAGATGTGGAAGCATTTGTTGAGAGAAGCATAGAGTTAATGGTTTGAGTTCAATGACATAATGATGAGTTTAAATAAGCCTTAGTTAAAGTCACGTTTGTGAAAACAATGCTATAATCGTTAACCTATGTTATGTAAAGGACTTTTAATAACCTATTAATGGACTGGAAGGTCGTATTTTTCTTTATTCACTCATGGGGATGTGGTATTGCTGCCCGGACCAGCATTTATCGTCTGTCCCTTGTTGTCCTTGAGGAGGAGGTGGTGGTGGTGAGCCACCTTCTTGAGCCCCTGCAGTCCATGTGCCAGGTGACTCATCCAGACTGATTTCTCTTTGGAGAATTTCTCATGATTGTTACAATGGAATGACTTGCTAGGTCATCTCAGAGAACAGTTAGGAGTAAACCACATTGGGGGAGGTTTGGAGTCATTTATAGACCAGACCAGGTAAGAATGGCAGATTTCATATCCTGATGGACATTGGTGAACTAGCTGGGTTTTTCTGACCATCAACGGTGGTTTTATGGTCGTCAGTATGTTCTCAATTCCAGATATTTACTGAATTCTAATTCCATCAGCAGCCATGGGAGGATTCGAACCTGGATCCCCAGAACATTGCCTGAGGTTCTAGATTAATGAGCTAGCAATAATACAACAAGAACATCACCTCTCTTATGTTATGCATTATGATCAGAAAATCCATATCAGATTCATTTTAGCAAGTAATCCAGTTCCTAAAACTCCTCCATCACAGGACTTAGGCCTAGCTGGCAAGGTCAACATTTGTTGCCCATCCCTAATTGTCCTTGAGAAAATAGAGGTCAACAGTCTTCTTGAACTACTATAGTCCATCTGATGCAAGTGTAGCTACAGTGCTGTTACAGCAGATTGTTCCAGGATTTTTATTCAGTGACAATGAAGAAATGGCAATACAGTTGAAAGTCAGGATGGTGTCTGGCTTGGAGGGAATCTTGTAGTTTCTTGTATTCCCATGCATCTGCTGCCGTTTTCTTGCTTTGTGGTAGAGGTGTTGGGGTTAGAAGGTGCAGTGGAAGGAGCATCAATGCATTTTGTACATAGTTCACTATGCTACCATGTAAAGAACCAGAATGTTTACATTGGTGGAAGGGTGCTGATCACGTGGATCACTTTATCTGGGATATCTTTGAGCTTTTTGAGTGTTGTTGGAATTGCCCTCATCCATGAGAGTATTTCATTCCACTTTTGATTTTCACTTTGTAGATGGGAGAAATATTTTGGGGAGTCAGGAGCTAAATTACATCCCTCAGAATTCTTAGTTATTTTTCTTCCCTTAGTTAAGTTTTGGAAAATGAAAACCAATGTATCAAATATCTCACTTGTTACTTATTATAAGAGCCTCAGATGAAATCAATCAGTACCCAAGATTAATCAACTTGCAGCTCCAACAATTTACTCAGCAATACTTCACTGGTATCTGTAATTTTCTTGAGTTCTCCCTCCCTTTGAACTCCTGATTTACAGATATTTCCAGAATGTTACTTGTATCCTCTTTAGTGAAGATCAGCGCAAAATGTCTGTTCAGTTCAGCTGCTATCTCTTTATCCTCTATTACTAAATTCCGAGACACAATTTCTACAGGACTAACACTTTCTGATAAAAAATTTCCTGTCTGTTTATATATTTTTGGCTAACTTCCTCTTGTACATTATTTTTTTGCTCCTATTAACCTTTGAGTAATTCTTTGCTTCTTTTTATATGTTGTATAATCTTTTGATCTGCCACTTGTCTTTGCATAATTATATGCCTTTTCTTTGAGTTTGAAACCATGATTGTGAAGCCTCCTCCTCACGTTAGCTATTATTTGTCCATCAATAGTCAAAGTGATGTGGCAGGATTGCAGAGGTTTTGAGATCAGGTCGTTCTGTTGTATGCTGCTTCTGCCATGCAAGTAGTCCTGTGCTGCAACATTACCTGACACTCATTTTAGTTTAACTTAATGCTGCTCCTAGCATTATCCTCGGACACTTTTTATTGTTCCAGGATTGATCTCATGGCTTGATGGAATTGTAAGGAATATGTTGGACCATGAGGTTGTGGTTGACCATTGTTCTGCTACTACTGCTAATGGCCTATGATCTGTCATGGCTGGAAAATAACCAAAAGAACATTGGATGCTAGAAATCAGAAAGAAAAATAGAAATTGCTGGAAAAACTCAGCAGGTCTGACAGCATCTGTGGAAAGAGAAAGCAAAGTTAACATTTCAGGTCCAGTGATGCTTCTTCAGAATGTTCTGTTTTGACTAAGCGTCATTGGACCTGAAATGTTAACACTTTTTTCTCTCCACAGATGCTGCCAAATGTGCTGAATTTTTCCAACAATTTCTGATTTTGATCATTCGTGGCTGCCCAGCTATGAGTTTTTGAATCTGTTCTGCCTCTTACCCATTAAGCACATTCAAAGTGCTAATGACAGTATTTTCAGTATTAATGTGGAATTTTATCACCACCAAGACTGTGCAATGGTCACTTCCATCTAATACTATCAATGACAGAGACATCTGTGACAGGTGAACTGGTGAGAACAAGTTGGGCAGACGTGTCCTTCAAGACTTCGCCAGCTCAGTCAGCAATGATGTTCCCAGTCACATTTAGTGATGATCATTGATGATGTACCCTAGTCAATGCAGCAAAGTTTTCCTAATGTATGTGTTCTACATCAAGATAAATGAAATTTTTGTGATGCTTTTCACAAAAAATTATTGTAGCTCACATGACTCAGGCGACTGACTGTGTGGAGTTTGCACGTTCTCCCCGTGTCTGCGTGGGTTTCCTCCGGGTGCTCCGGTTTCCTCCCACAGTCCAAAGATGTGCGGGTCAGGTGAATTGGCCAAGCTAAATTGCCCGTAGTGTTAGGTAAGGGGTAAATGTAGGGGTATGGGTGGGTTGCGCTTCGGCGGGTCGGTGTGGACTTGTTGGGCCGAAGGGCCTGTTTCCACACTGTAAGTCTAATCTAATCAATATAAGTCTAATCTAATCAATATGAAAGCAGTGAAAACACATAGGGCCTAGTTTTTCTGTTGTCCTTTTTGTCCATGATGTGTATGGATGGTTGAACATTTTAGGTATCTATCATGTGTAAAGGTCAAGGCCATTATCAACAATTAGGGTAAATGTCCCGGACAGCTTGGAGGAAGCAAAAGTCACATTACTCCTGCACTTGAAACACATTAGCCACATTGGAAACTGGGGACGCACAGGCATCCCTTGACTTTATTGTTGTTTGGGTTAGAAGATGCATAATACATCGACACACTATTTTCTCTCACATACATGACCATAGTTAATGATTGTAATGTGAAATAAATATGTATGTTTATAAATAATTTAAGAGGTTTAAATTGAACCCCATAGCACTTATATATGAGGCTACATACCTAATTGTACGAACACTTAAATAAGGTTTAAGGTGCCAATACACATTTCTGAAGTGAAAAGTGGAGATTGTAGCCCTGACAAATGAGTTGGCCATAATGTCCAGTAATAAGCCATGAAACAGGCAGATTATGATGTTAATCACTGTGCACAGCTAAATTGGTGCTGCCACTTTCAAAATCCACATTCCAGACGTCACCCTAATTTATCATGCACAGCTAAACATGATATTTAGCAGCATGAAGGAAACCCAAGAACATCACTTAAAAGAATCATAAACTACTTGCATGCTTATTTCTTACAATTTCTTCTACCTTTTGGTATAATTCTGTGTGTTTCTGAATAATTTCTATAGTTATTGAACAGTTTAAATGCAGTAGTCTTGCTGGTGATGAAGTATTTTCTTGTTTACTTAAAAGCTCATTCTGAAAGAAGTTGCATCCCAATTTGTGTTGCCTCACAGGTTTGGAACATAAATGAGCAAATGACCATTGGCCATGATGAACAGAATAAACTGCTAGGAAAGGATGAGAAGGAGAAGGGAGGGAGGGATGGAATCTCAGCAAGAGTTCGTATCTACTGAGGATAGTTTATGAGCATTCTTTTGCCTGAACTTCAGTGAAATATCTTTTTTCACACATGAGGTTGTTGACTGAAATCTATTTGCAGATGCTGCTTCCAAAATTGTAACCCCAGGTCAACATTGCTTCTGGCTGTTCAGGTAACAGGGCTCTAAACTTCAGTGCATGGCTCCTGCCGGGCTATTGCTGAAGATATTAGCAACATCTCAAAGTTTGTAGTACGCTGCTGCATAAGGGAGGTCACTGAGTCTCTCTGAACTCATAAAGCTTCATCTCATTCCTTCTCACCAGAGACAGGCATAGGGTTTATTTGGAGAGAAACAGGACATGGAGGAACAGGAAGAGGTAGGAAAGGGAGGTATTATATCAACAGATTTTTTTTTGCATGGACTTTATGTGTTTAAGTAATTTGTAAGTAATATCATGTGCCTTCCTGTTCACTAACAATTGTTAGTGACAAAAACAATGATGATAGTGGTAGACAGCAGTGTGGGTATCTACTGCAGTATTGCAACCTTTGATGAAAGCTATAAAAACAAATTACTGCTGGAATTAATTTTTTTAAACTGCTTGAATTGAGCAGCATTTTGTTTAAGTACTTTCTTTACTCATATCCTCAATACACAATTGTTTTATCTTCATGAAATACAAAACACGAGGTGGTGTTATAATAAATAGGGTAAAGCAATTATCACCTGAATAAATATTATAATTATGCACTGTTTTTCATTTAAAGATATGGAAACCAATTGATCTTATGAGTTGAGAGAGAATATCAATGCCAAATCTGTGTTCCAGATGACTTACTCTCTTACAAAAATTAGATTATCAATTATTGTGGGACAAATTGGAAAGGGTATCTGCCAGAGGAAGTGAAGAAATATGGCACAATAGTTGTAATCTGCTGTCTACCTTACTGGAAAAGAGTGGGATATCTGACCTAGAATTACTTAATGTGACAGTACATCCTCGCATCTGATTAAAAATGCAAAAGGGCACCTATTACAAAGCTTGTGTTTGAGTATAGGCTTCATATGGTGATATAACTACTCAAATCTCATTTGTATGAAACATTTTGCCTTGAAAGTCACTCTGAGCATACATATTATTCTCTCCAATAATAATGTGGCACAGTTGCTTTGAACTAATCTTTGGCTTTCTTTCATTGCACTCCTGTGGACCAAAAAGCTCTGCTCTTCACAAAAATAACTGGTAGTGAGAATAAAATAATGTGCAGGGTCCAAAGGTTGCTTTCCTGAATATTTCCTAGCAGCTATTTCTATATTCAAACTCCTATGGACAAACTTCAGAAGATCAGAAAGTAAACAATGTGGCTCACAATTTAAAGCAAAATGAAAATTTATTTTGCAGATTAAAACATTGCTACTAAAAAAAAGTGATTCAAAACTTTTACCTATCCATGGTACAAATGAAAATGTGCAAAGTACATCTAGTTAAAAATGATTTCCAAATCTAGAAGCTAGGAGCAAATATAAGATATAGGTGCAGGAGTAGGTGTGTCAGCCCATCAATTCTGTTTTGCCATTCATCTAGATAATGGTTCAGCTTCTATCTAAATCCTATATTACTGAATTACTGCCAATCCCATGCAATCTTTAACATCTAGAAATCTATCAATCTCTACTTTAAATATATTTGATGACTGTGACATCAAAGCCCTCTGGGGTACAGAATTGCAAAGATTCACCTCGCTGTAAGTGAAGAAACTACGTGTTATCTCATACCTAAATAGCCTATCTTTTATTTTGAGACAGTATTCTCAGTTCTAGTCACTAGAGCCAGAGAGATCATTCTTCTTGAGACATAGAACAATGATGTGAATCATATCACCTGAGTGAAAAAAGTCAGAGTAATATATATATAGGCTATGCAGTTCTGTGACATGGAATTCCTAGTTAGTAAATCACAGCTCATAAACCTTTCATCTTATTCTGTCTGATTGAAGTCCTCATTTCTGACAGCCCACCTTTTTTATTCTACTCACATATTGAGATCGCTGATGGCTCACTAATGTGAATAATTGCCTGGAAAACAATCTTGAATGAAAAATGAACCACAGGGAATACAGCAGAACTACTCCAGTCACACATTTGATATAAATAATTAGTGCACTCTACTCCGCTTCAGTTTTTCCCATGTCAGCAATTCTACATTATTTACTGACTTGTAGTACATTTTGCTTCTATCTAAAATGAAGCCTTTTGTGTTGTTGTGATTGGAGACACATTCCCTTTCATCCAGGTCCATGACAGAGAGCAGTATTCTCTCAGACAAATCCTGCTGAGGTGTGGAACTATTAATAGAGGAGGTGGGTTAGGGAGTGTCATGAATTAAGAAGTAGATTAGGCTGGACACTGAGTGAATGTCCCAATTTTAAAAATGGCTAGATTGTACTATTTCATCATCTCCATTAAAATGTGAAGAGCTTTTTTAAAAAAAGTAAACTCTTATTTTGCACTTTTTAAAGTTTTGGATGTTTTACATAAATCTATGTTGTTGATCAAAGTTTGGGAGAAGATTTGTAGCTCGGGTGCTTGTAGTTGTGATTCTATTCACCGAGCTGGGAGTTTTTGTTGCAAACATTTCGTCCCCTTTCTAGGTGACATCCTCAGTGCTTGGGAGCCTCCTGTGAAGCGCCTCTGTCATGTTTCCTTCGGCATTTATAGTGGCTTGTCTCTGCCGCTTCCGGTTGTCAGTTGCTGTCCGCTGCAGTGGCCGGTATATTGGGTCCAGGTCAATGTGTTTGTTGATAGAATCAGTGGATGAGGGCCATGCCTCTAGGAATTCCCTGGCTGTTCTCTGTTTGGCTTGCGCTATAATAGTAGTGTTGTCCCAGTCGAATTCACGTTGTTTGTCATCTGTGTGTGTGGCTACTAAGGATAGCTGGTCGTGTCATTTCGTGGCTAGTTGGTGTTCGTGGATGCAGGTTGTTAGCTGTCTTCCTGTTTGTCCTAAGTAGTGTTTTGTGCAGTCCTTGCATGGGATTTTGTACATTACGTTGGTTTTGCTCATGCTGGGTATCGGGTCCTTTGTCCTGGTGAGTTGTTGTCGGAGAGTGGCTGTTGGTTTGTGTGCTGTTATGAGTCCAGTGGTCGCAGCAGTCTGGCTGTCAGTTCGGAAATGCTCCTGATGTATGGTAGTGTGGCTAGTCCTTTGGGTTGCGGCATGTCCTCGTTCCGTTGTCTTTCCCTTAGGCATCTGTTGATGAAATTGCAGGGGTATCCATTTTTGGTGAATACCTGTATACAAGGTATTCACCAAAAACAGATACCCACCCAATTCCTAGAGGCATGGCCCTCATCCACTTCACAGGAGGCTCCCAAGCACTGAGGATGTCACCTAGAAAGGGGATGAAACGTTTGCAACAAAAACTCCCAGCTCGGCGAACAGAACCACAACTATGTTGTTGATGAAATCAATGGGAAAGTTGACTGCAAGGTAACAAATTCAAAAAAAAATCAGCAAGATAAACTAAATTGTCCACCATTGCTTCTTGATTGCCCTCAAGAACTTTTACAGGAATTGGTATTTAGTATTAATTAGCGGAAACACAATTGAATATTTTGAACCGATGTTTTCCTATTTAGGACAGTCACAGTGACAGGAGACACAATCATTTTGTTATTGTTCAGTGGATAGGGATTACTATTCACATAACTCCAGTTTTGGTCCAAGAGTAAGTGTACACCAGTGTAAGCAATGCAGTATTTACTCTTGTATTTTACTAACTGATTTGGATCACTCAACTATTCTTTCTTTCATATTATTGAACATAAACTAGTTTGAATCATGGTATTGGAATGGAACACTGAAGAAGGAATAGTACTATCATTGAAGCACAAAACTGTGGGTTTGAGAACAGGAAGGCAGGTTCCGAAATTTGGTCAAGACATAGACTTTCTAAAATCTTCAAATTGTTTTTAAACTGTGCTGCAGCTGTGAGTGAAACAAAAACCTTCCTCTCTAAGACCGTAAAAAATACCATCTTCACTGCAGTGCAGGAAAGTGAGAAGGTGCTAGAAATATTATCATAATACTATAAGACATTGGGGCAGAAATTAGGCCATTCAACCCACTGCGTCTGCCTCACTATTCAGCCATGGCTGTTAAGTTTCTCAACCCAATTCTCCTGCTTTCTCTCTGTAACATTTGCTCCTCTTGACAATCAAAAACCTATCTATCTCTGTCTTAAATATACTCAATGACCTGGCCTCCAGCCTTCTGTGGCAATGAATTCTATAGACTCACCACTCTCTGGCTGAAAAAGTTTCTCCTTATCTCCATTCTAAAAGGTCTTCCCTTTACTCCAAATCTGTGCTGTCGGATCCAAGTCTCTCCTACCAATGGAAACATGTTCTAAACATCCACACAGTCCAGGCCATTCAATATTCTGTAAGTTTTAATTAGATACACCCCTCATCCTTCTAAACTCTATTAAGTATCATCCCAGAGTCCTCAAACATTCCTCATATGTTAAGCTTTTCATTCCTGGGACCATTTTTGTGAACCTCCTCTAAACATGCTCCAGGACCAATACATCCTTCCTCAGATATGGGGCCCAAAACTGTGCAATTCTCTAAATGTGATCTGACCAGAGCTTTATAGAAGTAGATCCCTGCTTTCGTATTCAAGTCCTCTCAAAATAAATGTCAATATTGCATTTACCTTCCTAACTACTGACTCAACCTGCAAGTTTACCTTGAGACAATCCTGGACTTGAACTCCTAAATCTCCTTGCACTTCAAACTTCTGAATTTTCTCTCCATTTAGAAAGTAGCAATTGGCTGTATTTATTTGAGTATGGCCTTGGGATGAGGGCTGAGAGACAGTACATTTAGCCGGAAATTCAGGCAAATAATGATGTAGTTTAAATGGACCAAAAACAGGTGTATGACATAAAATCATAGCAAGAAAGATGTATAAAGAAGCCATTGAAAAACTACTTGTTGCTGCAGTAGGTAGGGTAGCATGGCCAGATATTCTGAAGACATACTTAGAAATCTGTCAACGGATTCACCACCTGAGACAGACCACAACTCACAGGACATCTCAGCACCCAATTTCATTGTGACTCTGTAGTATGGCTTAGTAATAATAAAGGCATACCACAGTTATTGGAAGAGTCTCCAAGTAGTTGTATGCCACTGATATCGCAGTCAGAACCTTTGGATCAGGAAATGATTTCTTATACAGATGTCAGGATTTCAAATGCAAAAGACGAGTGGACTTGGGCAACCAGAAGGCTTTCCAAATATACTTCATTTTTAAAATGGAAGAAACATTACATTCTTTCCTACATCTGCTTGGAACTTAATTAAGGAATGTACATAGATTTATCAGGAAGTAAATACTCAATTTCAGGCAAAATATTGAGGACTTTTGATCCACTGATTGCTATTATCTGCAGGGAATGGTGTGACCCTACTTTCAGATGGATAATTGAAGTCCTGCTGTCATTAAATGCATAATTAACACATGATTATGAACTGTAGTGCTGTTTATATTAATTCAACACCTCATTGTGTCTGGATCAACGCTTCTTCTAAACTAATAGCCTATGCCTAGTCACCTACACTAGGCTTGTCAAGAGGGATAGTGTTTCTGTATTGCTGAAATCTCAAACTCATGTTACATGCTTTGAAATCAGTTGAACTGAAATATTTGGCATATCATTTTAATTGTATTTTTGATCAAAATAGGAATCTTCCAAAACATTTATAATAACTTTTGGTTAAAAATTCTACAAAATATATTAATTCCACAATATATATTTCTAAGCAATACAGACACAAACAAAATCAGAGACAATTTGGACACTGGCTTGAATTTTACTAGAGTTTCGTTTCAATTTAGCCAATTTTCCAGATTACACATCTATAAGGTATTGCACAATTCTAATGAACAGATTTATTAATACTAATTATATTTTGTTATTTTATGCCATTGTATGACTTTAATAAAGAATATTTTTTATTCATTAGAGATGCTCATGGAAGAGACCTCGTTTTGACTGTTGTTTTCCACAATGAATGGTAAAATACATTACCTAATGCAGAAGGATCAAGTAAGACCAACTAACCCATATATAGTTTTTTTTTAGTGGAACGAGCTTGTGAGAGTCTCTCCCACATGATTCAGGGCTCCAGATCTTAAATTAACCCTCATGCTAGTTGTTAACTTTGAAGATAAGGTATCTAAAACTACATAGGGACTCCAGATTTTTCTACATTAATGAGGTACACTGCATCAAAATAATTTCAACCCCTTGAAAAGCACTCTCGAGACACAATGCAACACTTTAAAATGCATTCTCAGCAAAGGCTGCCCAATGATACAAAAAAGGTACGGGGAAGAAAAGGATAGAAAGAAAATTAAAGCTGCACATTTCCTAAGATGTTGAATGAATTTCTTCATTGTTACTATTTTTGGAGAATATTTAACATTCTGCTTTAGATGTACATTGCTAGTTGATTGTAGGTAGTAGAAAGCAATTTTAATTCACAATAACTTTGAATTATTGTTCATTGTCAGTGGAGAAATTAAATAAGATATCCAGGTGCATTAGAAAGTCAGCATGGATAATAAGGTAATCCTACTATTTTCTGAATATCTTGCTTGACCACTCTTAGAATATTGTGCACAGTTCTAGTTACTGCAGTTAAGTATTGTGGCTATTGTAGGACAGAGAGGACAGTAACGAAAATGATTGAGGGGAATGAAGGGACCAAGGGATTCAATAATGAGGAGTGATTATGCAAACTGCTTAGTTCTCATTGGAGAAGAGGAGGTTCAAATGTCATATGATAGCTATTTTCTGATTCTAGAAAGATAGATAATATAAATCACAAGCACTTCTTTAACTTGTCTGAAAAGTACAGCCAGAGAACCTGTGCTTGGGTTGGGAGCAATGAGGAAGAGTAAGTTCGAAACTAATTTTCACAAAGGTGAGCCCAGATATTTAGGTGAACGGTATGAAGGAGCTGAGTACAAGACGATGAACCCTGCATACTAACGCCAGAGCCTCAGTTAAGTAAATCTGTGCAGACACTCACCTAATAGTGGGTTCGATTGACTCCCTGATGGGATGGGAATGAATGTGTCGCTACAGGAGGCTGCAGCCAGAGACAGGTGAGTATTGATCTTAGTAGTCAGTTGGATAGGTAAGTCTCAGGACATGATTGTGGCTGGGATTGAAGGAAGGTTTCCGAAAGCATTCAATGGAGGTTGTATGAAGGAATGAAGAAGTAGGAGCTTTGTCTGTGATCAAGATGGAGAGGTCTGGGGTGGGGAGACAAAATATTCCTATGTGAGGATTGAATGGAGCCTGGTCCTTAGCACCTTAAAACCAGATACCTGAAAACTACCTGGGCCCTCCCAATCAATTACTTCCTTCTGCTCTGTTGCTCTGCCACTGGTAACAGGCATCTCCATGCTCCATGTGGTTCAGACTAGTTTTTGGTACCAATCCAGCTGCAAATGCATCTGTTTTAAATTGTTTTCAGTCTGTTTTATTGGGCCCTTAACCAGAGCTGACACATCCAGTACATAATATAATAGCCAGGAATAGGATTGATTTTGGTAATATTAATATTTTAAATACAATTTGATGTAGGACATATTATAAATGTAACTTATCCATATTTCCACCATGAGGACTTTTCTCATGCTAGGATTTATTGGACACTAATTGAGAGAGATTAATCGCTTTGACTATTCAACAAATCCATTACTGTTCCCTTGTTTCTTATAAATAGACTAAATCTTGTTCTAACAGAGGAATTTCTTAATGATAATATAGATTGATTTCAAGTGTAAATTCAAACAATGGGTTGTTTAATATATGAATTTATCAATAAATTGGATTGAGCTAGATTGATAATTGCATTTATATGATTATACCCTGATGGATTGAAACAAATGTCAATTAGGGAGAGGATTTGTGAGGAACTAAAATATTATTGTGTTATTCTCACTGTGTTCAATGCTCAAACTGCCAGGTAAGTGTGACAGTTTGCTTTATTTTGCTTATTAAGTGAGGCAGCTACAATGGCAACTATAATGATGAGACATCAGATAAGGTTAAGGAACTGGCACAGGTTATGAAACATATTTACAGTCAGCAGAATTATCATGTCAGACTCTATCACAACTATTTTCTGAATGACAAACCCAGTAAGAACATTTAAGGGTGCAATGTCCAACCCATTTGAAAAAATGTATCAAGGACTCAGTAGAAGTTATGCCACAACCATCTGTTGAAGGAGCAGTGCTCCGAAAGCTAGTGTGCTTCCAATTAAACCTGTCTGACTATAACCTGGTGTTGTGTGATTTTTAAAACTGAGAGTAATCAATTTGTGGATTTATTTTACTGCTGATGGCTGGATCATTAAGCAATTTCAAGGCTGAAATAGACAAATTTTTCATCAGAGTTATAAAGATATGAAGCATGCAAACAAACTGTCCATGCTGACTAGATATTCTAAATTAATCTAGACCTTTTTGCGAGTATTAGGCCCATATACCTTGAAAGCCTTTATTTTCAAAAACCCATCCAGATGCCTGTTAAATGTTGTAATTGTACCAGCCCCTACCACCCTCTACATGAAAAGGTTGCCCCTCAGGTACCTTTTAAATCCTTTCCCTCTCACCTTAAACCTATGCCTTCTAGTATTGGACTCCCCTATTGAGGATTTAAAATTTGAACTTAGCCTGTTGTCAGACGCAACAAATATATGCAGGTTTTTAATAACAACAAAATGGGTTTTCAACTTAAAATAACACAACAAAATGGCTGCAGGTTCTGGTGTGACTTTGTGAATTTGTACTGTTGCTTTGCTGAATTAGCTGAAATAGAAGATAATGCAAACAATGGAGTTTTCATAAAATGAAAAAAAAAGTAAAAAAAACCTCCGACCTCTCAACCCTTGTTAATTTCTGGACTTGTTGAACTCCGAGTTTAAAAGAAATGCCTCTCCATTTTCGAACTTTCTGACTTCTTGATATTTTATACTAATAAAGTTTTTGATATTTTATAATAACAATAAAAGTTTTGATATTTTATAACAAATGTTTTGATATTTTAAAGCTAAAGTTTTGATAGTCTATAAAATTAATTAGGGTCTGTGGAAGTTTGATTGGTGAATAAAAAGTAGTTAAAATAGATACTATAAAACTGAAGTAGTTTTAAAATAGGTAATTATATGGATAAAAAGGACGATCCATCCTCAATTGGACTTGTAATTGCCCTAGAGGGGCCACACAGGGGAACCAAGGAAGTTTTCACGAGAATTAACCTCCAAACTCCTATGACACTTGGGGTAAATCCTGATAACAGTCATCCTCTACCACAAGCAAGAGGCAGAGGACAAATCACCAGTTTTTCACAAAATAATCCCTTTTCCCTAGTCAAAGGTTTGATGGTTGGCTACTCATTAGTCTTGATGTTCGTTGTACCTGTCGTATCTGTGTGACTTGGCTTGTTTTGCTTTGCTGCTTTTTTTTCTGTTGTTTTTGTGTTTGTTCTTTGTTTATGAAATATGGAGGGTAGTTGATGCCTTTGTCATGTTAACAATATAAGAAAGATGGCTAGGGATAAAACTGCTGTTAGAAATGCTGATACAATTCTTGCTACTCAGCCACAAGATACTAGTGTGAGTACTCAACGGGGTCCTAGTGTTCGGACAGAAAGTTCTGCCGGAAGAATAGAGTCATAGAGTCATAGAGATGTACAGTTTGGAAACAGACTCTTTGGTCCAACCTGTCCATGTTGACCAGATATCCCAACCCAATCTAGTCCCACCTGCCAGCACCAGGCCCATATCCCTCCAAACCCTTCCTATTCATATACCCATCCAAATGCCTCTTAAATGTTGCAATTGTACCAGCCTCCACCACATCCTCTGGCAGCTCATTCCATGCACGTACCATCCTCTGCATGAAAAAGTTGCATCTTAGGTCTCTTTTATATCTTTCCCCTCTCACCCTAAACTTATGCCCTCTAGTTCTGGACTCCCTGTCCCCAGGGAAAATATTTTGTCTCTTTATCCTATCCATGCCCCTCATAATTTTGTAAACCTCTATAAGGTCTCCCCTCAGCCTCCGATGTTCCATTTACAAAATTATGCCCCGAGGTTATGACAGGTGAAACTCCATTTGATAAGCCCTGGACCCACACTAAGGTCTGCGTCATGCTTCAAGATGCCCCGATCCGTTCGAGTGTCCAATATTAGTTTTAATTGGCAAGTACAAATCTGCTGTAGTTATAGTTGCTTGCTTCAGGATATCCAGACTCTAATGAATTTGGCATACAGGACACATTGGGCAACTGTTAAAGTCTCTGTTGTGTTTCCACTGGGTTGTGGGCGAATGCAGAGGCACAAAAAACTTGTTTGAGTTGCAAATGGAACAGCTGAGAGCTATTTAGTTATTGCACACTTGGTTAAGCAACGATGTGCCATAGCTAGGATTTTTGGGATTTTAAATTCCCAAAAAGCTAAAGAAAATTGAGATATGGTGTGAGTGCGAGAGAGAGAGAGAGAGAGAGAGAGAGAGAGAGAGAGAGAGAAAGAACTGTGCAGCTTGTAGAAAGTTTGACCATTTGTGATTTGGTTTGAATGCACATTTGTTTGTTGATGATTGAATGTTTGTGCTTTGATCCCTCACGATCTGGGACCGTTTTGAATCTGATTTGCATTTTGGCAATTTAATGTGATTTCTTTTAAGGTTAAGGATCCTTCAGTGACTATGAAATGAAAATGAACTCCTGTTCTTTTTACAGGTCATGACTGCCCTACTGTCAAGTTCTAACTAATCTTCTTTATCCTTACATGAAAGCCAACCTTATTCAATTTCAAACTGGTTTAATACAGAGGAAGACAACATTATAACTTTTTTTTAATTTCAGACTCGTTTGTTTCCACTTAACTTTAAGACTGATGTGTTTCATTGGTGATTATGATGTACCAGCCATAGCTTTATTAAAGGAGTCCCCCCCCCTTAGTGGCAATTGAAGTTTTAATTCAACATCAGTTTGTGATAAATCATGTAACAAAATTACTATTCTATGGGTAATATCTGTGTCTTTGGATTCGGCCATTATTCGTGCATTGGAAGTTTTTTTCCATTTGAGTAGACAAGAACTTTTAAGGTAGCTCCAATTATTTCACAACCTGTAGTATTGTAAATGAGCAATGACTCATCAGGTGCACTTACTTAACCTAATCTTGGATTTAAATTAAGAGACTAAAACCGGGTAATTAGAGGGGATTTCAAAGTTAGGAACTGTATACATTTTACATTTTAAATATTAAATAATCTAATCTAATCTTCTAAAAAAACGAATCTCTAATTTATACTGATGATTTTTAAAATGTCTTAGTTACATGTTGAGTTTCCACCCTGAATTACAGATAATGATTATTTTATATATTGTTTTTAGTAATCAATTGTATTAGCCTGAATCACAAAATCAAAATTAATTGGCAGGGCCACTTGTTTTTATTCCTTTACACATTGTCAGGGACCTGTCTCATTGCCTCACGGTTAATTTAAAGCATGGCTGCATTAATTTGTTGTTAACTAAAGAATGGAAAGCTGTCCAGCTGAAGATATTCTGCATGTGATTGGGGATATATATAAAACTCCCAAAAGCTGGGGAGGTGACTGTGAATGAGCATATAAAAAAGATTGGGCATGAGAAAATGCATAAGGTCATGAAGGCAGAGGAAAATATAAACAAGGTTAAAGCAACAATACTGTAAAATAAAGAACTTAGATTGTACTACGAATCCTGAGCACACGTCTGGCATACCAACCTTTTCGAGAATGGGAATTTTGTTCCTAGATACCCATCTCCTGATTGTCCCCAGCCTTAATTTAACCCACCTACTTGTGACAAACCTTTCTTTCTTTTGAAAGTGAAGCATCCAGTCTTCATAGCCGATATCATGGGGATAAGTGGCCTGCAAGACCAAACTGGCCCAATTTGCTAAGTATGTCCAAGGGTTATACAGATGTAAATGCAGTGAAATTCTGGGAGTAACCTGAATACGAATGGCTTGTGTTACAATACTGAACAATGTGCTTATCTGTCTGACGGAAGTGACATACAATTGAACAATAATCAAGAAGCTCAATTACCTTTGTTTAACCCTATGCTTTTGCAATGTTTTCCACGTGGAATCACTGATATGATCCAGACCAACAGTACAAACTAATCCAGGAATTCCCAGTCACAAATGAGGTGAGTGGTGGTTTTCTATTGGGATGGCCAGAACTGGATTGAACCATGATGCAAGTTACTGGTAAAACAAATTACATCCAGCGCCCTTGCGATCCCAAATGCTATACGCCAGCCCTGATAGGATTGATTGGAATGAGGATACCTCATGATCACCGCTGGACAACCATTTCCTGAGGGGATCCTGAAATGGGGACAGGCAAGCCTCAGTATTTTATCTTTGAGACTGGCAACAAGACAACAAAACCCCCAGGGACAAATGCTTGGCCCTTGCTTTAACTGTTGAAATGTGGCCACTGGGGAGTGATATGTCTTTAACTTTACCTTGGAGCTGAATGGAAAATTGACATGCTTTCTTCCTAACAAAAGGAAAATCAACTAATATACATTGACTCTTCATTGCGCTTTTAGTACGGCCCACGATTTTGGAGCCTTTCGGGAACATTGCAGATTTAACCCCTGAGGCAGCGTTATAGTAATGCTGTTTTGTCCAATCAATCTGGCTATTATCAAGATGTTCAGCTTATGTCAAGGAAACTGATAGTATTTCTAAAGTAATGGGCAAGTAGATGTAGCTGCTAAGCAGGCAGCCTTACACCCCAAATTCCTGATCCCATTGGGTCCCCAGCCAAACCCGGTTAGACACAGTATAAGGATGGGAATGCCAGACCTGGGTAAGGTGCAGAAATCAAGGGGGAAGCCCCTGCTGAAGACCACAAATTATGGCCTCAAATAGGATACTCCCTCGATACTTAAACCAAAATATGGGTAACCCCTATTAGATTAGTTTGTGTTCTTTTTTGCTGCTGCCTATTTTGATTGATTATGTGTTTTTTTTTGTAAACACTTGGGCAAAGAGGAAATGGTTCATACTTAATTACAATGGACACTCCACGGCCTCCAACCTTGTTGGGAAGGTCCTCACCACCCCAACTAATGCTAAGGTCACCGAACGTTCCGCCTGGGTTCATCTATATCATTGCAAGTTCATCAGACAAGCCCCTTGCAAGGAGGGAGATGGTAAAGATCGAACTTGCCCTGTTATGTGGACATGCCATTGCCAGCATTGGTGCGATCCTAGGCAACCAGACACTGTACCAACTATACCAGGAAGATGTCCTTGTGTGCCAAGAGACTGAATGTTACCAAGAATGACTATTGCAATGGTCAACTGCATCAAAAAGATTGAACAATTAATTTACAGAACAAGTCTCAATGGTCTTTACCCTGTAAAGGTGTTGCATACCAGTTTGATTTCATTTGTACAATGGGCATTCCTGGTAAGCCTTGTCCCCTTTCAGATAGATTATGTAGTAAAAGAGATAAAGAGGGGACGTTATTCTTCACTAACAATTTATTTCTAGAAACCCATAATAAAATATTTGAAGAGGATGGAGATACAGACCCCTCCAGAGGGATCCCTTGGTTTTGAGATCAGTCAAAAGAATCAACGAAATGTGGTCTGTATGTAACAATGTCATTAGTTTAATAAAGTAAGGCAGCCTGACGCAATTCTGTCCAGCAATGCAGAGGTTAAAGCTTCTGTGCTCCGTGGTGAAATTGCACAATTACATTTGAACAGTAACATTTTTATATGTTTTTCAAGAATCAATACAGTCTTAATTATAAGAAAAGTCCAATCAACTGTAATATGGTGACATGATTGACAGCAGGCTAATCCAATGATATTCCCTGGGAAACTGTTCTTAATTATGTAAATCATCATCTTATGGTAGTGGTTTAAGGTTAGTTTGAATGGTCAATTAATGTGTGTCAGTATTCATTTTATGAAAAATCCATTGTTTGCATTATCTTCTATTTCAGCTAATTCAACAAAGCAGCAGTACAGGTTCACAAAGTCAAATCATAACCTGCAGCCATTTTGTTGTGTTATTGTAAATTGAAAAGCCATTTTGTTGTTAATAAAAACCTACATATATTTGTTGCTTCTGACAACTGCCTAAGTTCAAATTTTAAATCCTCACTATAAGACAGGAATATGAGATCAGCCATGGAATAGACAATAGACAATAGGTGCAGGAGTAGGCCATTCTGCCCTTTGAGCCTGCAACACCATTCAATATTATCATGGCTGATCACCCTTAATCAGTATCCTGTTCCTGCCTTATCTCCATAACCCTTGATTCCACTATCCTTGAGAGCTCTATCCAACTCTTTCATAAATGAATCCAGAGACTGGGCTTCCACTGCCCTCTGGGGCAGAGCATTCCACACAGCCACCACTCTCAGGGTGAAGAAGTTTCTCCTCATCTCTATCCTCAATGGCCTACCCCGTATTTTTAAGCTGTGTCCTCTGGTTCGGCACTCACCCATCAGCGGAAACATGTTTCCTGCCTCCAGAGTGTCCAATCCTTTAATAATCTTATATGTCTCAATCAGCTCCCCTCTCAGTCTTCTAAACTTAAGGGTATACAAGCTCAGTCGCTCCAATCTTTCAGCGTAAGGTAGTCCCGCCATTCCAGGAATTGACCTCGTGAACCTACGCTGCACTCCCTCAAAAGCCAGAATGTCTTTCCTCAAATTTGGAGACCAGAACTGCACACATTACTCCAGGTGTGGTCTCACCAGGGCCCTGTACAGCTGCAGAAGAACCTCTTTGCTTCTATACTCAATCCCTCTTGTTATGAAGGCCAGCATGCTATTAGCCTTCTTCACTACCTGCTGTACCTGCATGCTTACCTTCATTGACTGGTGTACAAGAACACCCAGATCTCTTTGTACTGCCCCTTTACCTAAATTGATTCCATTTAGGTAGTAATCTGCCTTCCTGTTCTTGCTACCAAGGTGGATAACCATACATTTATCCACATTAAACTTCATCTGCCATGCAATTGACCACTCACCTAACCTGTCCAGGTCACCCTGTAATCTCCTAACATCCTCCTCACATTTCACCCTGCCACCCAGCACCCAAATTTGCTAATGTTATTACTAATACCATCTTCTATATCATTAATATATATTGTAAAAAGCTGCGGTCCCAGCACTGGTCATTGCCTGCCATTCCGAAATGGAGCGTTTATCACTACTCTTTCCTGTCAGCCAACCAACTTTCAATACAAGTTAGTACTTTGCCCCCAATATCATACACCCTAATTTTGCTCACTAACCTCCTATGTGGGACTTTATCAAAAGCTTTCTGAAAGTCCAGGTACACTACATCTACTGGATCTCCCTCGTCCATCTTCAGAGTTACATCCTCAAAAAATTCCAGAAGATTAGTAAAGCATGATTTCCCCTTCATAAATCCATGCAGACTCTGACCTATCCTGTTACTACAATCCAGGTGTGTCGTAATTTCATCCTTTATAATAGACTCCAGCATCTTTCCCACCACTGAGGTCAGACTAAATGGTCTATAATTTCCTGCTTTCTCTCTCCCACCTTTCTTAAAAAGTGGTACAACATTAGCCACCCTCCAATTTGCAGGAACTGATCCCAAATCCATCGAACTCTGGAAAATAATCACCAACGCATCCACGATTTCTCGAGCCACCTCCTTCCGTACCCTGGGATGTAGACCATCAGACCCCAAGGACTCATCAACTTTCAGATCTAACAGACTCTCCAATAACAATTCCTGGCAAATATAAATTCCCTCCAGTTCAGGTCCTTCAGCCACTGTTACCTCAGGGAGATTGCTTGTGTCTTTCCAGTGAACTCAGATCTGAAGTACCAATTCAATTCTTCTGCCATTTCTTTGTTCCCTGTAATATATTCCCCTGTTTCTGACTTCAAGGGCCCAATTTAAGTCTTAACCATTTTTTTTGCCTTTCACATACCTAAAAAAGCTTTCACTATGCTCCTTTATATTTTTGGCCAGTTTACCTTTGTACCTCATTTTTTTCTCTGCGTATTTCCTTCTTAGTAATCCTCTGTTGTTCTTTAAATGGATTTGATTGCCTGAATGTCTACTTCTGTTCCTGTATCTAAAGGTTTTTATATACATCCTGCTTAATAATCATCTTCCAATTCAGATCAAATGTAAGCCAACAGTATTGTTGATATATATTATTGATATTTAAAGACCATCAATAATACCCTGACTGGCATAAAATTCACTAAAGAGGAGGAAAACAACAAACTGCCATTTCTAGATGTCACAGTAGAGCTGACAGCCAATGGGGAATTTCAAACCATCGTCTACAGGAAAACAACACATATGAACCAAATATTGAACTACAGAAGCAGTCATCCCAACACCCACAAATGAAGCTGCATCAGAACATTATTTCAATGAGCCAACACACACTGCAGCACAGAGGAACTACGCAGAGCAGAGAAAAATCCCCTATACCGTGTATTCAAAAAGAATGGGTACCCAATGAACATAATCTGCCAATTTCTCAGCAACAAACCCAAACAAGCAGACAAACACATCCAGAAACCCTAGCCACTCTCCCCTACATTAAAGACATCTCAGAAGTGACTGCCAGACTACTCAGACCCCTTGGCATCATGGTAGTCCACAAACTCACCAACACACTAAAACAGCAGTTAATGAAAGACACTATACAGACAACAAGCAAAGCTAATGTCATTTACAAAATACCATGCAAGAACTGTGTGGTAGTCAGAGGGAAATGGGTCCTGGTGGGTTACTCTTCGGAGGGTCGGTGCGGACTTGTTGGACTGAAGGGCCTGTTTCCACACTGTAGGGAATCTAATCTATCTAATCTAAACTGTAACAAACACTACATTGGACAAACAGGCAGAAAACTAGCCACCAGGATAATATGAACATCAACTAGCTACAAAATGACATGATCTTCTCTCACTAGTATCCTTACATACAGATGAGGAAGGACACCACTTTGACTGGGACAACACATCCATCTTAGGACAAGTCAAACAGAATCATGCATGAGAATTCCTAGAAGCATGGCATTCCAACCAGAACTCTATCAACAAACACATTGAGTTAGACCCCATCTACGCTGAGAAAAAGAACAGGAAATGACATCACCATGGGAAATGACCTCACCAATCCAAAGAAACCAAAACATATAAATAGAAAGCAGAAATTATCAGGAGTGCTTCGTCTGGAGGCCCACTGAAGATGTTACCTAGTATCATGACGAAACGTCTGGAAATGAACCTTTCAGCTCAGCGAGCAAACCTATATCCAGAACCTCAACCTGAGTTACAAATCTCTTCAAAACCTACTATCTAAAATGTGGAATCTTGAACAAAAGACTTTTCTTTAGAGGTCAGCATGTTATTTCATAAAAATAAATATTTTTCAGTCCAGAGACTCCTAAAATGCAAATAAATATGCAAAGACATATCTGTTCAGGTACCCTTGAATGTGGATAGATTTTATTATTAGCCATTTTAATTTAACAACATTTCAAAAAATCTTTTAGTAAGTGGAAGTTATTTTATTTAAATAGTTGCCTACAAAAATTAATGCATGAACTTATAACAATTTGTACCTGTGCGATACAACTTTTATCTGACAGCTAACCATTCACTGTACAATACAGCACTGTTAAGTCAAAGGAAACTCCACAACTTCACTTAATGTTTATTTACTTTATCTTATAATGTTTATTTAAATAAGTCATGCACAATGTGTTTAACTTATAAAGAAGATTCACTCCGAGGAGAAATTAATTTTTAGATGATAGATGTTTTTAATTTTAAAATTTCAGAAACCATCATCTGGTCTTACAGATACACCTGAAAAATTATGAGAAAATGAACATTACTTTTAAAAGGCAGAATAGAAATGGACAGTGTAGCTTTAAAATGGGAGTCAAGTGACTTTCCTTTTGCCTGCACAAGTACATGAAACTGTCAAAGGCTTGTACTTGTCTAGAATATAAAGAGCCTTTTTGGCTATTCCATTAAAGCAAAATTAATAATACAACAGATGTCTCTTGTACTGTTAACAGTTCCAAGTGTCCACATGATTACAGAGATGGATGTATAACGACTACCCAGATTTAACTTTCAGATTGAAATTTCACAAAATGGTTGGAGAAAAGCCATCCTCTACTAAGGAGATACAAATGGTCAAGATTCAAACCCCATTGACATTGTGTGTTAACGTTGATGAATTTCAGAGATAAAATGCTTGCTTTATGAGGAAAGATTGAGCAGTTTAAGGCTATATTCAGTGATTAGAAGGATGACAGGAAATTTAATTCAGGTGTATGAGATACTAAAGAATTTGATAAAGTAAATGTAGAACAGATATTTCTTTTGTGAGGCATCCTGGAATGAGAGGTTGATATTTTAGGCTAAGGGATGGCAGAAATGAGGAGGAATTATTTCTATCAAATGTCATGAATCTGTGAAATTCACTAATCAACTGCAGTGCACATTGGGACACTGAATAAATTTGAGGAGGAGATAGGCAATACTTCTAATCAGAAATGATTTAAAAGGTTGTGGTGAGCAGACAGAAAAGTGGATTTGAGGCTAAAATGGGATCAGCCATTACCATATTAAATGGCAGAGCAAGCTTGAGGGGCTGAATTGCCTATTCCAGCTCCTAGTTCTTATTTTCTGATGTTAAGACATCACGGATCATTGTGTAAACAATGAAATGACTGATATTAGTCACCTGAAAGAAACCAGATGCAATTTAAAAAAAGAACATTTTATGAACACACATCTTGAGCAGGAGATCTTATCCTGGAGATAAAAGAGACTTAAAGTGAAGTAATTTCTCCAGATAAGGAAGAATCATACCAGAGATTGACTAAAAAGGCAGAGAAGTAATTCTAATCTTTTACCTGCAGATTTTCAAATTCAAGCCACACCATCATCATTATCATCACCATTATAGGAGCTCAACTGCATTCAACTGGAAAAAAAGTGTTATGAAAATGTTCTATATGGAATATTAAGTTGTAAATTTATTGGCTGGTCACATTGAATGCTTTGAAAAGAAAGGACGCTTTTGCTAAACAAAGGACACCAACTTGAAGTAGCTGTTAATTTATCTCTGTGAAGTCACATTCTATTCCATGAAGATAGAACATAGAGTTGGATTATTCAGGAGTTAATGATGGGGATATTACAACTTAATAAAATTAAGTGCCTAAAGAGAAGCTATGCAGGATATACATTGATCCTCTATATTTTCTGATACGTTACAAAGTTTGTGAATGGTGATATTGGGATCTGGATAGATGTTTTCTGTGAGCTGACAGAATGATTGTCTCTCTGCAACATTTCATCTATGTTATAAATCTTTTTTTTTAACTGAGAAAACTATACCTCAATGGCAAAGACTTGCCATGAGAAACTTGGATTTTCTATAAAAAAAGTGATTCCAAGAATATCAACCAAAACTGACAAATGACTGCATGGTGAGAACAGTGATCTTTTTTTGGATTTTATCTTTTTATCTATACCTGACCTAGCCAAGTATAACACCTGATACTCCATTAAGTTCTACTTTTATTTTTCTATGCTTGGGGAGTTTGTGTTTGGGCACGAAAATGGTAAGTAGATTGTGTTTGTACATTTTTAACAACGTTTTTTGAATCTGGATGGGTATTAGCAATAAAACCAATCCCTTAACTGGATACCTGGATGGCTTAATTCTTACAAAATTGCACCCAGTCAAGTACATACTGAATTGACAATTCAGCATCATTTAAAAATTTTAAAGTCTCTGCTGAAACCAACTAGAGAGTAGGATACAAAAAACACTATTCTATCCCTTCTCACCTGGTTATTACAGAAGACAAAAAACTGCTATTGTAAGGAATACACTCTTGTGAATTTCTCACAGACTTTTCCAACTCCATTTTCATCAGAGAATCAAAAGGGAAAACTGAGGTCTGCAATGTTTCCAACTTCAGTCTTGAAAAATTTGTGTAATTGTATAATTTTGGAATCTTTAGACATCTAAGTGCATATGTATGTGTGTCTAAAATGAATGAATAAGGGTGCATTTGTAATTACATTTCTGATAACGACAGAGACATTTTATTCTTCATTTTAACTTAAACATACAAAAAGACTCAGTTTTGTTTCCTTCTGTAAGAGTCACAGCTCTCAAGGGGTTAAAACAATTCTTTAAAATGCATTTTTACAGTTCGTTGTGAGGTTGAGTAAAGTGTAAAATAAATTCTACCATCTCTCCTGATCCATTACAACATATAAAAATCTAGGATGCACAGCCTAAAGAGCTTCTCTTTACATTTACTAAAATGTATTTCCGAATTTAGGCCGATGAGTTATTTGTTCTTTTCAGATTTATATTTTACTCCTTTCCTCAGCTGAAACCACTGATTGTGACTGGGAAGATATTTCTTCTTATAGCACAGTTACAATTTATTCAGCTTGTGCAGTAAGCCTTGACATTGACAGTCATTGGATATAATAGACAGTGAATATTATAATGAGGAAAATGAATATTAAGTGTTATTTTAGGGGATGAATAATATCAATTAAGTATAGATAATATAGACAGTGAGTCTTATTTCAGTAGATAGGCATTAAGTGTCATTTGAGGACATGAACAATATGAATTATGTGAGAGGATGGCCATCCTATTTGGCATGGTTCCATGCATACCCACTAACACTGAAGGTGTACCTTTGCATAGGAAGTATGGAAATTCTTCATCAGGCATCTCAATATCCTGATTCCACTGTCCATTATTTATAAACTGCAAGTCAGGATGATCGCAGCTACTGAAACACTTCAAAAACACCCAAAAGGCTTGATATAATCAAAGACTAAGCAGCCTGGCTGACACTTCTTCTGCCACTTTAAACATTTACTACCTTCACCACTGGCACATTCTCAACAATGTGTACCATCAACAAAATGCACTGCAGCAGCTCACAAAGACTCCTTTTCCAGCAATTTCCAAACATTTTTCTCCATCATCTAGAATAATAAGGGCAGCAGATGACTGGAAGAACACTTCCTTCAAATTCCTCTCCATGATACTTACTCTGCAGACCTGGAACAAAATTGGCATTCTTTCACTGGTGCTGGGTCAAACGTCTGGAATTTCATCCTTAAAAACACCGTGGGTGTATCTACATAACAGTGACTGCAGTGGATCATGAAGTTTACTCACTATTACCTGATCAAGAGAAATTATGGAATGGGAAATTATTGCTGCCTTTGTCAGTGATGTTAGATAATAAGAATGAATAGAATGTTTGTGACCTTTGTACAGTTTCTCTGCATGAACAGTTATACTGAAGGTCTGTTTCTGTACTGTACATCTCTATGATTCCAAGATGTACCATGTGTTTTATTAGTGCACACTGGGTTGAGAGAACAGACAATTTACTCAAACTACCCTTTCAATAGCTAAAAAAGTACTAAAGCCAGAGCAGTAACAGGTGAGAGTGGGAAAAAAAATGTGAAACATCAGAAAATCAAAGTTTATTTTGACACTGGTAAACCATTGCTAAAGTTGAGTATTGAACAGTCAGTCTGGGTACAAACATTCAATGCTGTTAACAAAAACCAGCCGAAGTGGGTCTTGGGAGTTGTATGGAGCAGCTGTCATTTCAATCATATGAGGTGAAAGTGATGATCAGATATACCACCATAATAGCAGGCACCTGTAGCCAACTATAGAAGCTGTTCCATGACTGCAGATGGCAGATCAGAAGGAGTGATCCATTGTTGTGGAGTGCTTTCCATTGCTTCAATAGGTGTATTTCTCCATCCAAGGTTTACCTTGTATAAATCTGTGTGGGATTAGCTCCATTTCTTTATGATTCCTTTTTACGATTTTCACCTCTATCTCAGCCTTTCCATTCGACTGGGAACACTGCGAAGGAAATATGTGGTGTAACTGAATTCTTCACTCATGAATGGAGTGCCATTGTGGCTCATGACAATGCCAAGAATGCTATAATGGTTGAAGTGTGTTTTTACACATAAGACTACCTCAGCGGTAGTCACTGACATCACCTGGTTCACCTCTCAGTAATCAGAATAGCTCCGTGTTAAGATCATCAGTTCCTCTGAGTGAGAGGTGATCTCATAGCTTCACCCATAGTCTGTCTGGCAAGTTGTGTGACAGCAGTAGATCTCGAGCTAGCTTAGCTTGGTATTCATTGCAAGCATTGCACTGGCAGATGTCACCCATGTTTGGCCAGTACAGTTTGTGACAGTGCAGTGCTTTCCTCAGACTTGACTTAGTTCCTTGGCAATCTGCATGGATGCTAATTAGCATCTCTTCTTGCAACTCCATTGGAATAATGGCTCCATTTGCTTTATTCAATAGACTGTCTGGGCTGTTAATTCATCTCTGTATGCCCAATATGACTTGACAGCAACAGATATGTCCTTGATGCTCACTGGCCATCCTTGTATCATTACATTTTGCAATATTTGGAGATTTATATCTCTGTTATATTCAGTGTCTTTGCTGACAGACTTCGAGAGCATGATGAATTGATGCTTCATGTTGAATCTGAAAGATTTCATAAGCTGTCATAGCATCTTCTAATTTCTTTATCATGAGGGCTGTTTTTGACAGCATGCCCACAATATGCACCTGCCTCCCTTATTTGTAGGGTCATAGAAGCCCTACAGTGTAGAAACAGGCCATTCGGTCTATCCAGTCCACAATGACCTTCTGAAGAGCAGCCCCTCCATCCCTGTAACCTTGCATTTCCCATGGTTAATCTACCTAGGCTGCAGGAGGAAACCAGAGGAAACCCACACAGACATGGGGAGAATATGCAAATTCCACACAGACCGTTGCCTGAGGGTGGAATCCAACCTGGGTCCCAGGCACTGTGAGGCAGCAGTGCTAACCACTGAGTCACCATGCCACTCCACAAGTATGTCACATCCAGATGATATCTCCCTAACCAAAATGATTGTCTTTGCAATTGCTTTGGAATAGATAGTGGCTTGAGGAAAATAGTTTGAAGTGATTTGTGGTTGAATCTAACTGTCTAAGTATATATCAAGGAAAATGTTGACAAGCAAAGATAACAATGTGGCACACTTTTTTCATCTGAGTATCGCATTGATCTATTTGTGCCAGTGTCCTGGATGCAACTACGATGAGGTGACCTTTTTGCATTAGGTTAAAAATCACACAACGCCAAGTTATAGCCCAACAGGTTTGTTTGGAAGCACTAGCTTTCGTAGCACTGCTCCTTCATCAGGTGCTTGTGGAGAATAAGATTATAAGGCACAGAATTTACAGAATCTTGCAGTTTTTCAGCAAAGTAAAATGTAATTCTGCAAGTACAAATTCACCCCACAAGCTTATATGTAAGTGCGTGTGTGTGTGTGTGTGTGTGGGGGGGGGGGGGGGGGGGGGGGAGATTATGAATGTCTGTGAGACAGTGTGTGTATGTGAGTGTAAAGGGGTATAAGTCTGCGAGAGGGTGTGTGTGGGATTGTATGTGTGAGCGTATGAGAGAGGGTCTGCGTGAGTTTTTGTGTCGGCGTCTGCCTGTGTGTGTCTGGCAATGGGGTCATTTGTTGTGTGACATGAATCCCAGGTCTCAGTTGAGGCCATCCTCATAGGTACCAAACTTGACTATCCGCCTCTGCTCGGCCACTTTTCATTGTTGCCTGTCCCAAAGTCCTCCTTGGAGGACGGTCACCTGAAGGTCCCTAATAACCGATCCCCCCCCCCGCCCCTGCCCCCACTCACACACACACTCATAAGCTCCCTTCTCCACACACACTCATAACCCCCCAACCCACCCAAACACACACACACACACACACACACACATAAGTTTGTGGGGTGAATTTATACTTGCAGAATTACATTTTACTTTGCTCAAAAATTGCATGAATCCATGTAAGATTCTGTAAATCCGTTCTTTGGATTAGAAACAGTCTGACCATGTGGCATCGACAGCTTCACAGGGAAGCTCACACCTTCAATATGTCATCTGGGCCAACTTGACACCAATTGTGAAAGTTCACTTGAGAATGTAACTTTTAAAAAAAGGTTTTGCAATTTACATATGAAAGAACTGAAACCAAAATGGTCATTCTAAAAGATGAGAGACTTAACAAACAATCCAGATCTTCTTCAATATATAATTTCACTTACATCACACTGTAAACTTTTGCTATGAATTCTGTGTCTTACAATCTTATCCCTCACAACCACCTGATGAAGGAGCAGCGCTCCGAAAGCTAGTGCTTCCAAATAAACCGGTTGGACTATAACCTGGTGTTGTGCGATTTTTAATTTTGTGCACCCCAGTTCAACACTGGCGACTCCAAAATCTTTGTTGCATTAGTGTTGCTCTGAGTTCTGTCGCACTGGCATCACATCACAGGGTGACTTCTCCATTTACATGGTAGTATTTCAGCACTAGTGTTACTGTCACGATGTATTTGATTCCAGTGGTTTCTGCTTCTTGTTCTGTGCGGCAGAACCACCCACAACCTGACTGTGAATTGGTTTAGTGATTCACACTCTGATGGCATATTGGGTGAGAATCTTGCCAAATAGTTGATGGATCCAACAAATTATTGCACTGCTTTTACAACTATTGGTCACTGCATTGCTGCTGCAGCTCTCAGCTTTTGAGATCTGGCAAAGACCTCCTGTTTCTGCATCCACAAACTAGCAAATTATTGACTAGGAATGGCAGATCACTAACTGTGTCTGGTTGTCTGCATTGATTTTGTCTCCACCTCCTGATGCTGCCTGGCTTGCTGTGTTCTTCCAAACCTCTGCTTGTCTATTTTTGATTTCTTCTGGAGCAGTGAAATGTCAAGAGGAAATGTACAACCATCTGTATGTCATGAATGGTGTCCAGAATGTAGTTAGAAAACAGCTGGTTTGAATCAGCTTCACTTGCCAGTAGCCATCCTTTGCACCCACGGTGGTGAAGAGTTTTGTTTTGGCAAGATTCCTCTGATGGTTGGCATGCAGTAGTGAGACCTCTTCAGGACTTTATTTACATTTTTTTTAATCAATGTAAATGCTCAGCTTTCCATTTGTTTCACAGCTACCATGCTGCTAATCCATTCTGTAGCAGTTATCACTTTCTTGATTATTATCTTCTTTTCCATCTCTTCTATTTTGTCTCTCAGGCTGGTCTTGAAGTAAGTTGGAGGTTTCCACAGCACATGCTAAACTAGCTTTGCATTCTCATCTATTTCAAAATGATATTTTCCTGGAAGACATCCTAATGCTTTTACTTACCTAAGGTGAGTTCCTTGGTCAATGGTTTAGTGTGCTACTACATTTTGTAAATCTTTTTCAGCAAATTAAGGATTCAGCTTTTTGCAGTGAGAACAGTGGCTTCCCCATAATAGACCTGCTTTTGTCTCTTTTGTATTTTATCTTCCATCCATTTTCAATCTGCCCTTTATCTATAATTGTTGTGCCCTGTGTACCTGGAGGATCATGGAATCATGACAGAATCCCTGTAAGTGCAGAGAGAGGCCATTCAGCCCACTCAGCACCCGACAAATACTCACCCACTCTTCCACCATATCCCCACAGTTGTCATGGCTAACTCACCTAGCCTGAATATCGCTGGACACTCTGAGATTATTTTAACCTGGCCAATCCACATAACCTACACATCTTTGGACTATGGAGAAAACCAGAACACCAGGTGGAAACCCATGCAGATACAGGAAAAATGTGCAAACTCCACACAGATAGTTACCCAAGGCTGGAATCAAATCTAGGTTCCTGGTGCTGAGAGGCAGCGCTATCAGCGTGCTATCCCAAAATATCTATTAGCATAATGCACCACCTGGTCAGTTCTGCCATAAATATGTCCGAGCGATTGATTCACAATTTTGCTATATTTTAATAGATCAGTTTCTCTTCTCTCAGTAAGTGTTCTTTCACTTTAGGATCCCTTATTCCTAATATGGATCTGTTTCTAGTTAGATTATCACTTAATAAATGATAAATTTACAAGTTTCTGCAGACTGAGTAAATGATATTAAATATTGATCTAAGAACTCTTCTTCACTTGTTCTCTGGTTTTGAATACATAGTATTCACATGTAAATGTTCACTTGGGGCTTAAAAAGTACCTTCAAAGCTTTGAAAAATTGTGCCATGTATTTTTTCGCTCTTCAGAGAGCTTTTGGGTGGAATATATTTTGAAACATTGTCTTCCCAACAGTGATAAAAAAGTAGCAACCTTTCTTTTCCAGTGGCAGTTCACAGCTCCGCAATTGAGCTTTTAACTTCAGTCAGAGCCTCTTCTGACATCATATTTCAAGTGCACAACACTCCAGTGTGTTCAACAGAAGGATTTTATTGAAGTGAATGTTGGGATTTCTGCCTATAAGGTGTGTGCCCCATGGTAACGATAACATGACCATAGCAGACTAGATTAGGCATTTTTACATTTAATGCATTTCAATCCAAAGAGAGAGGGTAAACACTGCGTGAGGATGGACAAAGTCTGCAATTTGAGAGTATCTTCTGAAAATGTCAGTGAATGTTATGAGAGAGAAAGAATATGTGTCATTTTCAAAGTTGTTCAGCGGTCTGCTTTTGTGAAACTGGACAATGAATAGGATAAGAGACAATAAAATATTTACGTCATTTGAGATGATGGACAATGAGTGTTACTTGAAGAGACGAATGCTATGAGTGGAATTTTACTGGGCCTCAAGTGGCAGGTACGGGAGCATAAGGACTGGAGAATGACCAAAATATGATAGGTCAGGTTTTCATATCATCCAATCCAGTTCAGGTTTTTCCAGAAGCGGGTTATCATTACAGTAGGAAAACTTCTGGATAGGGCAAAACTGAAGTACGTAAAAAAGACAGTTAGTGGTAATTTGATGGATACATTCCTCCCTTTTCAAAATTGCAAGAGTCCACCATTATGTCTGAAACCCAGCAGTTTGAAAAAGGCAAACGCTTGATGGGAAAATGTCTTCAGTGAAACGGTCATGCTGGTGAGGCTTTGATCAGTTACAGTGAAGAGCTCCAGCTGGGTGAGAAATTGTTGTTCTATTTATTTCTTCTCTTAGAGAGCGTTTTCACTGTTCTACAGGGGATTGCAAATTTCTTGGATGGCTTGTCACCTGTTGAACTCACTTTCAATGCTACTTTCAGTTTTGGCCAGTCTTCAGCATGACTTGGCAGCAGCCTATCCAGCTCCACCTGGTGAGGATCAAGGGTTGATGGGACTACAAGCTACTCCATCAGCAGCAGTAATACTCAGCAGTTCCAGTTGCCTTCTCCATGGGACACATTTCCCTTCACAGGATGTGAAGAATGGAAACTAAGATCCAGTGTGAAAGAGGAGAGATCTACTTGATAGACTGAATGAACTGCTTCTGTTCCTCTGTCTTTTGGTCTTAGGAAGAAGTTCAGCTCTCTAAACATAGAATAGTATGGCACAGTACTGCCCCTTCTGCCCTTGATGTTTGCTGACTTTTAATCCTACTTTAAGATCAAACTAGCTACATACCCTTCAATTTACTATCGTCCATGTGCCTAATCAAGATTCGCTTAAATGTCCCTAATGTATTTGACTCCACTACCACCGCTGGCAGTGCATTCCACTACTCTTTTTGTAAAGAACTAACCTCTAACATCTCCCCTAAACCTTCCTCTAATCACCATAATATTATGCTCCTTTGTGATAGCCATTTCTGCCCTGGGAAAAAGTCTCTGACTAAATACTCTATCTACGCCTCTCATCATCTTGTACACCTTTATCAAGTCACCTCTCATCCTTCTTCACTCCAATGAGAAAAGCCCTAGCTCCCTCAACCTGTCTTCATAAGACATGCCCCACACAGCATTCTGGTAAATCTCCTCTGCACCCTCTTTAAAGCTTCCATATCCTTCCTAGAATGAGGCGACCAGAACAGAATATTCCAAGTGTAGTCTAACCAGGGCTCGATAGAACTGCAGCATAACCTCGTGGCTCTTAAACTCAATTACCCTGGTAATGAAAGCCAACACACCATATACCTCTTAACAACCCTATCAACTTGGGTACAACTTTAAGGGGCAGGAAATTCGACGTTTCGGGCATAAGCCCTTCATCAGGATGAAACGTCGAATTTCCTGCTCCTTGGATGCTGCCTGACCTGCTGTGCTTTAACCAGCAACACATTTTCAGCTCTGATCTCCAGCATCTGCAGACCTCACTTTTTACTACGACTTTAAGGGATCTATGGACCTAGACCCCAAGATCCCTCTGCTCCTCCACACTGCTAAGAATTCTGCCTTTAACCCAGTATTGTGTATTGAAATTCAACTTTCCAAATAGAATCACTTCACACATTTCCAGGTTGAAATCCATCTGCAACTTATCAGCCCAGTTCTGCATTCAGTCAATGTCCCATTGCAACCTCCACATTACCCATCGCTCCACCAACCTTGTGTCATTGCCAGACTTACTAACCTACCCTTCCATTTCCTCATCCAAATCATTTATAAAAATCACAAAGAATATCAGAACAGATCCCAGTGGAAAAACACTGTCACCAAGCTCCAGGCTGAATACTTTACATCTACTATCACTTTCTGTCTTCTATGAACCAGCTATTTCTGTATTCAGCCAGCCAAACTTCCCTGCATCCCATGCCTCCATACTTTCTGAATAAGTCTACCATGGGGAAACTTATCAAATGCCTTGCTAAAATCCATGTGTACCACATCCACTACTCTCCTTCATCAATGTGTTTTGTCACAACCTCAAATGATTCAATAAGGCTGTGAGGCATGACCTGCCCCTCACAAAGCCATGCTGACTATCTCTAATCAAATTATGGTTTTCCAGATAATCATAAATCTTGTTTCTCAGAATCCTCTCCCATAATTTGCACACCACAGATGAAAGACTGATTGGTCTGTAATTCCCAAGATTATCCCTATTCCCTTTGTTGAACAAGAGAATAAAATTTTCAATCCTCCAATCAGCTGGCACTGCTCCAGTCAGCAGTGAGGATGCAAAGATCTTTTGCTTCTTGTAGCAACCTTGGGTATATCCCATCTGGCCCAGTGGACTTATCTATTGTAATGTTTTTCAAACATTTTAGTATGTCCTCCCTCTTAACATCAACCTATTCGAGCATATCAGCATGTTTCATGCTGTGCTAACAAACATCAAGGTTCCTCTCAGCTGTGAATACTGAAGCAAAGTATTCATTAAGGACTTCCCCTAACTCCTCCGACTCCAGGGACAATTTTACTGCAATATCACTGACCGGTTGTACCCTCACTCTGGCCATCTTCTTGTTCCTCAGATGAGTGTAGAATGCCTGAGGGTTTTCCTTAATTCTACCCGCTAAAGCTTTTTCATACCACCTTCTAGCTCTCCTAAATCCAGTCTTCAGTTCTTTCCTGGCCACCTGGTAACCTTCTAAAGCCCTGTGTTGGGGAGAATCTGCTATCGGGGTACCTACATTGGGGCTAGGGAGGGGAGCACCATTATTAAAGCAGACACTGTCAGATACCAGCTAAAACACAGCCATGTAAAGTAAACCCAGCCACTGCAGGACTGCCTGCCTGGGGCCACATTCCTGGGGGATTAGAACATGTCCGTCAGTTTCAGATCATCCTGCTACACTCTCATTGTTAATAAAGGAAACCGGTAACTATCGGATAGTGTAAATCGCACCGATACCACACTTGATTGATAAAGTACTTGCTAATGCCTCCACTGACGTCAAACTCATTCGGGTCCTATGTTAAATGATAATATCTGTATATTCAACTATGGAGAACTATTGTGAATGCCCAGACAGCCAGACGCATGGCAATGAGGAAACCCTTCCAACAATAAACTTTTAATTTACAAGATCGGAAACTGCTGAACCCAGGATGTCTTCGAGTAAAAAATGAGGTCTGCAGATGCTGGAGATCACAGCTGCAAATGTGTTGCTGGTCAAAGCACAGCAGGTTAGGCAGCATCTCAGGAATAGAGAATTCGACGTTTCGAGCATAAGCCCTTCATCAGGAATAAGTACCCAGGATGTCTACCCATTGTTCGGCACAGCAGGAGTGGGACAGGTATCTCGGGGCAGCCAATAGAGACACTAATCCCTTCACAGACAGGTGAACCGACCAATGAAAGAGCCGAACAAGGGGAACCTGACCGGGAACTCGAGGAAGCGCGAAGTATAACTGCACCAGATCCGAAGGAAGAGACAGAACACCTTCTCCAACGAATTTGCATGCTTTTAAATTCGTTGTATCGTGTACCAGTTTTGATTCTGTAATAAACGGTGTTTTTGCTCCAAACTCTAGCCGGTTTGATCTCTCCTTCCAACGAACACGTAGAGACGAGACCATTCAGTTTCCGTCTCAACACCTGCCTAATCCTTGCCTGCTCAACTTTAAGAAAGCTTCCTTCTTCTTCTTGGCTAGATGTTCCACATCCCTTGTCACGCAAAGTTCCTTCAACCTACCATCCCTTCCTTGCCTCAATGGGACATACCTATCCAGCGCTATCAGCAACTGCTAAACAACCTCCACATTTCTGTTATGCACTTCCCTGAGAACATCTGTTCCCATTTAGGTGCCTCAGTTTCTGCCCGATAGCATTGTAATCCCCCCTCCCTGAATTAAATACTTTCCCATACCGTCTGCTCCTATCCCGCTCCATGACTGTAGTAAAGGTCAGGGAGTTGCGATCACTATAACCGAAATGCGCTCTCACCGAGACATCTCATAGGACTGACCAGAAGTGCCTCTTGAAGGTCAGATTCTCGGAACAGATCATTGCTAACATCTGCAGCTTCTTGGGTAAAACCTTCCAGTGAATATGGTGGACAGCCATTGCCAGGGGCTAATAATGTGTATCACTACCGGATTATTTTTCCATGACCTCCCATCCTTGTCACTGCATCTTACCAAGTTGAGTACTCTCTTCCTCTTCACGATAATGAATCAAAGAGATTTGATTGCTAATGTATAGAGAATAGAATCACATCATTTGTGAAGGGTGACTGTAAGGTCTGGGTATGAGAATGTACTGGTTGTTCAGATGGGAATGTGAAGTATCTCGAGAGAAAGGAATGAGTGGAGCTCCATTGTATGTTAACTTGTGGAGTGCTATGCATGACAATGCATTTCAAGTAAGAGTTTGGATCGGGCACTTGAAAATGTTATGCTGCTCACTAGTCATAATCTCCTGATGCTCTGTCTCCCCTGGTCTTCCTCAGCCACCTGCATCTGCTCCTGCCTTGTTGAAGAGGTTATACTTTTGTTCCTGTCCTTCAGAGAGCCCACCTCACTATAAACCTTCAGCTCAAATTCCAATTATTGAGGTTTCAGTCTCAATAATTACAGTACTGCTGAGCTTTTCTAAAACATGCCAAATTCCCTTTAAATAGAATCCCTCCTCTGACAGAATAGATGTATCATTTCCACAGCCCACCCCCTCTAATTGTTCTGGGATACCAGTAGTAGGGTGTCAAGGTGGCTTTATCACTGACAGAGGCAGTAAATGTAGAGGGGCTAAAGAAGATGCCAAGGCTGAGGGGATGGCACTGTTGGTAAGGAGCCTACAAACCCCACTGTGGGTTTTGCAGGGCGATGGTAGAAATTATAGACAGGTACTAAGGATAATGATGTTGCCCTCTTCGCCCCATTGTCTCACTCTAAGCGAGGTTGTCAATGCAATACAGTAATCAGAAATATGAGCAGGGCTGATCAAAGGCATTGTTTGCATATGAATGGACATTCCAGTGGGAAATATAAAGCAGGTGTCTCAGTCCAATCAGCTCATGCTGACCATGATTCCAAACAAAACTCGTCCCATCTGCCCAGATCTCTCCAAATATTTCTTACTCATGTACTTATCCACATGTCTTTTAAATGTTGTAACTGTACCCCCATCGACACTTCCTCTGGAAATTTATTCCACATGAACCATTCTCTGTGTAAAAAGTTCCCCTTCATGTCTTTTTTGAATCTTTCTCCTCTCACCTAAAATATACTTCCTCTAGAGAAAAGACATCTGCTATTAACCTTAAGTATGACCTTTTAACCTCCTATGTTCCAGTGATAAAACATTCAGCCTATCCAGGTTCCTCTCCAATTTAGTAATATCTGTTATAGTTTAATAATAATAAGTTATGAGATGAGGCAAAATTTCTTCACTGAGGTGGTGATGAATTTTGGAATTCACCATTCCAGAGAAGTGTGGAAGCTCTGTCATTGAGTATATTCATAACTGAAATTGATAGACTTATAGATATTAAAGACATCAAGGGATATAGGGAGAGTGTGGGCATATGGCAATGAGGTGGGAAATCAGGCACGACTAAATTGAAAGGCACAGCAGACACAATGTGCCAAACAACCTATTCCTGCCCCAAGCTGAATGTTTCAAAGCATGGCAAAGACTGAGGGACAAAATCTAAAATCTTTCTTGTCTCTCGGGCTCAGACATTGTGTTCATATTAGATGAATCACCAGAGGTGCAAATGGAAGTAACACATTCCTGACACATGGCACAGCAAACAGCTGTGAAGCAGTATAATATAATATCTGAACTTGATGACAAGCATTGCAACTTAATCACCTAAATCAATCCCAATCTATATGGTAGAAACAATTGAAAATGCCAAATAAACAAGATAATTTTAGAAAGCTATTGTATTTTTGTTCTTTGAATTTATCTTTTACTTTGTTTGGGATTTTTACATATGCAACAGTTTGAAATATCTACGGTGGTTTTCTCTGCCTCATCTTCTTTCTCATGAATCTCCAAAATTACAAACTTATCAGTGCCTGCTTTGAATTGACCATGCAAATAAACAAAAAAAAACTTATGCCTTTTTAAAAGGAAGTTTGACTGATCCATGAGGATATTATAATGTTATGTAGTAACTTGCTTTGTAGTAAACAAGCTTGTATAAACAGCTGAACAGAGGTGGAATGCTCATTACTTGCTCAGTTGTATCCTACCAAATAAATGGATTTAACTTCAAGCTGTAAGAAACAGATGTTGGTCACAGTTTTGTGCCACCATTACTAAAGGGGGAAGAGAGTTCTTATGGATTATCTGATAAGTTGCAGGGTGTAGCATGAAGGTCCAAAATAGATGTAGATTCTCAATTTTTGACTACTTGTCATAAAATATCAGTTGACACTTGGATACTGAGGGAATGAAGAAATGTGATAACAGTGCAAGAAAGTGGAGCAGAAGTAGAAAATCTACCAGGATCCTGGTCAACGGTACAGTAGGCTCAAGCTTCATTAGCCTACTCTTGATTCTAATATTGAAAGTTCTTATATTTGCTCCTATTCATCTAGAGCCTTGTCAACACTTTCTCTAAGCCATCCCAAAGATACTATTCACAGTATTGCTACTGAAGTAACACTAATTCCATTAGAGATTTGTTAAAGTACTTGGTTGTTGAAACTGGAGACTTCTCAAGGTTAAACACCATGTTTTGTTTCAGGGAAAAAATAAAAGCTTAAGCATTCAAAGAAATAATGTTATGTGATGCTACATAACACAAGGGAACATATTCAGGGAGATTGGACCACTTTTGTAATTAGCTGATTTTTGTATTGGGACAGTCTGAGATTACTTTGGAGATTGGCTGTGATATTCAGTTACTAACCTATCTGATTCGAAAGACTACTGCCCAATTTTGTTCCTATGAACAATAAAGTAATCCTAGTTCAGCTTGATTAAAAATCAATAAATTGTTTGTCATCTGCAGATTTCAAATCACACAATCACCTAATCCTTATAAACCTTTGGACTTACACAATGTTCCTTGTTGTTCTCCAATCACCAATCATCTCTGCTTTGCTACGTCTACTGGAACACTGTTCCACAAGGTACAAATTGAAACGTTGCATCCTCATTCATATGTCATTCCAGCCTTGTAACCTACCCCAGCCTTACAATGCAGAACACCTCAGAAAGATTTTCCAATCTTAGACGTCCAGGGTTTCAAAAACTGACCTCTTCCCTTACAGTTATTGCTCTTCTCCTTCTGTTAATTCCTTTCGAATTTGACTCCCACTTCTCCATTTTTGGACTTGCAGCTGATGATTCACTTTGCAGGTCTCTTCCAACCTCCACTGCCACTGGTTTCTTTTTAAATGACATTTATTACAGAAGATGAATTCTTATCACTGCATAACTGGCATTTGTTTAATTATACTTCAAGAGTGATAGCCATCCATGACTCACGTTATTATACTTCAGGAAACATGCTGATTGAAGTCCAGCATTTGTGAGTAATAGGGCATCATTCAAGTACATATTTGTTACAAAATGATGATGTTACTTCATTGGTTGGAGAGAAGGGGTGGTAGTATACAGCTAAATCTTCTTATAGTTTAACAGAATTTGCTGTTTATTATGCAGATTGCTGCAAGTATCAACAGACAACTTCAAAATCCAATATTTTCCAATGTATCTTGTGTTAATCTGGGAATCTAATTTCTTACATGCGCTACCTTCAACGAACTGGTTAGTGTGTCAATGCAAGGTTCCTGTCTGTGTTCATAATGCAATTATTAATCTCTTTATATTACACGGTTTGACTTGTTTGTTACATGATATTAAAATTAAAAGTCACAGCATCTCAATATTGGTCACACAATGTATTATTGGAACTGAAATTTGCCAATAAAAATTCTCATTACATATAACATACTGCACTTCCAGTTCAGTAGTTATGTGATTTGGTGCAATAATTCTTAACTTCCACTATATTCAGTAAATTCCTATCAATAATATACAGAAATGACTTGTACTCCCAAATTAAAAGTAAGACTACCACTTACTTGTAGGTAATGACATGGCCTCAGAGATGATTTTATTTCCTGATGGACAAGAGGTTTCTCCAGATTAAGTGATGACTTCCGATAAGCTTCCTTGGCTTGGCTTACAGTGAGTGTGGACCAGGAGCTTCTTTTCATAAATTTCCCTTCAGGTGTCATGGGTAATCCTTCACAAGCAGAGCATTTAACATCGTTGTTGCTTTTTGAAGTCTTCAGAGTGAGATCACTGAAGGCCCCCTGAAGATTTTCTGGATAATACTGAGAAATATGGTCGATGTGATGTCTGCTCATCGCACTTGCCGTGCGGTAAGTGCTATCACTATCTAAGTTGTCATCTGAGCTCCACCAAGCCGACATTGAAGACTTATGCTTGGGCTCTGGCTTTCGTTCTTTGCTTTTACTCCTCTTGCCATGTTTGGGATGGTGGGAATGATGGTAATCATCTGAATGCCGACCGTCACCTTTGGTGCCATTCAGGTTTCCTTTCGAAGCCCCTTCTAAAGAGTGAGATTTAGTGAAAAGCTTTTGGACAGAATGTACAAGATGTCTTATTCTGCCAGGACTTTCACTTCGTTGCTCAGTGGCAGTGGACGTTCGTTGATACTGCAGTGTATGAAAGCCATCGCGGTGCAGAGGCAATTGTTTTTCAAACTGGTCCAGCAGATTAGCTGGAATACGATTAATTTTGCTGCCAGTGTGCGAGACACTGGTACAGTCATCCCTGGAATCGTAATGTGAGGTGTAGTGCATTCTTGGGAAGGTACTGCTGGACATGTGCTCCCCTACCATCATTGGAATCATACATTCAGAATGTATAGAACTTCTAGGTGAACAACGGTGATGGTCCATTTGGCAGCTGTCAGTTGGGCTGAGCAAGTACGACTGCCGAGAATCCAAGCCATGGTGCATATGTTCATGAGAATGCTCACAGTCATCAGTCATCAGGCCACAAGTGTGAGCTGAGCTGAGCTGGGGATGAGTACGGCTACTAGTTAATCCTTTCATGGTCCTTGATGAAGGAGAATATATGTCTTCATTGAAGTGCTGTGAAGGTGACCATGAAAACTGCTGGTCTGTCAACAAAAGACAACAAAAACCAAGTTATTATAAACAACATTAAAGGATTTGATGGTCTTGCATTTTTTAAACAGCAGTGGATGCAAATAAATCAATGCAACCTAAACAAAGCTATTGATTTAGTATCATACTTTAATAGAAATTAATGAATCTATATTCAGGATTTTATTTCAGCAGTTCATCAGTTAATTGAAGTATGGGGAGATAAGTCTCATCTATTTCAATAAAAATACTGTCCATACATAATAGACATTAAATGACTTGTTACCAAAAAATATTCAAGTGAACGTAACTCGCTAAATGCCAGCTCTCAAAATAGATGCATCTTTTGAATCACAAAAGTAGGAGTGAAGGTTCCATGTGACTATAATTTTAACTAAAACCTCAGCACAAACTAAAATTATTAGCAGATGGAATTTAACTATCTTGGAATTTGTAAATTTAACCATCCTGGAATTTGTAAATTTAAGTATACTGCTAAAGTATCTTAACTTTTTTTTAGTTTAGTAACATACAATATATCAAAGAACTTCAAAGATCAGAAACAGGCTACTTAGCCAAACTGCTCTGTGCTGTTCTGCATCAGCTTCCACCAGGGAGAATTAAAACGTTGAGAAACATTGAAAAAAATTAGATTGAAAATTCGCTGGCCTAGAATATAAAATTAAATTGTAGAGCTTTTACAATCATAAAAAGGGAAGAGAGTAGCTAAAATAATTGTTGATCTCTTACAGCCAAAGACAAGAGAAATTCATAAAATGATAAGGACATTAAAGAAATATCTTGTGTTCCTCTCCACAGTAGAAAATATAAATTACATACCAGATAGAGAGGGTGACTAAAGATTAGATTACTTACAGTGTGGAAACAGGCCCTTCAGCCCAACAAGTCCACACCGACCCTCTCAAGAGCAACCCACCCAGACCCATTCTCCTATATTTACCCCTTCACCTAATACTACGGGCAATTTAGCATGGCCAATTCACCTAACCTACACATTTTGGACTGTGGAAGGAAACCCATGCAAACACAGGGAAAATGTGCAAACTCCACACAGACAGTTGCCTGAGGTGGGAATTGAACCCTGTCTCTGGCGCTGTGAGGCAGCAGTGCTAACCACTGTGCCACCATAAATAGCTGATAAGGCTGCAGCACTTAAGTGATTAGGTGATTAATTATTAGCAAATACAAACTATTGGAGAAATGTTAGGGAGGAAAGATTAACAACTTCAGGAACTTACAGTTGACATTCTCAGGTTTAAAAGAGATCATGAATGTGGTTGTTTCGAATTTCCACATTTCCCTAGATTCTAGAATGGTCTCAATAGGTTAGAAATGAACAAATGTTGTGATGCCCCTCAAGAAGGAAGGGAAAGAAAATCTACAGACCAGTTAGTGTTGGTTAAGAAAATCATAGGAGAATCAGACAAAGTTAACGTTGATTTATGAAAGGGAAATCATGTTTGATAACTATATTAGAGTTTTTTGAGGTTGTAATTGGGGAAGTAGTGTACTTAGATTTCCAAAAGGCCATTTGATAAAGTATCATATAAATTTCAAACCAGAAGAAAAGTGTTAATGGAATTTTAGGAATATTAGCGTGGATAGAGGACTAATTAAGGGACAAGAAGCAGAGGTAAATGTGACATTTAAATTAGCAATCTGTAACCAATGGAGCATTGCAAGGTTCAGTGCTGGAACCTTGGCTATTTACAATTTATATTGATGACTTAGATGAAGAGACCATGAGTTGTGTATTTATGCTTGCCAGTCATACAAAGTTTAGTAAGAGTGTAAGGAGTGTATGAAGAATACATAAAGAAGTTGAAAAGAGTTACAGACAACTAGGTCAGTCAGCAGTTGTACTATAATGAGGGGAAGTTTGATGATATTTGCTTTTCTAATAAGAATAGAGAAGCAAACTATCTTTTTAATAGGTGTTGATATTTATTTAGATGGACGTGTATGCACCCTTACTAAGGTGCAACACATTATTTTCTAGGAGTAGAGGGTTCTCAGTGATAACAGAGGCTGTGTAAATTTGGGTCTATACTCTGAAATTTAGAGGAATTCAGTGGTGATCACATTGAAACATTCAAAATTGTTAAGGGGCATGACATTGTAGACACGGAGATTATTTCCCAAGGCTGGGAGAACTAGCATAGACCAGGGATAAGAAGTTGATCATTTTGGACTGAGATGAGAAGCAATGTCTTCAATCAACATTTTTGGAATTATCTATCCCAGAGGGTTCTCAATGTTCCAATATTGAATATACGTAAAAGTTGAGATAGAAATTTTTTGGTCTGTCAATGAATCAAGAAATTAGGGCATGGGTAGATGGGAAAATAGGGAGGAGGCAGGAAAATTAAGTTCAAGTAAAAGATCAACCATTAAATAATTAAATGGCTCAAGAAGCTATATAGACTACCCCTGTAATTATTCTTATTATAGAATTCTTATAATTTCACGCATGCCTTCATTACCTCCTGACTTAACTATTCAAATATACTCTTGGATGGTCTCCCACGTTCTACCTTATATAAAGTTCAGATCATCTAAAACTCAGCTGCTTAACAGTCTTAACTCACAGCAAGTGTTACTCCCCTATCATCCTGTATTCAATGACATACACTGTCATCAGGTCAAGTAACATCTTGATATTAAAATTCTCCTCATTCTTATTTTCAAACTCATCTAAGGCTTTGCCCATATCTCCATATCCCTTTGAGCTCAACCATCCTCTTAGACAGTTAACACAATTGGCTTGACAGCTGGTTTATAATATAGAGTGACACTAACAGTATGGGTTCAGCTCCTGCACTGGCTGAGGCTACCATGGAGATCCCATATTCTCAACCTCTCCCCTTGTCTAACTCACCACCAGTCGTTTCCCATTAATGAGAGAGCATCGCTATAGTGATTTTGCCATTTACAAACATCTGTATTATCTAATCTCTTCATCCTTCTATATGCTTCTATACCTCAATACATCTAAACAAATTTTATTATTTTTACAAAATGTGCATTTTCATTCTCCTGTAATCACATGTAATAGTGTAGCTGGCATCACCTGACTTTAATGCCCATTCCACAACATGTTCACCTCAGCTAAACATAAAGTAAATGGGGATGTAATGGAGGCATTTTTAAATGTTCTGTGTTCTACATGACTCTTACATCACTTAGAATAAAACAGTCTAGATTTCATACTTATTCTACACAAGACAACTGTATTTATCAGACCACTATGTGTACATATTAGGGTGTCGGTTAGATCAGTTGGCTGAATGGCTGGTTTGTAATGCAGAATGATGCCAACTGCACAGGTTCATTTTCTGTACTGGTCATCATGACTGATCCTCAGGTTAAGCCACCACTCTAATGAGAGAGCAGCCTTAATAATAATAAATATAGTAATGTAATTAAAGGCAGGCAGCCTTAGTGTCTACATAGAAACCCACAACCCAAGGTAATTCAGACTGGCATATCAACATGCTAGTTGCAATAGTGTGTTAGAACCCTCACTCATTTTAAAAATTATTTTAATTTATTCTTTTATTAATTTTGGTTGGAGCTGTTAACTGGAAACTGTGAGCTAAAGATGGCTTTTAAATTGTAGTAACAGCTTGTGTTAGAAGGAAAACAGACTAAACAAGCTTTCATTCATTATTGTGGCCACACCTGGAAATTAATTGTAGGTTGGTTTCTGATCAAAATATTCTGCAGATGCCTCATCAACAGGAAAGAGTGTTATGTTTAAACAGATAGCAGAATTTGGCTATTAACGAGGTCAAGTATCTGGGAATTTGTTCCAGCAGGTCAGGAAAAAGCCTTATGCTCAAGAAGATGGAAGATGTTGAATGGTAATAGGATCTCTTGGAGGTGACAGGCAATCTGCTGGGGTGTGGTCAGAGTTTGAATTTGGTTTTGGAATGTGTTTTGTATGATAAGGAATCTGGCTGTTGATGCTACAGCATGATTTCAAAGCTCTCTGTATAACCATACTTATCAGCTTTTAGAAGATTAGAGATAGAGAACTAAATTATAAGCATTACTGCCTTTATTTGAGTGAACCGGAAAGGTGACCCTGATTGACATCTTCAGAAAATTAACCAAGAAACTATCATTTATGTGTGAGGAACAACACATCATGAAAACTACTGAAGTGATCTGGCCAGTTCTGTTATTTTCTTCTATTTATCCCTTAGCTGTGTTTGTTTGTGGGTCTGATTTTTGTGTTAATGTAGAAGATAATAGGATTTTGGGATTACAGCAAAGACCAATAAGATTAATCTTGCTGTCCTAAAGTTGTTGTATTGTTAATAAATTGCTATGTTTTTTGGTTAAGCTACAAACCAGTGTTGAGAATTGATTATTCACAAAGTTTGGGATTGGTTATTCTGAGAGCCTGATTAGGGACTATTGGGGTCAATTTTGAGGGTCTTTGAAAAGTTTAATTTTACTGTATTGTGAATACAAAGGTAGAAAGACTGATTTGGACTTAAAAAGGACAAGATAACATGTAATATTGTTATGAATAAGTTACTAAGTAAAGCTGAGAAATGGCAGGGAACTGGAATTTTAAAAATACCTAAAATTGCACAGTTGGTTTTATTGACCAGGCTGCTTACGAGAAATGGTTTATAATTTAAAAAGTGGGTTTGTTGCACTTTCTTTCCCCTCCATTTAGCCTTCTGAAAGTTGAACCATAATGATAAAAATAACTCATACCATAAGATTGACTGAAATATATGAGAGTGTATTTGAATCATTTATGTTTCTTGTTAAGGTAGGATTGCATATAAACAACTGGATTGCAAATACTTTTATAATATGTAACCTAAACTGGCATCTTCAACAATTTGGTGAGCCATTGATTGGGGTAGAGTGCATAGTTCACCACAAAGCCCCTTTACATTTAGCAACAGAGTTTGAATTTAGCCAAAACTGACACGACACAACCTGCTAAAAAAATCATCCACATTTTAAAATTTATGGATTTTATGCGGGCATTGGATTATTGATACAGATCTCTGGATTATTAATGCACAAACATACCAATAAACGTTATATGATAGCACTCTTATTTACACACCTCATATATTGTCATTACATAATGGCATTATGTGAAATATAATTAACAGCATTATTCAAATCATCACACTAACGAATCTGTCAGTGAAGCGCTTTTGAGACATCTTACTAAGGTAATGGCACTAGATGCACTCAAGTTATTGTTTACAAAAGCTTCTAATAATTGCACAACACGATCCAAAAATATTTTTTAACACAGATTTGTGCTGCAAATATGTCAGCATGATTTTTCACAAGGCCAATGTCATAACTGATTATCTCTACGGATTTTAGTTATACTTTAGCAGGAAATGCATTAGACTAATTCCACTTAACATCATTATATAAACTAAGACCTGACATTGCTATTCTATTAAATGTTTCGCGATGCTGTGACATGCTGTGTCAATGTTGTTCATGAGCGTTTTGTTAAGGGTCAAGAGTCAAACTAATCTCTTAATTGAACAGCACTCTCAGCAATACTCTTCTTCTTAATCTCCACTGCATTCATACTTTATTTTAGTGATATTATTAGCATCAGGGTGCTTCAGATTTATTTTTTCTTTGAGCCACTGAGCTTCAAATATGTTTTTTTAACACAGTGGGCTGAAATTTATGAGAAACTGTGATTTCACTCTGGTGAAAAAATTGGGAAGGGAGCTTGCTCATCATCCTGATAGCTTCCCTGTAATAAAGTAATGTTGCAGCAATGTTGATTGTTTTATGATTTCAGACCAGAAGGCCAGTTGTTTGGAAATCGCAACGATGTTGGGTAAGATAAGATAATACTGTTGGGACTATAGGGTCAAGGAACCCCTGGGGGAATATGAACTGGAAGAAGAGCTTTCAAAAGACAGTGATCCCCTCTGTAAAATTCCAGCAGTGGTATTATAGGGCTCTTAAGTGGCTCTTTAATTAGCTATTTTAAGGACCTTGATATGCCTAAAGGTGGGCAGAATGTCCAACAGCTCCCCCAATCCCCAGTAACTTGTGGAATATAACAGACAGATCCCGGATAGTTGATCAAGTAGCCTGTCCACAGGTTTTTGTGTGCTCTTTCCTAAATGCAAACTAGGCAGTATGGTCCTAGATAGCTTCTAATGTAATGTATTCACTTCTGCCATGATTTGTGCCAGATGCTATATTGATAATGGCATTACTGTGAGTACAGTTAGCATCCTTCAGACATATGCAGAACCAAAAAATTCATGATGCGTTTTCCAGAAATGCTGCCATTTTAGAGCTCTGCATTCCATCTGACGCCTTCTGTGGAAGCTGCATAGATGGAGATGCATCAGCAACATGAAGGGACTGTTACACAGTGCGATTTTGGAATCATCTACTATCTATAGGTGACTTGTTGGTTAATTTCTTCTGGTGATTTGTACAAATCTATCAGCCTTTGCTTTCTGTAGTTGTTTCAAGTTGCGAAAAATCAGCAGGCACTAGTAGCCACTCTCCTTGGAACATGGAATGACTTGGAGAATGAACAGAGTCCAGGCTGAACCAGCTGTGGGAAAAGGGACATAAAGGAAGAGAGTTGGCCACCTTGGCAGTATTTTTGTTTCTTCACTTTGTGCATGCTGTGAGCAGCCCAAATTCCACATTCACTAAGACTCTGAAGCTCCTTATCTTTCTCTTGCTACTGGTGGTCACGCTGTCATTCTGGCATCAATGCAAAGTAAAAGCCACCATGAAAAAAAACACAGCAAATCAATGCAAACTAAGTTAAATTATGTCATAGTTATATGTACATATTAACTGATCACATTAATGCATTTCCTTACTGCCAGTTTTCTCTGTACGTTTTCTTGTTTTCATTCTGCACCACCTCAATATGGGTGACAGCAGTTTGGGTTAATTAGTTGACAGGCAACAGCAAGAGCACTGTCAGAGTCTCAGAAGTGGGTGGACAGATGCTGACATGCTGACCTTCTGAGATCAGTAGGTTTTTTTTAACACTATTGTCTGCCAAGTTTAGAGCCACTTTTATCCTCCTGGGGCAACGCCTCAGGAAAAGAGAGTTTGCTAAATTGCTGTGACATTCTACGAGACCTTCTGAATACTGGTATTCACAACCAAAATGGCAAGAATCTGACCTTGTATGGCAACACTGATCTTGTGTAACTTTGTTCTGAGCTTCTACTACAATACATATTTCTCAATTAAGTCATTGTACTAGGGTGGAAGCTGGAACACCAGCTTCAGGTGCTGCTTCATGAATGACTCCTCAAGTGGACTAATGCAGTTGGACACCACGTCCATACCAGAAAGTATGGGCCACAAGTTTTCCACTAAATCTTGTGCCAGGTTGGTTCCCAATTGTTCCATTTTCTTTATACTAAACATAGGGTTTCTGGCAGGTTTTATAACTGAGCAAGAATTTTGATGTGTATTCTTATCAGTGTTCTCATCAATGTCTTTATCTGAGTTCTTGTTTCAAAAACTCTTGTATTTTCAGTATCTAAGCTGTTGATTGTGAGTGTGAAATCAAGTGACAGTGCTGTATCTTCATCAGCATTTTCTTTTTATTTGTTTAGCCAGTTCTTGCACATCCGAAAGGAGAAAGGCAGAGGGTAAGCTTGTGGTGCAGGAAGGTAAAGTACCGCATGCTTCCACCAATTACAATATGCAATTCAGAAGTAATTGTGGAATGAAAGGAACTTAAGTATGAGGATACTGTCATCTTCATCGGCATCATTGCTAATCTCTGCCTCCTAATTTGCTGTTCTGTTAATAGCCCTTTCTTCCATGTTGTCAGGTCATTCAAGGGTGCATAACCCACTCCATTTAGCTCTTGCTGTCTCTGGATCTGTGTTATCTTGTCCTGTGAGAGAGAAGGAATTGTGATAGTGTGTGTTGAACAATCTGTTTGAGTAATTTGATTACCATTGTTGAATAGGATGTGCAAATGATGAATTGCTATTGGCAGGTTTCAAGCCATGTTTAGTCTGTGAGGGTGCAATGGAAGATATGAACTTTAGGTATGTATCCTGATTGATGGATTACTTGAGTAGATGAGGGATAGGAGTGTAATCAATTGACCGTTGTCTGACCTGAGGCTATTGGTATTCCTTCTGGAATATGATATTTTAAAATGTATTGACTGGCATTGAGCACTCTTGAGAGGTTATTGAATTGCTGGTATATTGCTATATCCTCAGGACTGGATGTCTGGTGTTGACCTTCAGAACTATCTGCTTTCACTACCTTCGGTGAGGTCTCCAGGCATCTCATTTTTGCAGGACATCTCTCCTACTTTGCGTTTCTTCTTTCAATGCATGTATGAAGACTTTGAACAGCATTTCCCACACGTTGTATAATTCTTCATCTTTTTCCAGGTCAGGTTCATTTCTTGCTTGACTGCCAGTGGTGGGCAAGTTGTAGGGAATCCTGAGGGACAGGATGTACATGTCTTTGGAAAGGCAAGGACTGATTAGGGATAGTCAACATGGCTTTGTGCGTGGGAAATCATGTCTCACAAACTTGATTGAGTTTTTTGAAGAAGTAACAAAGATGATTGATGAGGGCAGAGCAGTAGATGTGATCTATATGGACTTCAGTAAGGCTTTCGACAAGGTTCCTCATGGGAGACTGATTAGCAAGGTTAGATCGCATGGAATAGAGGGAGAACTAGCCATTTGGATACAGAACTGGCTCAAAGGTAGAAGACAGAGGGTGGTGGTGGAAGGTTGTTTTTCAGACTGGAGGCCTGTGACTAGTGGAGTGCCACAGGGATCAGTGTGGGTCCTCTACTTTTTGTCATTTACATAAAAACCTCAGATTACAATAGGATCTGGACCAGATGGGCCAATGGGCTGAGAAGTGGCAGATGGAGTTTAATTCAGATAAATGCGAGGTGCTGCATTTTGGGAAAGCAAATCTTAGCAGGACTTATACACTTAATGGTAAGGTCCTAGGGAGTGTTGCTGAACAAAGAGACCTTGGAGTGCAGGTTCATAGCTCCTTGAAAGTGGAGTCGCAGATAGATAGGGTAGTGAAGAAGGCATTTGGTATGCTTTCCTTTATTGGTCAGAATATTGAGTACAGGAGTTGGGAGGTCATGTTGCGGCTGTACAGGGCATTGGTTAGGCCACTGTTGGAATATTGTGTGCAGTTCTGGTCTCCTTCCTATCAGAAAGATGTTGTGAAACTTGAAAGGGTTCAGAAAAGATTTACAAGGATGTTGCCAGGATTGGAAGATTTGAGCTACAGGGAGAGGCTGAACAGGCTGGGGCTGTTTTCCCTGGAGCATCGGAGGCTGAGTGGTGACCTTATAGAGGTTTACAAAATTATGAGGGGCATGGATAGGATAAACAGGCAAAGTCTTTTCCATAAGGTCGGGGAGTACAGAACTAGAGGGCATAGGTTTAGGGTGAGATGGGAAAGATATAAAAGAGACCTAAGGGGCAACATTTTCACACAGAGCATGGTACATGTATGGAATGAGCTGCTAGAGGACGTGGTGGAGGCTGGTACAATTGCAACATTTAAGAGGCATTTGGATGGGTATATGAATAGGAAGGGTTTGGAGGGATATGGGCCGGGTGCTGGCAGGTGGGACTAGATTGGGTTGGAATATCTGGTCGGCATGGACACGTTGGACCGAAGGGTCTGTTTCCATGCTGTACATCTCTATGACTTTATTACTCTATGACCTATTGCAGCCAAATTGCACCTTTTCATCAGGCTAACTTTAAGCTGTGCTGGTTAGCTTTGAGTGGTGTTAAGAATTTACAATATTGAGGCCCCTGCCTCATGTGGGCAGCTAATGAGCAGCACAGCTATCATTGGCTGCTTCTGCAATAATTGTAATTAACAGGCAGCATGAAGTTGGCGCACTGCCTGCAATTCAATCAATTAAGCATGAGTTTGTCAGGCAAGCTGATTCTTGCAATTGTTTTCAAGTCCTGTGCAATTTAGCTTCCACTCTTTCCACCCTGAATTGACACTGTGAAATTTAAACATTCCATCTTCCACTCTTATCTCATTCTTTCACTGCTAAACTCTCTATCTTCAGGGTTTTGAAGACCAACCTTCATATAAATAACCGTTACATAATGCTGTTTTTTTTAATCTTCATTGTGCCCTACATTGCAGGCTTCAGCTCTTCCCCTGGGTTTTTGATTCCTTTTTGTCAATATGCCTTTGACGCTTCTTGCAGTAAAAATCAAAATTAGTAGCTTGGCTAATTGCTTCTTCATTGTTAAGCTTTCTTTTCTGACACAGCTTATTGGATTCCATTCACTCTTGAGCCTCATACTCTTCACAGAATAGTTCATTCAATACATTTCTACTTCTTTTTTTAACCTTTCTTGTGATGCTTAAAGAAGAGCATTCAATTCTGAACAGTTGCGTATACTTTATAAAATAAAGATATGATTTCTTCCAAACTTCATCAGATGTTTTAAAAATTTTAATCTGTGCCATGTTTTTCTAGTCTAAAATAATAATAATGGAAGTACTTGATTACTGTATATTATATAAAATTATCATCTAAAAATAAAATAAATCAGTTTTAAAAAAAAACATGTTGCACTTACTGTTAGGCAACATTGCTTCAAACAAAATGCCAGAAACAGCCAACCACAGCTAACTTTTCTCTACCTTAAACATTTCATTGACACAAATCTATATTTAGGAATGAGCAAATTTGTCCTCAGATGGTACAGCCTTAGCTATATGGTAGTCTGTTATGCCTTTGGTTGATGGGCTGGATCTCCAGTTCCTGTTTCCATATCCCTTCTGTCCCAGCAGCACCCCCATTGAAAGGGAGTGTTCACAGTTCTGAAGCTGTGCAACTCACCTCTTTGTAGCCTGTTAAAGATTGACATTTGTGACATTGTTGTTTGTTACAAAATAACACTGGGAACAGGGCAGATTTGGCTGAACTGGATTAGGAATGGAGTTTAGCAGAATAAATAGTTGAGCAACAATGGCAGACATTTAAGAAAATAGCTCAAAATTCACAACAAAGATAAATCCCAGTAAGGACAAAGGATTTCTACAAAGGGAAGAAACCAAGGAAGTTAAAAATAGTAGCAAATTAAAAGAAAATGCAAATAATGTAAAAGATTAGTGGTAAACCAGAGGATTGGGAAACCTAAAAATGACCAAAAAGAAAATAGAGAGAAAATAAACATGGAGACAAATTAGCAAGTAATATCAAAACTGACAGCAAACATTTAAGTATTCTACAAACTGTTTCTCAAATCGTCTGTACCTTTGATTGCGGACTGAAATTGGAAAAGAACTGCTTTAATAAAAGCAAGGATTGTGGAAAGGCTTGCTGAACCTTAAAAAAAAATCAGGATTTCCAGCACTTGTTGTAAGTGGTGTTTATACTACTGGTTTGCCCACCTACTGTGGGAAAGTTAATTGTAGCCAAACTGGCACCACTGTGCAAAATTTTGATTTGGCTGGCAACAAGCAGCCAATTGGTCTGTGAGATGGTGATCAGTTCTCAATGACAAAGACTTCCCACTTGTCGACTATCTGGCTCCCAGGGAGTAGAACATCTTGTAGGTGTGAATAGTATGTGCAGAAGCCTCTAGAATTCTGAAAGGGGAGGTGATATCTCTCTCTGAAGTAAAAAAAAACTAATACCTGAAGAAACCCAATTTATTTTCCCTCATTAGTGGCTGTAAGTTGTGGATTTTAACCATTAACGAAGAAATTGTGCCATTTGTGAATCGGCCACTTTGTGCCTCCTGCAAGGAAATGAAAGGATCTGGAGAAGTGTGATTGAAGTGCAGCAAGTCCTGATTACAAAACAGTTATCTCAGTGGACACTATACAGGACTTCCCAGTTTTCTGTTCATCCATAACACCAAATTTTTATTTTGACTGTCTGTACTGTCAGTATGTGTGCAAAGTGCAAGTTTTATTAAGTGGGTTTGAGTTTTAACTAGTAGAGTAAAATGTTAACAAATATTTGCTGTTGACCTGTAACTAGAATCTATTTATTTATAATACATAGTCATTCTTGATAAGTACAGAAACCTAGTCCATGCATTTTATTAACTTGTGTACTTTGATAAAATCTTCAATTTTGTGACAATGCTAGTTATAGTGGGCATTGATTTCCAGTGCACTAACCCAGTGAGGTGTGACAATATATAAACAAGAGAGAGGCTAAAGTAAATATGGGCCGCTTAGAAAATTAAACTGGCAAAATAACAATGGGGAACCAGGAAATGATTTTGGAATTCAATAAATACTTTGCATTAGTCTTTGTGGTAGAAAACTTTAAGAGCATTCCAAAAAAGAAAGCAGATGGATTTGAGATTTTTTGTACATAAATCACAAAAAAAGTATAGCTTACAAGTTTAGTAAGTAACAGAGAAAGGAAATGGAATGTTAGCCTCTATTTCAAAGGAAAAGGACGCTTATTAAATCTATATAAGGTACTAGTTAGCCAAATCAAGAATATTGTGAACAATTCAGCTGCTATTTTCTAAGGAATGATTTATTAGCATTGGAGGCAGTACAGAGAAGATATCCAAGGATGCACAGTCTAGGTGGATTAGCTATAGGAAATGCAGAGTTACAGAGATGGGGTGGGCTGGGATAGTTCTGGGTGGGATGCTCTTCAGAGGATTGGTGTGGACCTGATGGGTCGATTGGTCTGCTTCTTCACTGTAAGGATTCTATGACTCTAAGATTCAATTGGGTGAACCTGGGTATGACGGGAATTTATTCGGCGCAAACTTTGCATAGGTTAGGCCTGTACTCATTAGAATTTAGAAGAATGAGAGGAAACCTTATTGAAACAGACGTTTCTTAGGGGCTTCACAGGTGGATGCTGAGGGATTGTCTGCCTTTATAGTAGAGTCTAGAACCAAAGTCATAATCTCAGAGAACTGTATCGTCCATTTAGGACAGAGGTGAGGAGGAATTTCTTCTCTCAAAGGATGGTGAGTCTGTGGAATTCTTCACTACAGAGGGCTGCAGAAGCTGGATCACTGAGTATATTGCAGAGTATATATACAGATTTTAATCTGCAAAGGAATCAAGGGTTACAGGGGGAAAAAAAACAGGAAAGTGGAACTAAGAATGATCATATCAGCCAGAATCTCATTGAAAGGCTTATTTCTCCTCATTTGTCTTGTGGCATGATCTCTCCATTTTAGCTCTAGAATACCATGTGCTCAGCAGACAGCTAAGTAAATATGAAATGACTAGAAAGCAAAATTCATGATTTTAGTAGAAATTAATACATGTAGATAAAATGCAACACCATGAAAGGAAAGTTAGCACCAATTGATAATTGGTTTAAATCATGTTAATTTGACAAACAAAGGCAAACATTTTTACCTTCATCAGAATTTGGTTGCTCAATATTACTATTGCAATGTCAGTTGTGGGTCAGTTGGTACAATCCAGGACTTGAGCACTATAATCATGGCTGACATTTCAATGCAGTGCCAAGGGACTATTGCACTGTTGGAAATGCCTTCTTTTGGACCATACCCCCTTAACTGGACAAATAAGATTCCATGGCACTATTTTGAAGAAACGGTGGGGCGTTTCCTTGGTGTGTTGAGCGATATTTATCCCTCAATGATCATCATGAAAGCATATTCTAATCTTACAGTGGAAATTTGCTGCTATGTTCCCAATGTACAAGTGACTGCACTTCAAAAAATACTTAATTGGTTGTAATTTGCTTTGGGTTGTCTAGTGATTGTGTATGGTGCTGTATAAATTCAAATGTTTTGTCTTTAGTGACAATCATGAAACTACTTTGCCATTAGCAGGGAAATGCAGATAAAGTTTAACAATAAGATGCTAAATATTTGTAAAAGGGACACAACGAGTGCTTTTGACATTGATAACAAAATTGTTGTTATTTCTGCATTTAATTCAAAACCTGATATGAACTTTAGTTTTAAGTAATTAAAACAGAATAGATATGTTTATGGAGCTATGGTTTTCCCTTTTAAATGCATTGAGTAGAACTGCAAGATGTTCCTCCTCTCCTGACTGAATCACAGGCATTATTTGCTGCAGAGATCTGCCAGACTTACTGCTGACTCTCCAGCTAACTCAGAATGTAGGTGGCAGGAGACTAAAGAAAAGCTGGAACATGAAAAAGATAAATTGTGAAATACTTTTTTGAAAATCTGCACTCTGTGGATTTTATGACCATGTTTAAAAGCAATAATAAAACTGCAGGCAGTTTGTCGAACAATATGTTTATCCCAAGTGAGACACTACAGTGTATCTTTATGAATTGAAAAGTGTAAACAAGTCATTGTGAGGGCTGAAATGCCTTCTATTGCACACATCTCATTCATGCAAACTCTGCACAGCTATATAAGAACATGGGTGGTCTGTTCAACACCTTGGGTGATAGCAGCACACTTACCCTCAAGGAATATGTGTTAGGTGGAGTCTGGGAAAGATCCTGTGATTGGGTCAGAAGCCTGATCACTGTGAGGATTAAGGGGAGAATTGGTGGAAGTCTGTGACTTGGCTGAGGTTTGTACTGTTGGTGTCAGCTATATTTTGTGGGTGGAGCTGACATAAGAGAATTATGTGTGAGTTGCTGAAGACCAGAAGCATATTTAATTTTGTTTTATGGAAATAAGGACACTTGCAGCAGTTGAACTTTGGGAACAGTGATGGTGCATTTGGCACACATGGTGTCTGAGAAAAACTATGTAGAGGATATTGATACCTGGATAATTCAGAGAGGTGTCTGAACACAATAATTTAGGAAAAGTATCTACATCCTGTGAAAACTTGTGGGAGAGGGTATTTTCGGTACCATTGATATGCTCTTGAAAGCTTTGAATGGGTAGCATCAATAATAATCACACTTCAAAGACTGTTGCTTTGGATGCCAGATTTCTATAAAATACAATACTCCCACCATCAGCTGAAAATAAATTACCTGATCTCTGCCAAATATGTCTTTAATTACAGGCATCAGGGGACAAGTGAGAAACAGACACAGAGAATGTATAAGAAAATGATGAAAGAATCTGAGAATAATTTGGATTAAAGTCAGTAACAATTTAACGGTAGTTGAATTCTACCCTCTGAATTTAAGAGCTAAAATTGTATGAAAACATTGGAGTTAGTGTTTTACACATACATATGAACTCGTGAGGACAAAGAACCATGTGAAGGATCCATGCACTGGAATCATAGTGAAAGGCAAATCTGTCATTCAGGAATACTGCAGTCAGTAATTGCTCAAAGGACTGTCAGAGGAGATGAAGAATTCATTTTTTATTTTTGAAAGGTTTCATCTTTTTATAAACTTATACAATAAATATTATTTGAGCTGTGTTCAAGTGTAGCCAAAAGACTATTTTGTTGACAATCTTCATTCCATTTCATTTAATAGGATACATTCTAAAATACAAAAAAAACCTTTAATCATATTTTAATATGTCAACATATTAAGAAAAGAAATCCTATGTCTCCATTGCTAAGTGTGAATAGCTCCTAACTAACAGGTTAACTGTCTGTTCTCTCTGCACAATACTTAAACTCAGCAGACAAGTCTTGAACAATTCTCTGGGTAGAAGACACAAAAACTATTTGCCATTTAATATTGATAATGTTGTAGTGCATCCTCCTCTTCACTTTTCTAGTGAGTTGCTCTTTCTCCGCCATTGGGTGTAATAGAGACTTATCACACATTCTTTCACTTAATCCCAGATTCTCAAACTCAAACTCAACAGTTGAAATGTGGTTGTGTTATGCAGGTTGGACATAGGTTGCCTAAACAGGAGGGACTCCACCCTAGCTAGCAACACAGCATTAGGTTTCCCCCCATCATGTAAGCTGGGAATGCCTCACAGCTGTTTAACTAGCAATGGCCCACGGATGTGTGGGTGTCTCTTTGCCACTGGTAAAACATCAGCCTTAGTGCATAAGTGATTGGCATGGCACTGGCTTGATGGCACCTGATTTTCTATGCCATCCTCCCCTCCTCTGACAGCCTTCTCCCACTCCTTATTCACCTTAGGCAATTTTCAGACACCTCTGGAATTAGATAACTTGTGTATACTAACAAAATACATCATGGCTGTGTATAAGGAGTTCTCAGCAAAATTCACCAGCCTTTAGACCAACCTGATTTACTGAGGTTTAGGTATAATTGGTGCAGCTCACAATCATCAGCCATGAAAACACAAGTTGCTAATTGGAGCAAAGAGAAAATAAAAAGTTCTTTCTAGCTCCACTGCATTGCTGAGAGCCTCTGTTGGCTTGTGATCAACCGTCCCATTGCTTCCATTCTTATTCCTCCCTTCAGGATGTACAAGGATCACCTGAGGCAGAAAGCCCAAAGTGGAGCATTGCATTGCAATAATTATGACAAACCTCATGTACGTTTAGAGTTAGACTGCTCTTCTTGTTACAATAAGTCTCAAAACTCAATTTCAGATGGGACACAGACCTGCTGGTTTAGGTTCACACTGTATGCATACTATCAGTTATGTGTCCAAGAAGGAGTCATCGATTTTTACTTCCATATAATTGGTTAGGCAGCAGATAAAATAACAGACCACATTTTGCTCGCAAAATAAGATTTATGAATAACATATACTGTTATTAATGAGCAAATGGCCACAAACATATGGCAAGAAAGAGTTACCCCCTGTAAATTGTGAATCACCACAAGTTGCTTAATAGTTTCCACCATTCTGCTGTTAGCTACACAAAAAAAAGCATTTTCAAGCGTAGCAGCACTGTGACTTTCATGAGGATGTCACATTAGCACAGTAATTGCCTATTAAACTCAGCACAGGAATTTAAATGAAGTAATTAATAGCATAAGTGACCTTTCAACAATTGTTAATGACTGCCAATCAACCTCTCTTGCTCAGAAAGTCAGGCATATGGAGTCTCATTTCTTCAGAATGCGAATTTCAAATTTTTAAGATGCCTTTTTTTATTGCCCTATCTGTGAGTGCTGTCTCTGACAATCCAATGACAGATTTGATGTTGTCTCTTAATGACAGATTTGATATTGATTTCATTCACTTTGATGCTTCTTTTCTGTCTTTCCTTTATTCATTTCTCAATTATTTGAATACATTAGTTAAGGAGATACACATTTATCCCATTTTCTATTGAAATCTCTAATTTCCTGTACTTACAGCAACTTTGTAGGCAAAATAAAATTCAAACAGAAATGCTCACAATTAAATGAGTTGTTCATTCCAGCAACATTTAGCCTATCATGTGCATTTTAGGCATCTTACCATTAAGAAGGATATCACAGTCAGAAAAAGAATACAAGAGATGATACCAGAGATATTACAATAACTGCAGTTCATTTCTTTACAACACAACGGAGACAAAAATTATATCTTGCAGAAATTATCAAATTGATGTGAAGTATTGATAAGTTACATAGGAAATAAAAACTAATATCATTGGTTTATCCATCATCACCAAAAGACAAAGTGAAGGAATTTAGTTATTTAAAAGGTTGTCATTAACACCCTTATTTCAAATTACTTTATGTCTTTCCATCCTATTTCTGAGTCCACCTGCAATCCTGTAATATTTGAGATCTCTGCTCCTCCGATTCTGGTACTTTGTACACCACATATTTTAGTCATTATATCATTAGTGATTGTTCTTCCAGCTAACGTTCCCTCTTTAAATCTCTTGGTCCATTATAGCTCTTTTCTTCCCTTTCAGATGCTCCTTAAACCTTAACTCTTTCATCATACTTTTGATTATGTTACAGACATGGGGAAGAGGTGAACTAAATTAATCCAATGTTCCTATTACATTTGGAAGAAAGTTGTTTCTAAAAAATATTTGTTTACTTCTCTTTTTTTAAAAAAAAACAGCGGTTTGTTTCAACAGCCCTGTTTGTGAAATCCAAATTTAAAAAAAAATTGACCTGCAGCAAATTCTTTAGGGTTGAAAAAAAGCGGGCTTCATTACTTCATTCAAAATCTGGGATAATGATTTGTAACATTCATTCACAGATGCGTTACTCTGAGAGTGAAAGAAAATGGAAAGGGAACACATTACAAAATGCAAATTATTGAAAATTGAAGTGATTGGAATTAGTTCATGTGAATTTGAGTTGATTGCATCGATGTCTCGTTAAAGTTCTTTTGGTTGATTGGGTACAGAAGCTCACTTTTGTAGGAGCTCAGCCACAGACAAATTGCTGATGAAGGTGTACCTATTGAAAGCTGGGAATTGGTTAACCTCACAGGTGAGACCCAGGTTTCCTTTTAGGAATTAGACCTTTGAGGGATATCAAAGTCAGAGGCACACATTTCGCTAAGCTTAGAGCTGCTTACTCTTTGAATTTTACACAAAGGCCAACAAAATTCATATCCATATAGTTAAAGATTGTTTTAAAAAAATCAGCAATATCAGCCATTTGACAGTCTTCAGGTTGAAACGCTCAGTTAATGAGGTAGCTTTGATACTCTCTTGTCAGAAACCATTGTGCTTTTCCAGAAATAATTGTGGGAGCCATTTGCAGCATGTGAGGCCATAATTGGTTTTGAAGGAAATCTGTGTTAATCAGACATGGTTGATGTTGACATCTCATCTATTAGTCCTTTGATTTGGAGGTGCCAGTGTTAGACTGGGGTGTACAAAGTTTAAATAACATACGCCACCAGGTTACAGTCCAACAGGTTTATTTGGAAGCACCAGCTTTCGGAGCACTGCTCCTTCCTTGGCTGGAATGGTCACACTATGCAAGCAGTGTCACATTCCAGGAAGTGTGGTGATGAGTTTGTTTTTGTTGATTGGAAGCAGTTAGCTTACTCATTCTATGTTAAATAGCATTGTCTTTAAAATATGGCCAGAAATCTTTCTTTTAAAAGGTTTAAAAACAAGATAGACTTGTTTTCTTTTACAAGCGATCGATAGATCTCTATCCACCTACACGCTTGACATCAACTTTAATGTCTTTTTATGAGAAGTCTTTCTGATTTAAGGCAATTGGTGAAAGAACTAATGGTGATGATAAAGAACTTTTTTGTGCAACTTGGGGTTAGTATCTGAAATTTACTGCCTCAGAAGATAGTGGAGACAGATTCAGTTAGGGTTTTCAAAAGGGATTTGGCTGGGCACCTCAAGACTGAAAACCATAATTAGTGCTCTGGGGAAAGAATATTGAGTGAGATGAGCTGAACTGCTGTTGCAGAGAACTAGTGTCGATTCAATGGGCCAAATGACCTACTCCTTTTCCATTTCAATCTTATGATTGTATGATCCTCCATGAGGGGCTCTTTTATGTAGTGGTGGTAGTGTCCCTATCCCTGGACCGAGAGACCAGAGTTCAAGTTCCACCTGCTCTGGAGATGTGTAATAACATCTCTGAGCAGGTTGATTAGGATAAATAGATTAAGAAGAAGATTCTCTGTGATGTCGGTTTCAAGTTTTTTAATATATTTATTTAAGTGGATTGAGTTTCTTTTATAATAGCACAATATAAACACAAGTTATCATTATTGTTGCAGTTAACATGGATATGGGGCATAGGTGCAAAATAAGGTGGGAGAAGATATAGGACTGAGTTGAGGAGGAACTTCTTCATCCAAAGGGTTGTGAATCTGGAGAATTTCCTGCCCGGCAAAGTAGTTGAGGCCACTTTGTTGAATGTTTTTAAGGCAAAGATAGATTTTTGAACTGTAAACGAATTAAGGATTACGGTGAGCTGGTGGGTAAGTGAAGCTGAATCTGTGAAAAGATCAGCCATGATCTTACTGAATGGTGGAACAGGCTGAATAGGCCAGATGGCCTACTCGTGCTCCTATTTCTTATGTTCTTATGAGGAGGTTTTGACTCACAAATGTCTTAGACAGTTTTGACAATGAAACAGGATCAGTCGACCTCATGTAAATAATTTACTCTTATGTTCATAAAATGTATGGCAAAGTTCATTGAAGATATTCTGCTAAAGGGATTACAGTAAATTATGCCTTGGTCCATTTACAGATGGTAGTGGAAATGAATTAACAGGAGTGGGAAACTAGGCTGACTATGCCGTCCTGAATCAAAACCAAATCACAATTCCCTGACTGCATTTAGAGCTAACACAAGTTGACTTAGTGCAGATTGTTAGTTGATAATTTTATCCATTTATGCCTGTGGGAAGCTGGGTCATAACTTTCCATCTGCCAGGCTGCACTGTCCCTGAATAAAACAGCCAACTGATACATAAAGGACAAACATTACAACCTACTTCTTGGGTATTTTAAAACGAAAGATAAACTTATTTTTTAGATTAGATTAGACTTACAGTGTGGAAACAGGCCCTTCGGCCCAACAAGTCCACACCGACCCGCCGAAGCGCAACCCACCCTTACCCCTACATTTACCCCTTACCTAACACTACGGGCAATTTAGCTTGGCCAATTCACCTGACCCGCACATCTTTGGACTGTGGGAGGAAACCGGAGCACCCGGAGGAAACCCACGCAGACACGGGGAGAACGTGCAAACTCCACACAGTCAGTCGCCTGAGTCGGGAATTGAACCCGGGTCTACAGGCGCTGTGAGGCAGCAGTGCTAACCACTGTGCCACCGTGCCGCCCATATGTGGCAGGGTTTATAGATTTCAGCACTAAACCTTTGCTACAGATATTTAGATACGTTTTGCAATTTAGCACAGCAGGTACAGAGTGTTGGCCACAGAGATCACTATATTTAATTCAAAACTTGTATGATTTTCTCTTCACTAACATACTAATCACATGAAACTTGACAAAAGGAGATTAAATCAGAAAAGTTATCCTTTGTTTACTTTTTTGAACTCTGATCTCTCTTGCAGGTATGTTAGAAATTGACAGAATATGTGTTTACATGTACTATTCCCAACATTTTGAAGAAAAAAGTTAGTCCCTTAAATTGCATGTGCAAGGGTCTTAACAACAATTTCAGACAGTAGCCCTGGATTTGGAAGGTCATCAAAAATAATACTGCATCAAAGGTCAGTCTGGTAAAACTGGGGCCTCATCGAAGGTCTGTCTTATCATATCCTTAAAAAGCCAAAATTAATCTAGTTTTGCTAACATGCATAAATTTTTTTAAGAGATATTTTTATTGAAAATTTAACATGTTTTTACAAGTTTACAAATAAAAGAAACCCCAAATTATAAACATTGATATACAATTAAATCTTAAATAAATAATAACCAAAATCTATCAAACAGATAAATGAGATACCGAGAAAAAAAACAAAACTCAACTAACTACTAATCTAACCTACAACTAACCAGAGTGTATGATTAAATCTCTTACATTATTCAGGGGGAAAAGAAAGTCAGATAACACAGAAATTGAGTAGTGAAATACATGCTCGGAATATGTTAACATCAGATCATAACAAAACCTGTATTCGTGCAGGATTCCTCTCCCAAGGGGCCCTGGACCAGCCAGGTTCACAATCTCAATTAAATAAAAGCCCTTGTTAGGATGGCTGAAATATCTGTATTTGTGTAATTCAAGAAGGGCTGCCATATTTTATGGTTTGGTGCACCATATTTGTAAGGAAGTCAGGGGGAATATATTCCATGATTATTCTGTGCCAATTCGAAAGTCCAGGGGGGCCCTCAGCCACCCAGTTTACCAAAATATTTTTCCTTGCACAGAAAGAGAAAATGGAAAACAATCTCTTCCCGTGCATATCCAGGGAGGTTAAGTTTGAAAAGGACAAAAGGAGAAATGCTGGATCCACTCTAATTTCCGTTCCCAAGATTTCCATCAGAGCACTTGTTACTTTAGTCCAATATCTACGGATCTTATGACAGGTCCATAAGCAGTGTACAAGAGTGCCCACCTCTATTTTACATTTGGGACACGTTGGAGACGCTCCTGCCTTAAATTTTGCCAATCGGTCCAATGCTATATGGGCCCTATAAAGTATCTTCAACTAAATGGCCTGAGTTCTGTTGCAGATGGAGATTTTTCTAGCATTTTCTCAAATGTCATTCCACATTTCTATAGAGATTTCCAGCCCCAAATCCTGATCCTATGTTTTAAGCAGATTGTCCATATCTTCCGATACTTCATCATGTAATAAATGATAAAGAGTGCTGACCGAAGATACCCTCATTGGCCATAACACTGTATGTTCTCTGTCTGATTTAAAAGACTATCTAATAGAGTAGGGTCATTCTGTATGTAATTTCGAATTTGGAAGTATTGAAAGAGATCACCATTAGGTAATCCAAATTTCTGATGCAGCTGTTCAAAAGACATCAGCACCCCTTCCTTAAACAGATCCCCTAAACTGGAGATATACCTGGATCTCCAGAGTTTGAAAGTGGCATCTGTAAGCCTCGGTTGAATTCGTCATGCTCCCAATATCGGAGTCTAGGGGGGTGTTTTATGTGAATTGCCCTCATTTTGCCACATTATATTCCAAGCTTTAATTGTATTTAGTATTATAGGGTTTTTACATTGATCTGTGATGATTTTCCTCTTGTCTAAAAATAAGAGGTTAATAAGTGGGCATTTTACTTGAGAAGCCTCGATGTCCAGCCAGATTGATTGCAGGTCAGACAAGACCCAATTGGCTATGTAGCTTCATAGGGAACTTAACTGATATTTCCTAAAATCTGGAAAATCCAGACCTCCCCTTGCCTGGAAGCTGAGGGGCCGTCTATGATTCCAGATGAAGGAACCCAACCAGCCATACAATTTATGTCGTGCCAACCTTGGCAGTATCACCGGAAGTATTCTCATAGGGTATAGGAGACGGGGCAGGACATTCATTTTAATTAGTGCTATTCTGCCTACCAGGAAATTGGAAGGTCTCCCCATCGTTGGAGGTCCTGCCCTATGCTGTCCAGTAAATGCACAAACTTAGCCTTGTATAGCTGGCCAAATACTGGGGTAATAAAAATGCCTACATATAAGAAACCCTCCAGGGACCACCGAAAGGGAAATTGGGATCTATCCAATAGGTGGGATATATTAGCAAGGCCACCCATTGGCATAGCCTCCGTTTTTGAAAAATTAATTTTATAGCCTGAAAATGCGCTAATTGTATTAATAACTTGGATTAAGTCAGGGGATTACTGAGAAATAGGAGAACATCATCTGCATAAAGGGAAATTTTATGTTTACCTATACCAATCTTCGAGGCTGTTATATTAGGGTCAGCCCGTATAGCTTCTGCTAGTGACTCAATTATCAGCATAAATAGCAATGGTGAGAGAGGACATCCCTGACGGCAGCCCCTACCCACACTGAAGCTATCCGAGCCTAATGCATTGGTAATCACAACTGCTTTGGGATAATTATACAGTGTTGAGACCTATTTGGTAAACACCTTTCCAACACCAAACCTTTCCAATGTGTAAAACAGATATTACCATTCAACTCTGTCGAATGCCTTTTCCCCGTCTAATGAGACTACTACTCCTGGTATCTTTCCCTGATGACAGGCTTGAATCACATTCAAAACCCTTCTAACATTATTGGATGACCTACGGCCTTTAATAAACCCCAGCTGATCCTCCATTATGATATATGGCAATATCCTTTCTAGCCTCAATGCTAACATTTTAGAAAGGATTTTAAAATCTACATTTAGCAAGGAAATTGGTCTGTGTGACGTGCAATCTTCTGGGTCCTTTCCTTTTTTGAGAATACGAGAGATATTCGCCTCTTTCAGTGAAGGCGGGCGACAGTCCTGACTGTATGAGGAGTTATACATGTCCGTAACTGGACCAGGAGAAAGTGAGGACTGCAGATGCTGGAGATCAGAGCTGAAAATGTGTTGCTGGAAAAGCGCAGCAGGTCAGGCAGCATCCAAGGAACAGGAGAATCGACGTTTCGGGCATAAGCCCTTCTTCAGGAATGAGGAAAGTGTGTCCAGCAGGCTAAGATAAAAGGTAGGGAGGAGGGACTTGGAGCAGGGGCGTTGGAGATGTGATAGGTGGAAGGAGGTCAAGGTGAGGGTGATAGACCGGAGTGGGGTGGGGGCGGAGAGGTCAGGAAGAAGATTGCAGGTCGGTTCCGTAGGCAGGTGCTGAGGAAGGAGATGTGGCTGTGGTAGCGAGTCTGTTTGAGAACGTGGCTGAAGAGCTTCTGTGCAGGGGAGATGACCTGGGTGTGCAGTGAGAGAGGGACTCACTGAAATCCTTGAAGAGGGAGGAAGAGAGCTTCTTCAAGGAAGGCATCCTTGCAAGAGGATTTGCAGTAGATTAAAATCTTCGAGGAGAAAGTGAGGACTGCAGATGCTGGAGATCAGAGCTGAAAATGTGTTGCTGGAAAAGCGCAGCAGGTCAGGCAGCATCCAAGGAACAGGAGAATCGACGTTTCGGGCATAAGCCCTTCTTCAGGAATGAGGAAAGTGTGTCCAGCAGGCTAAGATAAAAGGTAGGGAGGAGGGACTTGAGGAAGGGGCTTTCCTCATTCCTGAAGAAGGGCTTATGCCCGAAACATCGATTCTCCTGTTCTTTGGATGCTGCTGACCTGATGCACTTTTCCAACAACACATTTTCAGCTCTGATCTCCAGCATCTGCAGTCCTCACTTTCTCCTCGAAGATTTTAATCTACTGCGAATCCTCTTGCAAGGATGCCTTCCTGGAAGAAGCTCTCTTCCTTTCAGTGAGTCGCTCTCTCACTGCACACCCCAGGTCATCTCCCCTGCACAGAAGCTCTTCAGCCACGTTTTCGAACAGACTCGCTACCACAGCCACATCTCCTTCCTCAGCACCTGCCTAAGGAACCGACCTGCAATCTTCTTCCTGACCTCTCCGCCCCCACCCCACTCCGGTCTATCACCCTCACCTTGACCTCCTTCCACTTATTGCATCTCCAACGCCCCTCCCCCAAGTCCCTCCTCCCTACCTTTTATCTTAGCCTGCTGGACACACTTTCCTCATTCCTGAAGAAGGGCTTATGCCCGAAACGTCGATTCTCCTGTTCCTTGGATGCTGCCTGACCTGCTGCGCTTTTCCAGCAACACATTTTCAGCATAAGTGGACCAGCCAATATTCCTGTAAATTCTTTATAGAATTCAGCTTGAAAGCCATCAGGGCCAGATGCCTTACCACTCTGAAGTTGCCTGATTGCATCAAGTATTTCTTGGCTTGTTAGGGGAACATTCAGGATCGATACCTGTTCCGGAGTTAGGTCCGGAAAGGTCAAGTTTTTTAAAAATGACTGCATCCTCCTCACTCTATCTTCGCAATCCTGCGATTTATTTAAATCAGAATAAAATTTTCTAAAGATTACATTAATCCTTTTATGATCATGACTCAGAGTACCCGCACTTTCCTTGACAAATGTGATAGATTGAGATGCCGTTTTTGTTTTGAGAAATGCTAAGTATCTACCAGGTTTATCGCCAAATTCATATAACCTTTGTTTTGCAAATAATATTTCCCTCTTAGCCGTTTGGGTAAGCATGGTGTTCAGAGCTGTCCTAAGGGCCGTAATCCTTTGTAATTTGCTAATAGAAGGTCTGTCAGCGTATACTGTTTCAGCTGCTTTCAAGCGGAGCTTCAAGCAGACGCTGTTGTTCTCCATTTAATTTTTTCTAGGTCGTTGAGTATGAAATGATCAAACCTCGTGCGTAAGCTTTGATGGTCTCCCACATCATTGATGGGTTGCTAGCCATACCTGAATTAATTTCTAAAAAGTTTTAAATTCTTGAGAGAAGTACTTTACAAATTTACTATCTTTCACCAGGAAGGAATCCATATGCCAATGCCGAGGGGATGTCTCATTGTTCCTCGCCATGATTTTCATATATACAGCAGCGTGATCAGAAATTGTTATACTACCTATTTTACAAGATGATATGGAATTTTAAAAAATCGAGGGGGCAAAAAACATATCAATTCTGGTGTGACATTTGTGTGGATTGGAGTAAAAACAAAAATCCCTGCCCTTCAGATGAAGGCATCTCCATACATCTACTAGTCCTAATTCTTTGTTCAAATCCACCAATTGTCTGGATACGGGGGATACTCCTGCAGTACTCTTGGGAATCTTATCTATTTCTGGATCCATAATACAATTAAAATCTTCCCCTATAATTGTATGACGAGCACCGAGAGCCATCAATTTTGAGAAGGCTTCCGTTATAAATTTAAAAGCATGTGCCAGGGGACAATACAGATTTAAGATCCCATATTCCTCTCCATTTATCAGAACATATCATCCAGATTCATCTTTTATCTGATTTGGGATTTTGAAAGGGAGATTCTTCTGAGTAAGGATAACTCCCCTACTTTTTGAGCTAAAGGAAAAGAAGTCCTGGTCAAATCCACCCTGCCGTAATTTCAAGAGTTCTTTATCCAATATTTATCCTTTCTTTCTTGAGGTTTGATAATATTTTCTTCCTTTTGATTGGTAAATTATTCCCCTTGATATTCCAAGTGCACCACTGATTAACCATAATCGTCCAGGCAAGTCTGAGACCCCTCGGGAAAAGAAACCTTATCCAAAACATCCCGAGCACAGAGCATATAAAATTTCCAAAAATAAAGGCTCTTTAATACAATACAATAAAAAAAATTTCTAAATAAAAAAAAATATAAAACGTATTTAAAAGGAGATTTTCCCCCTTGTTCCCAGGGGACATCACTTTCTTTCCAAAAGCCCATCCTTTCCCAAACAGTGCCCCACCCTTGATCCAGGCACCCCACGATAGGATAAAGAAAATTCAAATATACTACAGAGCTAGAGTTAATAGTGAGTACCCTACCCCTCCCTCCCCATCCACACCAACACCTGGATATATTTGGTAATGTTAATATCATGTATGAATATATATAACTATAAAATTACAGTCTCAACAAATAATAATTAAATATTGTAATACAAAATAACAGGGGAAAACAATCCCGCTCCTAAAAACAGAGATAAAATAGGATAAGGTAACCACCTCCCCCCACCTACAATAACTAGACCCCCCGGCCATATATATAAAAAGGGGGGGAGAAAATAGCTAAGTGAAGAACAAATAAATAAACCCCTCTCCCCATCCCCGGAGATAATATTAAACAGTAAGGTAAGGAAAGGGATAAAAAAAGGGGATACACCGGGGTTGGGGGAGGGCAAAACAATATCAATTAACTCTTACAATTTATCTAAGAGAGTCCAAAGATTCCTTGGCTTTCTCTGGTGATCCGAAGTTGTACACGGCCCCTTCATAGCTAAAGCGTAGCTTTGCTGGGTAGCGTAAGGGGTACTGAATGTTTGAGTCCATTAAACGCTTCTTCGCTTTGTCAAACGCCTTCCTCTTTTGGACCAAAGCTGGGGACAAGTCCTGGAATAACATAACCTTGGATCCTTTATAAATCATGGCTTGGGGATCTTTCCCAAGATTTCTGGAAGCTTCTAAGAGCATCTGCCTCTCCTTGTAGCTCTGCATCCAGAACAGGTCCAGGCGGAGGCGCTGGTTCGAGCTGGGCCTGTGTATTGCAACCCAGTAGGCCCATTCCACCCTTACCTGGCCTGATCCAGCCTCCAGATTTAAAAGCTGTGGAGGCCACTGCTCAAGGAACGCTATAAGCTGGCCTTCCTCTTTCCGTTCAGGAAGGTTCAGCAAACGAATACTTTTTCGTCGATATGATTTTCTAAGGTCCAGACTTGCTGTTCGAGAGTCTGGACCCGATCCACGGCCGATTCTGCTGTAGTCTCAGAGGTCGCGGCCTTTAGCTACACCCCTCCGACTCGGCGCTCGATTTCCTCGATGTCTTGGTCGTGCGGCCGAGAGTGAATTCCATCTGCATCGGGAAACTTCGATGAAGGCGTCGATCTCCGCATCAAGTTTGGAAATTATTTCCATGAGGCTCGCCACCGTAGGTAAGTCCCCCGGGGCAGCTGCGGATGCCTCTGCTGCAGCGAGGGTGGGGGAGGGGTTCCTGCCTGCTGAGAACTGCAGGCTCCTTTACCTTTAGTCATTTTTACAGGAGACTAGACTGTTTAAATTTAGTTGAAAATGTGTTGCTGGTTAAAGCACAGCAGGTTAGGCAGCATCCAAGGAATAGGACATTCGACGTTTCGGGCATAAGCCCTTCATCAGGAAGGGCTTATGCCCGAAATGTCGAATTTCCTATTCCTTGGATGCTGCCTAACCTGCTGTGCTTTAACCAGCAACACATTTTCAACTGTGATCTCCAGCATCTGCAGACCTCATTTTTTACCTGTTTAAATTTAGTAATGAGCAACTAATTAAATTAAGTAAAAACTATTTTAAATGATTTGGTGAGTGTGGTGGAGGCGAGTGACCCACTTTGCCCACGTCTTGGGAGGAGCACCATAGACTCAGACTTGCTGGGTTGCCGCCATCTTGGATCCCCCATAAATATTATTTTAAGGTGAAGTTGGGGGTGGCACAGTGGCTCAGTGGTTAGCACTGCTGCCTCGTCCCAGGTTCGATTCCAGCCTTGCGCGACTATCTGTGTGGAATTTGCGCATTCTTCCCGTGTCTGTGTGGGTTTCCTCTGGGTGCTTCAGTTTTCTCCCACAGTTCAAAGATGTGCAGGTTAGGTGAATTGGCCATGCTAAATTGCTCAAAATATTAGGTACACTAGTCAGAGGGAAATGGGTCTGGGTGGGTTACTCTTCGGAGGGCCAGTGTGGACTTGTTGCGTTGAAGGGCCTGTTTCCGCACTGCAGGGAAGCTAATCTAACCTTTAAAGAAAAAGCAAAAGTAGCTTTTGGGAACAAATTATATTCCTCAAGCATTAACCTAAAAATTGATACTCAGCTCACACACCTACAAAGCTTGATGCAGGAATTAATTCTAATGCAGAAATTGCTGGAAAAGCTCAGCAGGTATGGCAGCACCAATGCAGAGAAATCAGAGTTAACATTTTGGGTTGAGTGCCCCTTTCTTAGAAATAGGAAGGGTTACATGACCTGAAACATTACCTGTGATTTCTCTCCATAGATGCTGCCAGACTTGCTGAGCTTTTCTAGCAATTTCTATTTTTGTCTCTGATTTACAGCATCTGCAGTTCTTTCGGTTTTTATTAATTCTAATATGATGCTATTCTAGTGGAGAACATCATAAAAGATTAGAATTCAGTAAATTTTCTTACGAGTCTCAAAACTATAGCATTGAGTTTTCAGGATAAAACCTTAATCTCTGCACCAAAATGGATTTCCAAAATTAAGGGGTAAAACTCATCCCTGGTTGATTTGCAGATGGTATGTAAATCAGAGGTTACACACAGGACAATATTGTTTAGTGCACAGAATCGTTAATCTCCTGTTCTGTTTCAATGGGCTGCTGAACACAGAGCTGCTTTTTAATCACTTGCTTACACTTATGCACAGCTGAACAGCATTCCCTTGACGAGAGGCATCAAAGAAGCTCACTAAATCTTCAGAATTATTTTGCTGAAACCAGCTGTATTTCCTGCTCATTTAAAGGACCTAGGAGAAAGTGAGGACTACAGATGCTGGAGATCAGAGTCAATGACTGTGATGCTGGAAAAGCACAGCTGGCCAGGCAGCATCTGATGAGCAGGAGAATCAACATTTCGGGCATAAGCCCTTCATCAGGAAAAGACCTTTAAAGGACCTTGTCCTCAAAAATTGTTTTGCTGATTAAAGCTGAATTTTCATGATTTTGAATATTTCCTTGCATCATTTATCTCATGCAAAAGGGTCACATGCAATATGGTGGGCAGGATGAACATGCTCCCAAGCAGGAAAAGTGCAGCAACCATCATACTAGTGAGGTCAGAGGCCGAGGTACTTATGGCTAGAGCCTGAAACAGGCACTTGTTATTCTCATCATGTAAATAACAGGCCTCCCTGGATGCTGACTGTGTATTAGAGAACTTTAGGGCTGGTTATTTCATGTTCCTGTCAAGTGTGGTTTCTGCATGAGGGAGCATATAATACAGGTCAGGTGGCCAGCCCACAACCTTCTCACCCACCCTCAAGCTCACTGCCTATTATACAGGCTGATGAAATTAGCAGCTTGTCCGCCAAGTGTAAATACATAGTTAAGACTTCATTTATCTCAAGAAAAACTCAATTGCCCCCAATATTATGCATGTCATGGAACAGTTGCTCTTGGAATGCATGCAGGAATTGAAGAGTATCATGCTGGAAAAGCACAGCTGGTCGGGCAGCATCCGAGGAACAGGAGAGTCGACATTTTGACACATTCTTGAGTCGACACATTCCTGAGTCGACACAGAAAGTCGAAATGTTGATTCTTCTGTTCCCCGGATGCTGCCTGACTGGCTGTGCTTTTCCAGCACCACACTCTTTTTGACCTCCAGCACCTGCAGTCCTTCCTTTCTTCATGCGTGCAGGAATCAGCATTAAAAAGCATTTAAAATGGTGGGAAGAAATAACAATTAAAATAATGCCCTTTATTCAGTGGGGATTCTCCCCAGCCCAAGATGGCATTTTCTCCTTCCTGCCTATTCAGAAGAATTTAAAAGCCCTAGCACCCAAACCCTCTTGCTCCTTTCTCTGAAGTGTCAAAGAAAACGTACCCAAGCTTTCCCACTTGCACCATTCTGGTCTCGAATGGCTCCAGACAGTGGCACTTCCTCCTGCTGATGGACAAAAGTCTCACTCTGTTCCAACATGGTCCACTCACAGTTTTTAATGGCTGCTGGGAAAACTTGTTGGCCTGTCAACTTGCCATCAACTTTTCATAGGAGTGGGGTGATGAATTTTCTGCCCCCCAATTTCCTAAATATATTGATGGCTACCAAAAACACGGGTTTTTAAATATTACATTCTAGCCTCTGTTTGGATTTTTCTGTCTTGGAGTCATAGAGATATATAGCATGAAAACAGACCCTTTGGTCCAACTCAACCATGCCAGCCAAATATCCTAAATTAATTTTGTCCCATTTGCCAGCACTTGGCCCATAACCCTTTAAACCCTTCCTATTTATATACCCATCCAAATGCCTTTTACATGTTGTAATTGTACCAGATGTGCCTACAGCCTAACAATTGAAATTGAGGGAACAATCACTGCATCCTCTTCTGCCAGGAGGTCGATGTGGAACACTTTCTAAATTCTTGATTTTTTTTGTCCCAAATGAAACACAGATTTACTTTCAGTTGATGTATCTAATTCATGTCTACAATTCATGGGAAAACTGGTTCTCAAAACATTCTCAAAAACCTTAGCTTCCTTAAGGAAAAACAGGCTGCAGCCTCTCTCACCAGGTTTTCCTCCAAAATGTCTACCTTTACAATAGGAAGAGACAATGTAAATGTGTCATACTGTAAATAGATATGAATATTGTAATAGCCCTCCCTTCTCTTTTCAGTTGCGTTGAAAGAAAACCCATATGTTCTGCCTTTGTCTACAAATTGTTAAGCCATTTAATTTTTAATTAAATAAGCTAAGTAATGTGGAGACAATGTATTATGTAAAAAAGCATGTGAATTCAATATGAACTGAATACCATGCTGCACATAGCCCACCAGCTAACCCTGCTTCAAATGAAGACTACACTTAGGTGGTTAAAAATGTGTTACTGGAAACGTACAGCAGGTCAGGCAGCATCAAAGGAGCAGGAGAATCGACGTTACGGGCATGAGCCCTTCTTCAGGAATGAGGAGGGTGTGCCAACCAGGCTAAGATAAAAGATAGGGAGGAGGGACTTGGGGAAGGGGCGTTGGGAATACGATAGGTGGAAGAATGTTAAGGTGAGAGTGATAGGCCGGAGAGGGGGTGGGGCGGAGAGGTCCGGAAGAAGATTGCAGGTCAAGTAGGCGGTGCTGAGTCTGAGGGTTGGGACTGAGAAAAGATGGGGAGAGGGGAAATGAGAAAGCTGGAGAAATCTGCATTCATTCCTTGTGGTTGAAGGGTTCCTAGGCGGAAGATGAGGCACTCTTCCTCAAGCTGTTGTGTTGCTATGGTCTGGCGATGGAGGAGGCCCAGGACCTGCATGTCCTTGGCAGAATGGGAGAGGGAGTTAAAGTGTTCAGCCATGGGACGGTTGGATTGGTTGGTGCGGGTGTCCCAGAGGTGTTCTCTGAAACGTTCCGCAAGTAGGCGGCCTGTCTCCCCAATGTATAGGAGGCCAAATTGGGTGCAGCGGATGCAGTAAATGATGTGTGTGGAGGTGCAGGTGAATTTCTGACAGATATGGAAGGATCTCTTGGGGCCTTGGAAGGAAGTGAGGGGGGAGGTGTGGGCGCAAGTTTTGCATTTCTTGTGGTTGCAGGGGAAGGTCCCGGGAGTGGAGGTTGGGTTGGTTGGGGTGTGTGGATCTGACGAGGGAGTCGCGGAGGGAGTGGTCTTTCCGGAACGCTGATAGGGGTGGGGAGGGAAATATATCCTTGGTGGTGGGGTCTGTTTGGAGGTGGCGGAAATGATGGAAATGATATGATGTATCTGGAGGTTGGTGGGGTGGTAGGTGAAGACCAGTGGGATTCTGTCCTGGTGGTGATTGAAGGGGTGGGGTTCAAGGGCAGCGGAGCAGGAAGTGGAGGAGATGCGGTGGAGCGCATCGTCAACCACGTCTGAGGGAAAATTGCGGTATTTAAAGAAGGAGGCCATCTGGGTTGTTCAGTATTGGAATTGGTCCTCCTGGGAGCAGATGCGGCAAAGGCGAAGAATTGGGAACATGGGATGGTGTTTTTACAGGAGGCAGGGTGGGAGGAGTTGTAACCTAGGTAGCTGTGGGACACAGTTGGTTTATAGTAAACGTCCGTGTTGAGTCGGTCGTCCGAGATAGAAATGGAGAGGTCTAGGAAGGGAAGGGAGGAGTCTGAGACGGTCCAGGTAAATTTGAGGTCAGGGTGGAAGGTGTTAGTAAAGTGGATGAACTGTTTAACCTCCTCATGGGAGCACGAGGTAGCGCCAATACAATCATCGATGTAGCAGAGGAAATGGTGGGGGGTGGTGCCAGAGTAGCTGCGGAAGATGGACTGTTTCACATATCCAACAAAGAAGCAGCCATAGCTGGGGCCCATGCAGGTGCCCATGGCTACTCCTTTGGTTTGGAGGAAGTGGGAGGATTGGACAGAGAAGTTGTTCAGAGTGATTACCAGTTCAGTCAGTCGAAGGAGGGTGTCAGTGGAAGGGTACTGGTTTGTTCGGCGGGAAAGGAAGAAGCGGAGGCTTTGAGGCCTTCGTGATGGGGGATGGAGGTGTATAGGGACTGGATGTCCATGGTGAAGATAAGGCGTTGGGGGCCGGGGAAGCGAAAATCATGGAGGAGGTGGAGGGTGTGTGTGGTGTCCCGAATGTAGGTGGGGAGTTCTTGGACTAAGGGGGACAGGACCATGTCAAGGTATGCAGGACCAGGCTGAGACAATGGGCCGGCCAGGGCAGTCAGGTTTGTGGATTTTGGGCAGGAGGTAGAAATGGACGGTGCAGGGTTGTGGGACTATGCGACTGGAGGCATTGGATGGGAGATCCCCTGAGGTGATGAGGTTATGGATGGTCTGGGAGATGATGGTTTGGTGGTGGGAGGTGGGGTCATGGTCAAGGGGGCAATAGAAGGAGGTGTCTGCGAACTGGCGTTTACCCTCAGCAATGTAAAGTTTAGTGTGCCAAACTACCACCGTGCCTCCCTTGACTGCCGTTTTGATGGTGAGGTTGGGGTTGGAGTGGAGGGATTGGAGGGCTGCACGTTGCGAGGGTGAGAGGTTGGAGTGGGTGACGGGGGGAGGGACAGGTTGAGGCGGTCAATATCGCAGCGGCAGTTGACTATGAAGATATTGAGGGCAGATAAGAGGCCAGCACAGAGTGTCCAGGATGGGGTGTGTTGGAGCCGGGAGAAGGGGTCGTCAGAGGGTGGGCGGGAGTCCTGGTTGAAGACATAGGCATGGAGGCGAAGGCGGCGGAAGAAATGCTCGATGTCTCGCTGCTTGTTGAATTCGTTAATCCGGGAGCATAGGGGAATGAAGGTGAGGCCTCTGCTGAGGACTGATCTTTCATCCACCGAGAGGGGGAGCTCTGGAGGGATGGTGAAAATACGGCAGGGCTGGGAGCTAGGACCTGGTGTGGGACTGAAGCTGGGAGTGGGGGTTGGGTTAGGTGTAGGTGTGGAGATTGGTGTAGGGCAGGGTTCGGCATGGGGGCGGGGATCAGCGTGGGGGTGAGGTTAGGTGTGGGGGCGGGGTTAGGCGTGGGGGCAGAGATAGGTGTGGGGGCAGAGATCGGCATGGGGCGGGGTTAGATGTGGGGTCGGAGATCGGCGTGGGGGCGGAGATGCATGTGGCGTGGTCATTGTGCAGGCGAGCGATGTCACTGGGGGTGGTAGTTGATGCGGCAACGGCAACTCCAGGGGCGCAAGTGGCTGCAGCAAATGCAGAAACGGTGTTGTTCCCGGTGGTTGTGGACCCCGCAGAGGCCGCGAACTTCTCTTCATAAGATAAGCCCTCCAGTCCAGGCAGCATCCTAGTAAACCTCCTCTGAACCTCTCCAAAACATCCACATCTTTCCTATAACAGGGCAACCAGAACTGGACGCAGTATTCCAAGTGCAGTCTAACCAAAGTTTTATAGAGCTGCAACAAGATCTCACGACTCTGAAACTCAATCCCCCTGTTGATGAAATCCAAAACACCATATGCTTTCTTAACAATCCTGTCCACTTGGGTGGCCATTTTAAGGGATCTATGTACCTGCACACCAAGATCCCTCTGTTCCTCCACACTGTCAAGAATCCTATCCTTAATCCTGTACTCAGCTTTCAAATTTGACCTTCCAAAATGCATCACCTCGCATTTATCCAGGTTGAACTCAATCTGCCACCTCTCAGCCCATCTCTGCATCCTGTCAACGTCCCGCTGCAGCCTACAACAGCCCTCTATACTGTCAACGACACCTCCAACCTTTGTGTCATCTGCAAACTTGCTGACTCATCCTTCAATCCCTTCATCCAAGTCATTAATAAAAATTACAAACAGTAGAGGCCCAAGGACAGAGCCCTGTGGAACACCACTCACCACTGACTTCCAGGCAGAATATTTTCCTTCTACTACCACTCGCTGTCTTCTATTGGCCAGCCAATTCTGTATCCAGACAGCTAAGTTCCCTTGTATCCCATTCATCCTGACCTTCTAAATGAGCCTACCATGCGGAACCTTATCAAATGCCTTGCTGAAGTCCACATATACCACATCCACAGCTCGACCCTCATCAACTTTTCTAGTGACATCCTCAAAGAACTCGATAAGGTTTGTGAGGCATGACCTGCCCCTCACAAAGCTATGTTGACTGCATTTTATCAAGCCATGCTCTTCCAGATGGTCATAAATCCTAACCCTCAGAATCCTTTCTAACACGTTGTGGACAACAGACATGAGACTTACTGGTCTGTAATTGCCAGGGATTTCCCTATTTCCTTTCTTGAAGAGAGGAATTACATTTGTCTCTCTCCAGTCCTCAGGTACGACTCCAATGGAGAGCGAGAATGCAAAGATCTTCGCAAGTGGCGAAGCAATTGCATTTCTTGTTTCCCAAAGCAGCTAAGGAAAAATCTGGTCCGGGCCTGGTGGCTTGTCAATCTTAATGTTTGACAAAATTTTCAGCACATCATCATCCTCTATCTCTATCCAGTCCAGCATGCATACCTGCTCTTCAAAGGTTTCATTCACTACAAAGTTCATTTCTTTCATAAAGACAGAAGCAAAAAAAACTCCTTTAGGGCTTCCCCTACCTCCTCAGACTCCACACACAAGTTCCCAATGCTATCCCTGATCGGCCCTACTCTTTCCTTGACCATTCTCTTATTCCTCACATAAGTGTAAAATGCCTTTGTGTTCTCCCTAATCCGTTCTGCCAAGCCTTTCTCGTGCCCCCTCCTGGCTCTTCTCAGACCATTTTTAAGCTCCTTCCTCGCCTGCCTGTGATCCTCTAGAGCTGAGCTTGACCCTAGCTTCCTCCACCTTATGTAAGCTACCTTCTTCCTTTTGACGAAAAGCTCCACCGCTCTCATCATCCAAGGTTCCTTTATCTTACCCATTCTTGCCTGTCTCAGAGGGACATATTTATTCATCACTCGCAACAACTGTTCCTTAAACAGTCTCCACATGTCTTATAGTGCCTTTACCATGGAATAATTGCTCCCAATCCATGCTTCCTAACTCATGTCTAATCGCACTATAGTTTCCGCTTCCCCAATTAAATATCCTCCCACTTTGCCTAATCCTCTCCTTCTCCATAGCTATGTAGAATGTGAGGCAGTTGTGGTCACTATCACCAAAATGTTCTCCCACACAAGATCTGGTACCTGCCCCGGCCCGTTTCCGAAAATATTGGGAAAGTTAAAGTCACCCATTACAACAACCCTATTACGTCCACACTATTCCAAAATCTGCCGACCTATGCTTTCTTCCATCTCCCTGCTGCTATTGGGGGGCCTGTAGTAAACCCCTAACGAGGTGACTGCTCCCTTGCTGTTCCTAATTTCCACATATACTGACTCGGTAGGCAGATCTTCCTCGACAATGGAAGCTTCTGTAGCTGTGATACCCTCTCTGATTAGTAGTGCTACACCCCCTCCTCTTTTTCCCCACTCCCTATTCTTTTTAAATGCTCTCAACCCTGGAACATCAAGCAACCATTCCTGCCTCTGAGAAACCCATGTCTCCGTTATGGCCACAATGTCATAGCACCAGGTACTGATCCATGCTCTGAGTTGTATCAAAATATGATTTAAAAAAAATACTGTCTTTCCTCACCTTGGGATTTCCCAAAGTGACTCACAGCCATGTTTAGCCACTGTTGTAATGTTGGGAGAGTGGCAGCCAATTTAGACACAGCAAGCTCCCACAAGCAACAATCTTGTAATGACCAAGTGAAGAGCAACATTGAAGTTGATTATGAGGTAAGTGCTGAAAATGTGTTGCTGGTTAAAGCACAGCAGATCAGGCAGCATCCAAGGAACAGGAAATTCGACGTTTCGGGCCAGAGCCCTTCATCAGGAATGAGGAGAGTGTGCCAAGCAGGCTAAGATAAAAGATGGGAGGAGGAACTTGGGGGAGGGGCGATGGAGATGTGATAGGTGGAAGGAGGTCAAGGTGAGGGTGATAGGCTGGAGTGGGGTGGGGGCGGAGAGGTCAGAAAGAAGATTGCAGGTTAGGAGGGTGGTGCTGATTTCGAGGGAATCGACTGAGACAAGGTGGGGGGAGGGGAAATGAGGAAACTGGAGAAATCTGAGTTCATCCCATGTGGTTGGAGGGTTCGGATGCCAGGGAGAACTTGCTGACTTTTATTTTCAAAACAATTTCATGGGATTTTTAAATCAAGCAGCACAGTGGCTCAGTGGTTAGCACTGCTGCCTCACAGCGCCAGGGACCTGGGCTCAATTCCATCCTTGGGCGACTGTCTGTGTGGAGTTAGCATGCTATTCCCATGTCTGCGTAGGTTTCCTCTGGGTGCTCCGTTTTCCTCCCATGGTCCAAAGATGTGCAGGTTAGGTGAACTGGCCATGCCAAATTGCCCAGTATTCAGGGATGTGTAGGTTAGTGGCATTAGCCAAGGAAATGTAGAGTAATAGGGTAGGGAAATGGGTCTGGGTGGGATACTCTTTGGAGGGTTGGTGTGGACTTGTTGGACCAAATGGCCTATTTCCACTTTGTAGTGATTCTATAAATCTACATAAAAGGTTAGACAGGCCGAGCTTTATCTCAAAGAAAGGGTGGAATTTTGTGCCCTCCCTACAATGGGTTTGGTGGTTGAGGGGATACTTAATCAGGGTCAGGGTGGTGGTGAAGGCCCTAATTTCACTCAGGGAGACATGCTATGCAGGGAGAATGACAAGCAAACATTGATGTTTTTCTACCAGAGATTTCACAAGGTACACAGTGCCTGATTGAGGGATCTTACATCAGTAGTTGAAGGGCCCTCTGATAACCAACCCCTGTTTTTACTGTCAGCATCCTCTCTCCCCTCCCAGCTAATCTCATGTTCCCAATCCATGATACACCTCCATTATCACTCATCTGGACCTGATGATCTGAATTTGTAAGTGAGTGTAGTACTGGTAATAGCCACCATATTCTGGTGGTGCTGCTGAGTAGAGTTCCCAAACCACAGGAAGCTCCATTGCTGGCTCATTATGGACATGAGTAGCACAGGTTATGGTGAGCCTCCGTGAAAAGATGCAATGTGACGATGTTGCTGGCTATTCAGTCAATGCCAATAAACCCAGCCACTATCATCTCCAGAGGTTTCTTCCACAAGTCTCTGACAGTGCAGCATTTCCTCAGTACTGCACTAGTGCTAGTCTTATATTTTGTACTCTAGTCCCTAAAGTGAGATTTGGACATACAATCTCTTAACTCAGAAGCAAAACTGCTGCCAGTGAGCCACGATTGAAGAGTTATTGATTCATACAGCACGGAAACAAACCCTTCAGTCCACCACTCCATGCTGAATATGATCCCAAATTAAACTAGTCCCACCTGCCTGCTCCAGGCCCATATCCCTCCAATCTTTCCGATTCATGGATCTATCTAAATGTTTTTTAAATGTTGTAATTGTACCTGCATCCACCACTTCCTCACGAAGTTCATTCCAGACGTGTACCAACATCTGTCTGAAAGAATTTGCCTCTTATGTCTTTTTTAAATCTCTCTCCTCTCACCTTAAAAATGTGGCCCCCCTCCAGTTTTGAAATCTCCTATCTTAGGGAAAAGACAACTACCATTTCCTCTCTGTATACCCCTCATTATTTTATAAACTTCTATCGAATCACCCCTCAACACTCCTACGCTCCGGTGAAAAAAGGTCTCAGCCTATCCCATCTTTCATTTTAACTCAAACCTTCCATGTCCAGCACCATCCTGGTAAATCTCTTATGAATCTTCTCCTTGCTATAACTGGGTGACCAGAACTGGACACAGTATTCCATAAGAGGTCTCACCAATATCCCATACAACCTCAATATGACTTCCCAACCTCTACACTCAAAAAGATTGAGCATTGAAGGCAAGCGTGCCAAGTGCTCTTTTAACTACCCTGTCTATATGCGTCAAAAACTTCAAAGAATTATGTACTTATACCCTTAGGTCCCTCTGTTCTACAACACTATCCAAAGCCCTACCATTAATTGTATAAACTCTCCTTTGTTTGTTGTACCAAAACGCAATCCAGATTGAACTCCATCTGCCATTTTTCAGCCAATAACCCGTTCAATCAAGATTTCTTTGTAATCTTCACTGTCTGTAATGCCACCAATTTTAGTGTCATCCGCAAACTTACTAGTCATGCCTTCTATATTCTCATGCAAACAATTTATATAAGTGACAAATGAAAGAAGACCCAGAGCCAACCATATGGGATACTGGTCACAGGCATCCAGTCCTGGCACTATAGTACAATCCCATCAAAGTTATCTTTCCTTTCTTATTTATAATTTCTGCCAATATATTTTAACTGGACGAGTTTTCAGAAATATCTTCCCTAGTTACAGCAGTAATGTACTCCTGCATCAAAAATGCCACAAACCTCCTCCTTTCTTGCTTCCTTTTCTATCCTTCCTTTAGCATCTGAAACCCGAACATTGAGCTGCCAGTCTTGTTCATCTCTCAGTCAAGTTTCTGTAATAGCTATGGCGTCCCAATCCCATGTACTTAAACATGCCCTGTGTTCATCAGGCTTACCTTTAAAAACCCTTGCATTGATATAAATGTAATTTAGTTCTTCAAAGTTACTACATACTCTGACTCTCTCATCTTTATTTTCTAATTTATGTGCTCTCCTCATATTCAGAACTTCCCCATTAATCCTTCTGATTATGCTGCTACTTAGAATTCCTCCACTCCTCCTCCCTATCAGTACAAAGTTTTCCTTAATGGAAAGAGTAAATCTCCCTGCTAAGGTATTTGTCCCTTTCCAGTTTAGGTTCGACCCATCCTTTTGAACAGGTCTTTTCTATCCCAGCAGACCTTCCATTTGTCCAAAGCCCTGAATCCCTGAACAATACACAAGCTCTTCAGCCATTGGTTTATCTCCCATAGCTTTTTGATCCTTTCCTCAATTGAGTTTGGTATTGAGAGTAAACCAGAAATTCCTACCCAACACAATAGATCTGTTCATGTGTGATCTCACATTATAAGAAAATCATGCAAAGCTTTGCTATTTAAACTAATGGGGCCAGAAATGTGTTATAGCCAATACAAGTCAGGAAAGCGCACATTCTACAAGTAGCAGTCTAAATTCTTCAATCGCGTTAAAGCCAATTTGTGTTGAAGAAACATGCGTCATAGCAAAACCAAGTATACTTTTAAAGTTCTATTTTTAATCTTCTGCCTAACCTCTTAAATTCACACACGACTGCTAAAAATGTCATTCCTACCATTATGTACAATAATTAATCTCACCTTTAACAATATGCTTGAGACATCCATAATCCTAGCTCTAGCAAAGCAATAAACTATCCTAAATTTATACTCACTGCCACAGAATCTCATGTTTATGTCTATGGCCCTGACAGTAGAGTCCCCAGTAATTACACTTTTATTAAATCTTATCAAATTTTGCTTAACATAAGAATCATTCCAAATATCCAGTAAGTGACTGCCCCTTACATTTGCCTCGGAGTGACTATCCTGTTCTACAGTTTCAAAAATTGAATATCCTTTTCAGAGAGGAACAGCCACCAGAGACCTTTTTTGAACCTTTCCCAACAATTACCCATCTATCTGATTGACCCTGCAGTATAATAACCTTTCGAAATCTACCAGCCATCTCACTCTGTATTTCATATATCGCCTTAATAATACTCAGCCAAAAAAAGGGATGTCTCAATAACACCTTATATATAAAATAAGTTACCTTTCATTACCTACAGAAAATAATGTTAAAATTGAAAATAACATATCAATCATGTAAAACTTAAATAAAAATCAACCACGTAGCTGATTAACTGAATAAAAAAAAAACTCCTCTTCAATAAGTTCCTCAAGAAAGAAGAAAATCTTCTCCAGACCCGACCAGGGGTAGGACTCTCCAGATCGAAAACCTAATGCCTTATCTTAAAAAAAAAATTGTTTTTTTTTTCAAAAACAAAGCCATTGCATTGTTCAAAAAACCCCCTAAAACACATATTGACTTTTTACACTTCTGAGTTTAGAATTAAAAAAAAACCTTAGCTGTTCACTGCAGATCTTGTAAAGCTTGTTTAAAGAAAGTCTGTTTTTAAAAAAAACATAATTTTTTTGTTTGGTTTTTTGAATGCTAATGAAACAAAATGAATAAAAATCTTTTATTTGTAAATTATAATGACTGTAATAACCTCTTTTAAAAAACTACAATAAATCTTTAACTAAGCTTGCAATCCCAGCAGCAGCTGCAACTATCCATGTTGCTTCTCTTCCTTAATGGAACAGATTATTGGAAATAAGATTCAGAATTATGTAGACAACAATTATTTCATAAATTGTACTCTAATTTATTTCCATCCTCAATATAGAACAATATTTACATTTGTATAGCAACTTTAGCTTAATAAACATTCCAGCTCACCTTAAAAGAGTATTTATCAAACCAAACTCGTCGCTAAACCACATATGGATAAGCTAATACTTGGTCAGAAAACTAGGTTTTAAGGACTATGTTTAAGGAGGAAAGGCAAGTAGCGGACTGGAAAGGTTTTGAAAAGGAATTGCAGAATTTAGGGCAAAGTAGTTGATGACTTGGCTATCAATGGTGCCACAGTTTTGGATGAATACAGGATGCACAGAAGACCAGAATTAGAGGAGCATGCAGATCTCAGAGAATTGTCAGGAGGGAGATACAAAGGGGCAACATGGTGGCTAAGTATTTAGCACTGCTGCCTCATAGTGCCAGGGGCTCGGGTTTGATTCCAGGCTGGGGAAATTATCAATGTGGAGTTTGCATGTTTTCCATGTGGCTGAATGCTTCGGTTTCCTTCCATTGTCTAAAGATTTACCAGTTAGGTGGATTGGGCATGCTAAATTTCCCATAGTGTTCAGGGATGTGTAGGTTAGGTGCATTACACATGGGAAATGCAGGGTTACAGGGATAGAGTAGGGGGTGGGTCTGGATGTTATGCTCTTCGGACTTGTTGGGCCAAATGGGTGATTCTATTCCATAATAAAGATAGGAAGGGGTGAGAAAATACTTCAGAATAAGATGTGAATATTAAAATTAACAAAGTATGGAGCCAATGTGAATTAATGATCACTGGGTAAATGAACAAGACTTGGTATGTGAGCTGGGTGAGAACAGCAGAGCTTTGGATGAGTTTATGTATATGAATGATTAAAATAGGAACCCAGCCAAGTCAGCATTGAAATAAGCAAGTCCAGATTGAAGTTTTGGATATTGGTTTCAATTGAAGCAGCGATTTAGATATATGATTTTATAGATGTGGAAGAAAGACTTGGTGAAGGAGTGCATGTGAGGGTTAGAAAGTCATTTCATCATCAAATAAGATGTCAAGGTTGCAAAGAGCACAGTTCAGCCTTAGACATGGATCAGAGTGTGCCACAGGGTTGAAAGGCAAAGGCTTTAGTTTTATGAATATTTATTTGGAAGATCTATGTCTGCTCATTCAGCAAGTTGGAACAAGTTGTGTGACATCTCAGGGATATTGGAAAGGCCAAAAGGGGTAGCGGTACGGTAGAGCTGGGTGCTATCAGCATAAATATGGAAACCTATGCTTTTAGATAATGTTACTGATGGGACATCATACAGATGAGAAATAGAGAAAAAATCAAGATAATTCCCACTCTGACAGATTCCAAAGGTAATGGATCCAATGCAGGAAGGATTACAGGTGGATTTCTAATTTTAACTGGCTAGTGAATAATAGATTAGGTAAATTGTGTCCCACCCAACTGGATGTCAGAAGAACAATATTGGAGGAAGATAGTGGATTTGAGCTTGATGATGTCTGTAGTTAAGTCAGAAAGGTGAGAATAGGCTCATAATCATCATTGATGGATTCTATCAAGAATTCCCAAAAGCATTTGACTGATTTCAAACAAAATTGTGCACTAAACTCAAATCTGCAGAAATTCTGTATGAATCATCAAAATGGGAATAGGATGTGAATATTAAAATTCAGGAAAGAAAAAGCAGCTGATGTGTAGTAGATGAGTCATTATCAAGGGGCTATGGTCAAGTGGTTAACTTTTCAATGGTGTCCTCAGAATTTAATTCAGAAATTCAAAATCATAAGATTTGCAGTAGACAAAAAAATAAAGAGCTGTTGACATCGGCAATGAATTCAGAGGAGGTAACTTTAAAATGGGAAAGTAAAATATTAACAGCTGCTGATTATACTTAATACAAACCAATGCAAAACAGTGTTCAATAAAGAAACAAATAATGAATAATGATTTGATGGTCTAGGACAAAGCAATAGAAGAGTTGGGATGAAGATAGAATTAATATTGGCCCAACAAGCAGTTCAACAATCAACAATGGTGACTAACATAGTGAGAGCTTAGAAGACTTTGTGAGCAGCCACCTAATGCTCTCCTTATACTGAAATTTGATCACAATACCATTTCTGGACACTGAGGCACAAGGTTGACATTCAGGCATTTAGCTACAGTACAGATGGGTCTCTGGTGCCAAAGATCTGAGCTGTCAGATCACACTGTACAAATTTGGGCTTCCCAGGTAAGGGGATACCGGGAGGTGACCTGATAAAGACTACATGAATGGAAAAGATAACTGAGGACGTTATTTTTAAATTAAATTGAGAAGGTAGGACCAGCGGAAACAATTTCAAGTTTCAAGAATTGAAAAGGCACAAACTGTGTTCTCTTTCATAATTTCAAGGTTTGGACTCTGACTTTGCTACTGGATATCCCAAGGTGTTTTGTGGAAGGTTGGTGGTCTGTTAGTACCTCCTCTCTGGAATGAAAATACAGCCTATTGTACCTAGAAAGATGATATTTATGAAAATGGAAATTTCACATGAATGATCAATCCATTTGAGATCTGATGCAAATGAAACAGAAATTCTGAAGAAACTCAGAACTTCTGAAGGATGACTTGAAACATTAACTCTGTTTTCTCTTCGCAGATGCTGCCAGACCTGTTGAGTTTCTCCAGCAATTTCTACTTTTTGTTTGTTACAGATCCCCAGTGTCCGCAGCTTTTTTAAAAAAAAGATTTCTAATAATGTCCTGCTATACCTAAAAAGACTATAAGATATTGGAGCAGAATCAAACCATTCAGCCCATCGAGGCTGCCCACCATTCAGTCATGGTTGATATGTTTCTCAGCCTCATATGCCTGCCTTCTCTCATAACTCTTGGCTCCCCTTATTAATCAAGAATCTATCCATCTCTGTATTAAAGACACTCAATGACTAGGCCTCCATAGCCTTCCTTGGCTATAGTTCCATAGATTTACCACCCTTTGGCTGAAAAAGATTCCTTCTCATTTCAGTTCTAAAGGGTCATCCCATCATTCTGAGACTGTGCCATCTGGTCCCAGGGATACAAGAACATAAAAAAGACATACAAACTAAACACCCACAAGCTGACTATAGGATCAGAAGAGCAACATTTAGTTTCCGTTAAAATTTCCTCTCTGGTTCTAATGAAAAAAGGTCTAAATGTCGATGAGGAATTAATTCAATTTCAATTAATGAGGTGGCAAAATCTAACGGGTTGGTCACATAGCTTCGCATCACTAATTTAGCTGCAAGTAAAAGAAAAGTGTGCAGGGAATCAGAAATTTGGTGTAAATGCTGTCACAAAATTATTCTAAAAACATTGTGTCAATCCAAACAATATTTGATTGAGCACAACGCACTGAAAACTTTAAAAGAAAAATATAATGTATTAAATATGTCTTTAATGCCAACTCATGATAAGTTGTACAGGAAGATTTAAAGTACTAAGGACATTTTTGTAGAGCTTTGACAGTATTGATATGGCAATGTACCTACACTGTACTATTTTTAACCTGCAACACTAAATGATCACAGACATTTTATTCTTACCCTAGAGGCTGAAGGCAGTTGCTAATGAAGTTCAATTTAACTCTTATTCAGGAGAAAGAATGCCTGGGTTTGAGGTGATTCCCCAAAGGAAGTCCCCAAGCATTTCAAAGCATGACAGCTGAGGCATGGTGAGCAATAAATTCCAAAATTAAATACAGGGTCACCTTGTTCAAACTCCCTGGCAAATATCTAAATCATTGCTTAGGGCATGTGAACCAGACCAAACGTTGCAAGCATTAGCAGAGCTTTTGTGAGAATTTAACAAACTTCAGCACTAGCTTGTCCTTCTTGCTTGAAACCTGTCATGTTTAAAAGGGTGAGCTAATAAACCAAATAAAACCACTCGTGATGGTTTTCCTGAATTTTAATGAACAATAGCATGATTTGTGTACAGCATGAAGTAATGTAAATGGGAGATGGGAACAGAATTTGGATTTTGTCAAGATGCCTTGCATAGTTGGATAGCCTTCTGGTATGCAATGTCAAATATGAAACTAAAAGATGCCTCAGGGTTGTCACCAAAAGGTTGTCAGCATCTGTAGTATCAGAGTAAAAGATCTGGTTTTCAGGTGAGGCAGTGAGAGATTAAAAATAAGGAATGGTTGAACAGGCAGGACTGCTAAGACCATTGCAGTGATAGATGGATAAAACAACACTCTAGATTGCTCTGTCTGTCACTTGCAAATGGAAAGACTAACTGCACAACAGCAATCTCAGTTGAAAAATGGAAAGTGTTAGGAAACTAATTCAAAACAATCCTAACTTCATTCATAATTATTTGAAGAAAACTCAACACCTATAGACTACAAAAAGAACAAAGCATTTTACTTTTATGTTGTGGTTTTAACTTGTCAACAGAAAATATTAGGCATTGATTAACTACCTTCCAGGTAAGACTCATGGGAAGTGTTATCGTCACATGAAACCTTCCAAATACTTCTATCTGAAGGTCAAACCTGATTATAACTGATAAGGCAGATGTTGCAAGTAATTAGACTGAAACAATCATTCTAACAAATTACACATGGAAATCAGTTTTTACGATAATTCATCTGGGCGGAATGCATCCTTCACTGTTGCATCCAGTCACATCCATCTAATGTAACTGTAACATTTATAACCAAAATAATTTAGCCATTTATCATAAAATTCTCTTTGCACAGTATGAGATGCTAAGACACTACAGGATCATCAGGTTTACTAAGCTTCAACACATTTGGCCTTGATCAAACAGATTTTCACAAACCTGCTGTTTATTTGACAGTTCCAGAAAATGCAAGTTTTCTCACAATTTCTCTTGTCTTCTCTATCTCAAGGGCTGTACAAATGTCAAAATAATTCTTTGCATTCATTTCACCTTTACATTCTCAAAAATCAATTCACTTCTATCATGCTTAGACCATTATTGACCAAAAGATGTATAAACAGAAATAGTTAAAAATCATGCAACACCAAGTTATCGTCCAACAGGTTTATTTGGAAGTTCAAGCTTTTGGAGTGTTTCTCCGAACACCAGCACCTCCACATCATAAACAGAAACAGGCCATTCAGCCAATGGAGTCTACTCTGCCTCTCAATAATTCATGGTGGATCTGATTATCCTCAACTCCAATTTCCTGCCTTTTTTCCCATAAATCTTGATTTCCTTAGTGATTAAAAATCCATCTATCTCAGCCTTTGATAGGCTTAACAATCTAGCATCAACAGCTCTCTGTGGTAAAGTATCCCACAAATTGACTATCCTTGGAGTGAAGAAATTCCGTTTCATCTCTGTCTTAAATGGGTGACTTGCTACTCTGAGATTATGCCTTCCGGTTCTAGACACTCTCTCTGTCAAGGGAAAACAATCTCTCAACATCTAAGAATCTCATATATTTCAATAAGATTGCCTTACATTCTTATAAAATCCACTCAATCGGCCCAATCGACTCAACCTGTCTCCGTAAGAAAATCCATCCACACTCAGAATCAACCTAGCGAATCTTCTCTGGACTTCCTCCAATCTCAATATATCTTTCCTTAGATAATGGGAACAGAATTGTTCACAGTATTATTCATACTGACTGATAGGTATATTTCCTGGTTTCAAGACCAGCGAAGGTTTGTTGTGGGATGTGGTTAAAGTTGTTCTATAACTGAACAAACCTGGAGGAATATTCTGTCATTTGCTTAACACCTTCACCATTTTGCAAAGCAGAGTTTGGAAACTTCGCCAAATGAAGAGTCTTTACAAGGCATCCATTTCCATTTCAGGAACCCTTGAGAGTGTTGCTGTAGTGATTAGAAAGAGGTCCAGGTGGATTTCATTGACTCTGAAATGCTTGATTGGGTATGTTAACCAGGGCCAATCAGGGAGCCCTGGCTGACAGATATAAACAGGAGATTGCGACGTATTTTTTCCGCCAGGTGCGTAACCTCAACTACGACACGCAGCTCCTGTTCGTCGACCGTGACGGTTTGGAGGTCGCCCTCAAGGTGCTGCCTGTCTTTTACCAGGACCTGATCACTGTCTGGAACATGGTCGAATCGCGTCGCGCCTACCCTCCGGCAGGAGTAGCGGCTGTCGTCAGGGAGCCGTTGCTCAGGAATCCGCACCTCCGTGTTCGCGGGTTTGAGTGGCTGTCGGAGGGGAGGGCCGTGGCGGCGAGGGTGACCAGGGTCGGGGACGTGCTGGGTGCCGGGGGCCTGGGCTGGACGTTACCGCAAGACATAGCGAGCAGGGCAGCGGTAGACGTCCGGTACGTGGCCACCGGCATCCGACGCCTTAAAACGGCGGTGCTCGGACCCGACGTAGTGCACCAGTTGGAGGACGCTCAGGTGTGCGGTGGGATCCCGTCCGCGCTCACCCCTGCCCGGACGGAATTTCACATCGGCCCCAAGGTCCCGTACTTCCCGCGGGAGCCTGTGCCCCACAACCTGAGCCGCCTCCGAAATTTTAATTTTGTCCCCTTCAAGGACGTTAAAAGACGGGCCCTATATCGACTGCTGCTGCACACCGTCCACCTCTTCTCCCTCATCCACCGCCCGGACACGCCCTGGCGTGCCCATTTGCCACCGGGCGGTGGGGATCCCCAGTGGAGGGCCCTCTATGCTGGAGTCCTCCCCCTTTCTCTCGGGGATCTGGGGTGGAGGGTGTTGCACGCAGCATTCCCCTGCAACCGCAGATTGCGGTGGTTCACGGACTCCCAGCCCAACTGCTTGTTCTGTGGCGCTGTGGAGTCCGTGGACCATGTGTATGTTGGGTGTGGGCGTTTGCACTCCCTTTTTGATTTTCTGAAAAACCTTCTCCTCTGCTTTTGGTTGCACTTCAGTCCCACGCTCCTGATCTTCGGGCACCCGGTGCGGAGGAGGGAGGGCAGGTCTGAAGACCTCCTCGTGGGTCTGCTGCTGGGCCTGGCCAAACTGGCCATAAACAGGTCCAGGCAGCGGGCCGTGGAGGGGGTCGTTAGGGCCGACTGCCTGCCCCTCTTCCGAGGTTACGTTAGGGCCCGGGTGCCCTTGGAGAAGGAGCACGCGGTGTCCACCAACACCCTGGAGTTGTTCAGGGAGAGGTGGGCGCCGCAGGGAGTGGAGTGCATCATTTCCCCCTCCAACTCTATTTTGATTTAGTCCCTGCCCTCCCCTTCACTGTTTGTTCACACAGCATTGCCGTTTGATGTGAAGGGCACTGCTTGTCACAGGCCACTCGGGTGTTTTCCTACTTTTCCTGGTGGTGGAAATTGAATAAAGATTTGTACACCTGTGTCTCTCACTGTGCCTCACACCTGCACACACACACACCATGGGTGCTGGGGATAAAAATAATAAGCACTACCGCAGAGAGAAAAAAAAAAATCAATGGACAACTCAGTGGAGTGCATCATTTCCCCCTCCAACGAAAAAAAAATAAACAGGAGATTGAACTGGGATTTGAGGTTTGTCCTCATTTTCTGTAAAATGGTTGAACGGTAGGGTTTGGGGCCTAGCTTTGCTGCTCCTCTCCCTTGTAAAATTGCTGTCTCTTGTACACCTGTAAATGTTTATTGTAAACTGTTTTGTAATTTGTTTAATAAAATAAAAAAAAGAACATAAACAGGAGATTCAGAATCTCCTCATTCAAGGGACTGACTCTGAGCTGGCTGATCAGGACCCATGTACTGGGCACATGTGAATAAAGGGTGGCTTGCTGACGGGATACTGGGCCTTTACGCAGATATTTCAGTTGCATTGATAGTTTTTGGGGGGCAAAGAATAGACTTGGCAGTCAGATACTATTTTGTAGAAAACTTGTTGGAAATCAGTGGTCAGAGATTCCTCATCAAAAGAAATGTATTGACATGGGCAAGTTTGTTGGTATAGTTGCCCAGGCATCCATTTTGGAATAATTGTTATTTATCAGCCTCATGAGTAATGTGGATGAGAATACAAATTGTACAACTCAGACTTATAAATGAGACAAAACTAGGCATGGAAATTCAGAACTGAGATCAAATAGGTTAGTTATAGGCGCTCTGATAAAGTAGGGAAATAGATATTTGACTCTGGGAAACTTCAGGCATGGGATAAAAGATACACATTCTATCAAACAGGGAGGGTATGTGGGAATCATTGATCCCAATTTTAATGTTTAAGCTGACATGCACCAGATTTCTGTGGGTGTGTGGGGTGGGCTGTTATATTAGTCTGTCATTCATTCCCCTGATCCAACTGACTTTTTTCCCTGTGTTCTAACCTTGTGAGGGAAGAAGCAGGATTATTCTTTCAAAGTGCACAGTAATTATTTCATTAGGACTGATCTGCAACTTTAGTTGAGGGCCTGAGTGGAAAAAGCTGCCATGGCAGCCACCAGTAAAGCAAACTTACCAAGGTGATCAATGTTGACCAGAAGATCCACAGATGTGGAGTTGCTGAGGTTGGACTGGTGGGAGGAACAAGGTTAAAAGTCACATGATACCAGGTTATAGTCCAATAGGTTTATTTGAAATTGCAAGCTTTTGGAACGCTACTCCTTTGTCAGATGAAATCATAGAAGAGGCACAGAGAATATGATCTAAAGTTGAACTTTAGTTTCCTTTATGGGCCAGAAAGGGCATATGTGCTTCTTTATACTGCATATCCAAGGTCAATTGACCTTGACTCTGATCATCTATAAATCATTTCTATGTTGGAGGAACACCCTGCTGCTGCTTGTCTGTTTATACAACTGACTGACTACCCATGGTAACATTCTGAAAGTGGGAAACACCCTTTTGTTCTGAAATTGTTTTTCTACTGTGTCAAATTATTTTTTTCATTGTCATTACATTCGGGGTATCTTTGCAATGATTCTTATTTCTGATTACCATGTTGTATAGTGTGATACCATTCATTGCTGGCTTGTGGGTGTGGCACAGTGCTGCCACAAATCATACTTTCCAGACATTTCTGATCAATCTGTTCAGATTATGGTCAAGGGGTAGGAACACTACCAGTGTGCCACAAGAGCCCTCTTCTAGACATGCAAAGCCACCCTTCAACTGAACCAATGAGGCAACAATGTCCAAGAAGGACAGCCCCACCTTTGGTTGACGGAATTGTTTGGACAAACTGCAGGTATTTCTCAAACAACCTATTCAGAAATATTATGAGACACTTCTGGAACAGGTCGGACTTGAACTCAGACCTCCTGTGCACTACCACCACGCACAAGAGCCAGTCATGCTTCTAGCTACTTTAATCAGTGTGTTCCAAGATTACACATCAGCTAGGGCTTGAACCCAGGTCCCTTAGCTCAAAGGCATACCTTAATCATATTTTCTATGCTGTGTTTAGGTCCCTGTTTAATTAGCAGTCATAGAGGGTAAACCACTTATTTCTTAACAACAAATGTAGTTCATTGCATATTAGCAATAGGTAAAAGTTACATTTTGTTTGGCATAATTATAAAGATTATCAAGAGTCAGACTTGACAGGTTTGTTTCCATTAGACTGCTCTTTTTTTTCACCTGTAACCTGTAAGAATTCATCAGATTAGGTGGAACCTCATGAAATCATCAACATTAACCCTTTTAGAACTGATAAATTATTGAATACCAGCAAGGCATTGGAACATTTTTAGGAAAGGAAGGGTAGGACATCAATTGATGCCTCTAGTAGGGTTTTTTCTGGGTCGTGGTGGTAATGGGTGGGGGAGGGGGAGGGGGGCAGGGGGAGGCTGTTGTATTTCAGCGTAATAAAGAAAGTCTCATGCATACATTTTTATTAAATCATTGTTCTGTCAATCGTTTTTAATGCTGCAATTAGAAAATGATCTTTGATTTAGCAGAGGAACATAGATCAAACATTTGTGAGACATTAAGACAAGAATCTCTGTGGAATCTGTAAAAGATCCCACTCCACAATTCAAAATGCAGACTGGAGGTTCTAACAGATTTGGGAAGTTATGTTGTGGCTGTGTGGGACATTGGTTAGGCCACTTTTGGAGTATTGCATGCAGTTCTGGTCTCCTTCCTGTCGGAAGGATGTTGTAAGACTTGAGAGAGAGTTCAGAAAAGATTTGCAAGGATGTTGCCAGGGTTGGAGTTTTTGAGCTATAGGGTGAGGTTAAATAGGCTAGGGCTGTTTTTCCTGGAAGGTTGGAGGTTGACTTAAGGGGCAACATTTTCACGTAGAGGATGGTACGTGTATGGAATGAGCTGCCAGATGAAGTGGTGGAGGCTGGTACAATTGCAACATTTAACAGGCATCTAGATGGGTATATGAATAGGAAGGGTTTGGAAGGACATGGCCTGGGTGTTGGCAGGTGGGACTAGATTGGATTGGGATATCTGGTTGGCATGGATGAGTTGGACCAAAGGGTCTGTTTCCATGCTGTACATCTCTGTGATTTGTTCCTTGATGTACATTAATTCAAAAAATAGCTAGTCATCCTAATTTGTGAGTCCTTGCTGTGCACAATTGGCTGCTATATTTCACTACATTATAGCAGTGACTCCATTTCAAAAGGCCTCATTGTTTGTGAAATGCTTTGGGATGTTCTGAGGTCATGAGAAGTGTTGAATAATGAAAGCTTTTTTATGTTTCTTTATAGCTCCATCTGTTATTTGAACAGAGACAGACAGAACAATGTCATATGGACACATTGAGTTTTTCTCCACAATTACTGCCAACTGATTTTAAAAACAAAAAATGTTTGAAATGCACAGCAGGTTGATGAGGATCCAAAGGAAGAGAGGACAGGTTAATGTTTGGGTGTAATCCATCAGTGGAAAATGTTCAAAATTTTTGTTTCAATGGCTGACTCACTCTTACCTCTTCTAAAGCTACTTTTTAAAAAAGTTAATCAACATCCTCTCATTCCAGTCAATATTCTGCCTATCCCCAGATTGTCAAGGAGTGCAGATAAATACAATAATACATTGTTTTACCCTGTTAAATAATAATATGCTGAGATTAGTGTGGGTGTTTCATTGAGACATACAAATCAGGAGCAAGAATAGGCCATTCAGCCCATCAAATTTGCTGTCCTGTTTTATAAGATCTGAGCTGATCTGATTGTGGCCTCAGCTCCAATTTCCAATTGCTTGTACCTTTCAAAAAAATGCAAATTGTAAAAGATTTGCATTCACATTGATTTCACATCGGCTACATTGGCTAGAACAATTACTAGAACAGATTATTGGGTTGTTATCTCAAAACTGTTTGTCGTACTTTATTGTAAGATTGGAAACTTGGCAGACAAATTCCAGTATTGACTTCAAAAGTACTACACGATTTTAAAGTGTTTTTGGATATCTCAAGATTGGGAATGTCATCATATAAATGCAAATTTTTTATGTAAATGATCTACTGTATAATTGCTCCGGTAGAATTGGATCCAGTTAATACAGTTTTGTTTTCTCTCTCTCTGCCTCTCTTTCTCTGTTAGTCTTCTTTTGTCTCTTTTCATTTCCTGATATTTCTTTCCTCTTTCTTTTGAATAGATGAAGAACCCATGTGTCGTGATGTAATGGAAATAATGGTTAATCATTTTGAAGGTTACATTCCAGATAGAGTTGAAGGAAAAATGTGAACCTTAAGAATGTTTTCCCATTTCTTTCTAACCGTTCTTATTTTCTTCCAACCTGCCCTCACAGTATGTCTTCTACTTCTATACCTTCCCCTTCCCATCTTACTTCACTCAAGTACACACATGAAAAGTGATGGGCCCCATCAACCAGATACCTTACTTTCTTTCTTGCATCATCAAAGATTGTTACTTTGCTCTCAAAATCCCCTTTATTTAAATGAAAGAAAATCCAATTTTGTCACCCTCACCTTTTGTGGTTGAGGCTTGAATTGCTTGACTTCTGAGGGACAAAAGAAAGAACGTGAACCCATTCAATCAGATTTTTTAAGTCATTTATGGTATGTGTGTGTCACAGGCTGGGCCAACATTTATTGACCATCCCATGAGAAGATGGCAGCAAAACTGAATAAACAGCAATATATTTCCAAGTTTAAGAGTGGCTTGAAGGGAACTTCATTTCAAAATTTAGCTAATTTTCCTTGAAAATGTAAATAATAACATTTAAGATTGAAAGATCTCTTGCTGGTTCTAATTTTTTTTCATCAAATAGTCTGCATTTCTTTATTTTTCCACCTCTCATTCACATTCTGATTTCAGTCTGTCTACTTCTCTCAAATTTTGTTTAGTTGTAAACAATAACCAAAATCTTCTGCCAGGTTACCAACCCGTTCTCTGTATACAGTAATCCTAAATTCCAGTGACATCACTGAAAGAATTAACATTGCAAAGATGACTTCTTCCACCAAAAATTCGACAAACCCTGCCTTTCTTCCAACCATAACAATTAATGTACAAATGCTGAATTAATGTCCAACACCAGTAGCCTGTTTGGCAATCCATTACAGAGCAGCACTTTAAAGTTAGAAAAATATGTGCTGGGACATTGAAACCTTTAAAGAAAATTAATAATTCTTAGCAATCAGACTCCCAGTCCTTTTTCTTCAGTCTTCAGTCTCAGATTTCATCTTTGGTTATACAACATTGGCAGACAATTCTGTTTAGAACTTCTCCAACTTAACTGATCCTGTTCCAACACTTTACATTTTATTTTCAGTAACAGTGTCTTATAAAGGCTTGAGGATTGCATTAGTTCTATCCTGGAATGCCAATGTTGTTATGAGGCAAGGGAGAGGGGAGTTTCAGAGGTACATGTTTATATTGCCTATACTTTCTAAATCATAAGAGTTTGTGGGAAGCAGATTGGGAGAAGGAGGATTAGATATGAGGATGCAGCCATCTTCTTTCATTTCATCCTTGTTGCTAGGTATGGCCTTGGCAATGGCTGATCCAAAGATGGGGGAGCCCTATCTTCTCTGTTGAGATAAAGCTATGTCTCTCCTATGCCACCTCTTGTAATGTGCCAGCTTATCCTGAATGAGAAGGGAAAGCATGTCAGTGGTACAATATGGTTTTCATAATTGCATATTGGTAGTGTGCACGTTAGCCTGGACCTCTGGTTACTAGTCTAGTGACATTATCACCATTTTGAGTCTTGCAGCAGTAAGTGTGTGAGTGTGGGTTCAAGTAATGAATGAGTCTTATTTGATCAAGATTGTCAGTAGGTGAGCAATGGGAATGTGGTTGAACAGTGGCTAAGATGGGTGGTGCAACTTTTGGGATTTGGCATTTGAAGATACATTCACTGACCCTAATCAAAATCATGGAGCTTTTTGTGATACTGTGACCAACTCCTCAGGCATCGATTTCAAGTATTCCCCTCCATGCCTATTTGGTTCCAAAGCCTTTTGAATGTCTTTCTGGAGAATGTCCTATCCCTATGTGAATAGAGCACACCTTCTTCCCTGTACATTCTTAATTAAGGATCAAATAGATTGTAGTAGATCTAGAAGCCCCATCATTGCATGCTTTGACACACCAGCACAAGTTCCACATTGACTTCCAGCATCTAATGCATTCTTTCTTTCTCAAATTTTGGCACATATTTGACCCTCCCACTCCCATTCACACGTGACACTACTCAACAGCACGGTTACAGTGGACTGCAATGCTGTAATCATGTTAATTAGCATGTGTTATAAAGTTGCATGTTGACTGAATCAAAAACAATGCATGCAGGTTAATCGTGCATCATGAATCCATGCCTGTCTTTGAATATCAGCCTCCTGAAATTTACATTTATTTCAAGAGGGAGAAGGGGACTGTCACCAAACAAGTTTTTAAAGTTAGTAAACTATCTTTAAAGGGATGAGAAATGAATTATAAATTGGACTAAACTTTAATGGGTAAACCTATGATCAAATAATGGAAAATATTCTTAGAAGGTATTGGTACTATACAGTGGCTGTGCATAACCTTAAAGGTAAAAGTTTCATTTGTGCATTTAGACAATGGTACTGAACAGAAGCGGCAGAAGACAATAGCAAATTAAAAGAAACAAATTTAGAGAAATACAAGGAAAAAAAGAAATCAACTAGACTGGAGACAGAAATAAAAAAAATAGTGGCACAGAAAAATATTAAGTGTAGTTAAAATTTGCAAGAAATGTTAAAGCTAACACGAGGTTTTTCTAAACATAATAAGAAATGGATACTGGCAGGACAATGTGGGTCTGTTAAAGACAGGGTGATAAGCATATAACTGCCCTCGTGGTAGTTTCCCTATGTCTGAGCCAGGAAGCCTGGCTTAAAGTCTCACCTGCTGAATAGGTTGATTAAAAGGTCTCTATAATGGAGTAGAATGAAATAGCAGACTTGCTAAATACAATCTGGGAATCTCTCATTATAGAAGAGGAAATTAAAAGAAAAATCACCAAAAGTAGAAGATAACCTTAAAATAAGTCAAATGGAACAACTTAGTGCATTCATTCTAAGCAAAGTAAATGGTAATGCAGAAAATAATGGGATTATCCATAATTTTGCAAAGTTATCAAATGCTTTTGAAAATTTGCACTGGGAAATTGTAAATCTCAATTCATTATTTGGGAAGGGATTAATAAAGAAACTAGGAAACTACAGCCTGTCACTTCAAAATTAGTTGTGAGGAAGTTACAGGGATTAGTCATTTGGAAAAGATTGATTGTTCACTTGAACAAATGTGAGCTGGTCAAAACAAAAATCTGCATGGATTTCTGAAGGGTACATTATGATTGATTAATTTGGTTGAATTCTTTGAAGCCTGAAAAAATGAAAACTTATGAAGAAGCTCATTTAAAATAAAAGAATCCAGCATCTAGATATGCGTGAGCTTAAATAATTTTGCCAAGGGTTGGAAATGTGTGTCCCTTGGTCACTAATGTGAGTGAACCAGAGAAACAGGCTTTAACATAAAGATTGCACTACACAATGATGGATTGCAATAGATCAGTATATCAGGATTGATGGCTGAGGATCACTCGGATCCTAGCAAGAAATGGACTCTCCCAGAAGATAAACTCAAAGTAATGGATGACTTATAAATCCATTGGTTAGAGCTGATGATACATTGGCATTTATAAAGTGAGTTAATTAACCAATTTGTTGCAAGGTTCTAAACTAAAGCCCAAAAGAGTGTAATCATAGATACCAGAAAGCAAAAATGCTGTTAACTGATAAATGAGGTTGGTCTGAGTGGTCTTGCATCCTTCAATATGAAACTCCAGTAACAGACCAGTCAGACCATTAAGTCTCAGTAAAAAAAAAGTTAATACTGGTAAATGAGGCATACTGGTAATAGCACCATGAAAATGGTGGACCGGTAATAAACTAGTCAGATAAGTACGTTAAATACAACATCTGCTACTGAGACTGAAAATGTTGATCAGTATGCAGACCAGTGTTCAAAGATCTCCATTGGTGATGCTGTAGATGCAGGGGAGTTAACTCTTTTTACACATTTTGGGTTGAGTGCACCTTAGACATGTACCTCCCTAAAAATGTGACGAATACTAGGGATCACTGCAATTTTCAGGATAGCAGTAGATGGAAGTGTTGCCAAAATGACAAATCCCAGCATAGATCCTTAAATGCAGTTTAGTGCATTACCTCTTCTGTGGACCCTTTATAATTTCCCATGACATCTGAGCAGTGTGTTAGAATAGACACATCACTAGGAGTGTGATAATATTTGCACAATATTTGTGGGTAATTCCCCACACAGTTTTGAAGTCACTAACTTGAAGTCAACATTGACAGATCTGCTTATTTTCAATTATGAGCTGTACTATTGACCCATTTATATTTTGTCATGTTTGAGTCAGGAATCTGTTGGTCCATATTATAAATCATTTAGAAATAGAGTGTTCAGTTCAGGCACAGCAATAATAATCTGACGGCTCTCAGATATTAATTCTGTAACTTTACAAGACAGAAGGTTGACCATTTTGCTCAGTATACATATTTTACACATTTTAGCAACTAAGTTAAAAGAAGAAAACATTTTTGTTAACATTACAAATATACTTTGAGAAATAAATAGCCTGGTATTTGGCAATGATAAATGTAAAATACAAGTATAGAAAACCGCACACACTTCAAAATTCAGTCACTGATCTAAATCACACTCATGATTATCACATATATCCTTTTATCTGATCTCAAGGGAGACTGAAAAATTGGCAAAACTATTTACATTATAGGCAATACACGCACTTCAGTTAAAGACATATCCAGATTTTTTTTCTAAAAGGGTTTAATGGATAAGTACTTGATTTGAGTTCTATTAATAGTTTAGCTGATTGAGCAGTAAGGTCACAAGTGCCACCTGATTTCACCTGGGTAATGGCAGAGTACAAATGAGCAACTCAATTTTGGATAGGATAACAAGCATGAATTTCTGTTCTTGTCCAACACTCATATTGGAAAATGGACAGGGATTATTTAACAGACTGACAAAAGTAATATTGACCACAACTCTCAATCAACTAGCTTGCTGGCACTCATCAGCCGGTCTCATAGTTAATTGGAGGAGAGATAGAAAGGAGATTGGCAGCTACGGAACAGCACTTCCACCCTCAGAAACAAGGAGAAAGGGGAAGGAAGGATAATTGTGTATAAGCTGGAGGAGAATTATCTGACAAGAGATTTTTTTTTAATTTTAGGAACATTCTCTAAATGTTTGGCTATTTTAAACCTTAATCCTACTCCTCCACATATCAATTATGCTATTAATGTCACAGAAAATCATTTTCCTAGTGAAAGATATGTAAGATCAAGGATTTAAAATGATAAGGACACAGTCTAGTAAATATTTGGGAGGGCAAACTGCTTTTGGTAAATAAGGAAAGCATTAAATGGATACCAAAAGTCAGGAGGTTTATTCCCCGTTTGCCAGTACATTACATTGTCAAGCTGTTACTTGGAACAGTTTTATTTCATAAACTCAATACAAGAAACTGCAATATCTGTTGCCCAAAGCTGCCACAGTAATATTGATTTTCAATGTTCAACATGTTATACTTCCCTGTCAGTATATCACCTGTCAGCAATTAAACAAGCTGCTCAACTAGCCCCCAGAGACTGTCCACAAGGCTTTCTGAATTAATATTTCATTTACAATTATATTTCTGAGTAACATTAAAAATATGAACTTAAACCGAATTAATAGAAAGTAATATTGTGTGTGTAACAATAAGCTGAGCAGATTTAACAATGAGCTCTTTTTTATGCATTTAATAAAGGATTTACTTAAAGGCTACGCCAGTTTTTGAAAGCACAAGCATCAGATTGTTTTTTCAGAACTGAGATTTGTGAGTTGCATTTGGATTTTCTAACCTGAACACATGCAATGTGAATTCCAGAATAAATGAACACTGTTCAGTTACTGGTCTGATGGAATATTGGGGGTGCCACAGTGGCTCAGTAGTTACCACTACTGCCTCACAGCAACAGAGACCTGGGTTCAATCCCTGCCTCGGGTGACTGTCTGTGTGGGTTTCCTCTCGGTGCTCCAGTTTCCTCCCATGGTCCAAAGATGTGCAGGTTAGGTGAATTGGCCATGCTAAATTGTCCATGATGTAAAGTGCATTAGTCAGGGGTAAATGTAGGGAGGTGGGTCTGGATAGGTTACTCTTTGGAAGGTCGGTTTGGACTTGATGGGCCAAATGGCTTTTTCCATTCTCTAGGGAATCTAATCTAATCATTCCAGTGTTCATCTTCAAAAGCTTTTCAAATTAATTTCAAGACAAAACTAAAATTTTTGTGGAAATTTTGTGGAGTATTAATTTTAAACAGTGAGACTGTGTGTATCTAAAAAGACAGACTCTCTTACTCATCGATTGCTGCCTGACCTGTGCCTTTTCCAGCGCCACACTTGATCAATACTGACTCTCCAGCATCTGCAGTCCTCATTGTCTTCTTGACTGTTGATTATATCATCTTCAGGTCAATTTGTTTTATTTTATACATATTCTCTTTGGCAGTTATGGAATGATTCTGGAGGTTGGTATCATTTGGAATCGATTCTGGGATGTAGCAGACCTGGGATTGATGGAGTTGAGAAACACAGAGGCAAGGAGACCTCTCATCTTGCTCTCAGAGAGATATTCTTTACCCATTGAGATCAGGTTTGTTTTTCAAAATAAAATTAAATTTTGAACTAAACAGCCTCTAATTGTTACATCTTCTTATCATCTGTATGGTGACAGTTAGAAAATATAAACATTCTAATTACTAAGAGCTGTCAGTGCTTTTCCTTATTTAGTTGCTCTTTCAGATTAAAAGTCAACATGTATTTTAAGTACTTATAACTGTTTGAATCAAGCTTCTTCCTGCAACAGACTCTTTGAGACTGCCAATGAGCCAAACTTTAAATTAAGTCTACATATTTCCAGTTTCAATTCTAGTTTCCTCAGCAATGCAAGATCAGAGGTCCTTTTGCCTCCCCGTATCCTTGGATAAAATAGGCTATGCTGATGTCATAAACATCAGCAGCTTTGGATGAGCTGATGTTTATGATGGGTGGAAGATAGAGGGCTGGCTAAGATGGCATTGAAATTGTCAATTTACAAATCTAACATTGGCTAGAGTTGTGTAATTCAATTTCAAGGAGCAGCAAAAGCTCAACATTCTTAAAACAAATTGATTTAATGGCTATAAATCAGTGTGACCCTGGTGTTTATCCTGACATTACGAACACATCCTTCAACAGCTAAATATAACTCACCATAGGACAAAGCATCCAAAACAAAATCATTTAAAATTGCACAATTAATAATGCTGGAGCATTTCATCTGCTGTTAATTGATTTCCCTGACTGAAAAGCACAATCTTCAGTACCAGGCCTTTAAAAAAAAAGGCTGACAACAAAAGCAGAAGAATCAAAAGCTTAAAACTGATTGCCCTCATTACAAATTTTAAATTAATTATCAATAATATGTCTAACCTACTTTTACCTTGTAAATTGCAAAAGATAAAGTCTACAACTCATCAGTTTAATCAAATGAATGAGTGCAGTTCGGGACTTCATTTGATCAGAGGCCAGATACTGAAAATAGCACCAGACTTGAAGTGAGGTGGCTTCACAAAGTAAGGAGGATGAAACAGGTTCTCACAGCACCACAGTGGACTATGGCTCTTTCTCCATTTTCCATTTTACAATACCTCATCTACAGGCAATTACCCACAGACATTCAGATCATTGGCAGAACAAATGGGAAACAGTTCAACGGAAGCCACTTTCAATCCAAAAAGGAAAGCAGTCCAACCTCAATCATACAGCTTTGGTTTAGAGATCAAACTGGTGTGTGTGCTCACTCAGACACTGAGTTTCAGGTTATTGTTCATGAAACATCCAGAAAAAAAAAGTTATCTTCCAAGTAGCTCTCAGTAAGACACTGTTAATTAAAATAAATGGTCTGATCCTGGAAAATGTGAACCAGCTTTCTGTATCTTTGGAACCTTCACCTAATACAGGCAGCACAGATGATGAAATTGATCATTGGGGAGGTAGTAATTTAGTGGTAAGGTCACAAGACTAGTAATATAGAACGAGTAAAAAATGAGATGCTGCAGATGCTGGAGATCACAGCTGCAAATGTGTTGCTGGTCAAAGCACAGCAGGTTAGGCAGCATCTCAGGAATAGAGAATTCAACGTTTCGAGCATAAGCCCTTCATCAGGAATAAGAGAGAGAGAGCCAAGCAGGCTGAGATAAAAGGTAGGGAGGAGGGACTAGGGGGAGGGGCGATGGAGGTGGGATAGGTGGAAGGAGGTCATGGTGAGGGTGATAGGCCGGAGTGGGGTGGGGGCGGAGAGGTCAGGAAGAGGATTGCAGGTTAGGAGGGCGGTGCTGAGTTGAGGGAACCGACTGAGACAAGGTGGGGGGAGGGGAAATGAGGAAGCTGGAGAAATCTGAATTCATACCTTGTGGTTGGAGGGTTCCCAGGCGGAAGATGAGGCGCTCCTCCTCCAGCCGTCGTGTAGTTGTGTTCTGCCGGTGGAGGAGTCCGAGGACCTGCATGTCCTCGGTGGAGTGGGAGGGGGAGTTAAAGTGTTGAGCCACGGGGTGATTGGGTTGGTTGGTTCGGGCGGCCCAGAGGTGTTCTCTGAAGCGTTCCGCAAGTAAGCGGCCTGTCTCACCAATATAGAGGAGGCCACATCGGGTGCAGCGGATGCAATAGATGATGTGTGTGGAGGTACAGGTGAACTTGTGGCGGATATGGAAGGATCCCTTGGGGCCTTGGAGGGAAGTGAGTGTGGAGGTGTGGGCGCAAGTTTTACATTTCCTGCGGTTGCAGGGGAAGGTGCCGGGGGTGGAGGTTGGGTTGGTGGGGGGTGTGGATCTGACAAGGGAGTCACGAAGGGAGTGGTCCTTGCGGAACGCTGATAGGGGAGGGGAGGGAAATATATCCTTGGTGGTGGGGTCCGTTTGGAGGTGGCGGAAATGGCGGCGGATACGCCATGCTAAATTTCTCGGGGCATGGGTTTGAATCCCACCATGGCAGATGTCTTGCAATAAATTTCTGGAACTGAAAGAAAAGCTAGTCTAATGGTGACTGTGTAAATTTTCTCAATTTTTCATAAAATCCAATTTGGTTCAATCATTGCTTTTTAAGATGGAAATCTGGTGTCCTTACCTGGTCTCATTCACATGTGACTCCAGATCCACAGCAGATTTTTAACTGCAGATGATCCCCATGCCTGTCTGAACAATAAATGCTGGCCTATCCAATGCTCCCATGATCCATGTGAGAATAACAACATTTTTTTTAAAAAATCATCTCTGATGTGCTTACTCAAGCTTTGACTGACTGAAGGAAAGAATATTTAACAACCATGACCAGAGGATAACGTCATGTTTTACCACTGTGCTATATACAATTGGAAAACCTACAGCAGACAACCCTAGTGATGGAGAGGGATAAGTGTGCACTGCAGGGCAAGAGTTATAGCTGGGGGCAGGGAAATTATGATGCGGTGAGGCATGACTTAGGATGCGTGGATTGGAAAAATAGGCTTCGAGGGAAGAACACAAATGATATGTGGAGATTGTTCAAGGAACAGCTAATGGGTGTCCTTGATAAGTATGTACCAGTCAGGCAGGGAGTAAAGGGTCTTGTGAGGGAGCCATGAATTAATAAGGAATTGGAATCCCTTGTGAAAGGGAAGAGGGCGGCCTATGTAAAGATGAGGCGTGAAGGTTCAGTTGGGGCGATTGAGAGTTATAAGGTAGCCAGGAAGGATCTAAAGAGAGAGCTAAGAGCAGCGAGAAGGGGGCATGAAAAGTCCTTAGTTGGTGGGATTAGGGAAAACCCAAAGGCTTTCTATAGGTATGTCAGGAATAAAAGGATGACTAAGGTAGGTATCGGTCCAGTCAAGGATAGTAGTGGGAAGTTGTGCGTGGAGGCGGAGGAGATTGGAGAGACACTAAATCAATACTTTTCGTCAGTATTCACTCAGGAATAGGACACTGTTGCTGATGTGCATATTGAGGCACAAGTCATTAGAATGGATGGCCTTGAGGTATGTAGGGAAGAGGTCTGGGGAATACTGGAAAGGATGAAAATAGATAAGTCCCCTGGGCCTGATGGCATTTATCCTAGGATCCTCTGGGAAGCTAGGGAGGAGATAGCGGAGCTATTGGCCTTGATTTTTATGTCGTCGTTGTCTATGGGAATAGTGCCAGAAGACTGGAGGATAGCAAATGTGGTCCCCTTGTTCAAGAAGGGGAATAGGGATAGCCCTAGTAACTATAGGCCAGTGAGTCTCACTTCTGTTGTGGGCAAAGTCTTAGAGAGAATTGTAAGGGATAGGATTTATGAACATCTGGATAGGAATAATGCGATCAAGGATAGTCAGCATGGTTTTGTGAAGGGCAGGTCGTGCCTCACAAACCTTATTGAGTTCTTTGAGAAGTTGACCAAGGAGGTGGTCGAGAGTAAAGCAGTAGATGTGGTGTATATGGACTTTAGCAAGGCGTTCGATAAGGTACCCCATGGCAGGCTAATGCAAAAACTACGGAGGTATGGCATTGAGGGTGCATTAGAGGTTCGGATTAGGAATTGGCTGGCTGGAAGGAGACAGAGGGTAGTAGCTGATGGTATAGGTTCATCTTGGAGTGCAGTTACTAGCGGTGTTCCACAAGGATCTGTTTTGGGACCATTGCTGTTTGTCATTTTTATAAATGACCTAGACGAGGGGCTTGAAGGCTGGATGAGCAAGTTTGCGGATGACACGAAAGTCGGTGGAGTTGTGGACGGCGAAGAAGGATGTGGCAGGTTACAGCGGGATATAGATAAGTTGCAGAGCTGGGCAGAAAGGTGGCAAATGGAGTTCAATGTAGCTAAGCGTGAAGTCATTCACTTTGGTAGTAGTAACAAGAAGATGGATTACTGGGCTAATGGTAGGCAACATCGAGGGCCGAAGGGCCTGTACTGCGCTGTATTTTTCTATGTTCCATGTTCTATGTAACCCAAAGCACTAGATGATTGCCTCCAGTCACTAAAAAAAAACTTTGCTAGGCATGATATATCAGTCATGTGCCAGATTACTCTCATCAGATTTCATTTGTGACAGTAAACTCTGGGAGGACTGTGGAGATGCTTAAAGGATGTGGTTAAAGGATCATGAAGAGGTCAAACATCCCATTGAAATTCATCGGCAAAGTTGGCAGAATGAACACTGGACTTCTCAGCCATGAAATACAGAATGGAGGCATGTCATCCTTGATCTCAAGGAAGAAGAGGGATACAGCTAGGTCAGCCCTAGGAACTGAGGAATGAAAAGTAGTCCTCAGCTGCTTCTACAGGGATTTGGGGTAGTGAAAAACCTTGAGGAAAAGACACAGGGGAGGAGGTTACTAGGCAAGAATATGATACCTTTTCCTAGTGACTTCACTTTATATACAGCAATGAGTCTGCCAATATTTTGCAATGATAATAATAAGATTATAAAAGATAGGAAAGAGGAATTGGCAATCCTTGAGCCAGCACTACCACTCTTTAAGACTATGATTGATCATTTGTCTCCCAACATTAAGTATGCCAAAGAACACTGACGGTGATACATGCTGAATTTAATTATTCACATGATAATTAGATCTCAAAGTGACCATGCCAAAAGTTCACAATTCTTTCTTTTCACTGAATTCACCTTTTGGGATTCATGCTTGATTTGCAGATCACTCTTTAATAAGTATTAATACAGGTGAAATAAAAACTCACCTGCAAATTAAAACAAAATAACAAACTGGCAGCCCATTTCACACCATACAACCTGGTGTAAGGTGAATTATTGATTTATTGTTAACCTATACCCACTACTCTCAAAGGCCAGACCTGTCCTTGTATTTTTGCATTAAACTAGTGGATCTTATTTTCTTGGTTAACAAGACATCATGCTTAAAACTGGAAGTAACATAAATAACACAGTACTAATGCTCAGCAACAGAGTAAAACTGAACCAAAATGAACACTTGATGACTCACTGTCATCTCAGTGAGTAGGTTGAGGCCATATTCTAGTACACATTTATTGAAGATTTTTGAGCATTTCAAATAGCTTCCATACTTATTTTCATTACAAAGTAGGGAAAACAGTCCCCTTTTACACAGGTATGTTGAAGCACAAATAGACAAATATTTCAACAGTTCAGAGATGCATAGACATTTACAACACAGCAGGCCATTCAGTCCACTGTGTCCATACTGATCAATAATAAACTAACTACAACAATACAGCTTTCCAGCTCATGGCCTATAGCTCTGGAGGCTATTGAAGTGCAAATGAGTATCTAAGTACTGCTTAAACATCACAAGAGTTTTTGATTTAACCACTCTTTCAAGCAGTGAATTCTCAATGATTCAAAGAATTCTCAATTCTTCTCAGTATTCTACTTCTTACCTTAAATCAAGACCTTGGTTATTCATCTCTTTATTAGTGCAAAATGTCCCTTCCTCTCCATTCTATCTCAGCCTCATATTATTGTATACATTTCTATACATCCTTGTTCAATTTTGCTGCTCCAAGGGAAACAAACCCCACAATCCAATCCTTCCTCACAGTTCAGACTATTCAGCCAAAACAGCATTCAGATAAATCTCCTCTGCATCCTCTCTGCTGCAATGACATCCTTCCTATAATATGGTAACCCGAAGTACACACACTGCTCCTGTTGTGGTCTAACCAGCATTTTACATAATCTAGCATAAACCCCCTGCCCTCATATTACATACCTTGCCAATAAAGGCAAGTATCCTATGTACCTTCTTAACTACCTTACTTTTTTGTCCTGCTACTCTCAGGGATCTGTGTAAATGCACACCAAGGTCCTCAGATCTTGAGTATTTTCTGGAGTTCTACCATTTATGGTGCAATCCTTTATCTCGTTAGCCCTTCCCAAGTGCATTATCTCTCACTTTTCCAGATTCATCTCATCCTTGCCTGCAGATTTATTCACTTTTAAGGCTACTAAATCAGCTAGTACCCTCTCTTTACATTAATTTCTTTTAATATTTCACAGTCCTCCACTGATGTCTGTACCGAGTCATCAGTGGGCTTGACTCTTTCCCCAGATATTCTCTTGAGTTTTATGTATTTTTAAAAACCATTTGGGTTTTCCTTTATTCTCCCAATGCTTTTTCATTCATGATCTTAGTTTTCCCAAGTTCCTTCCTAAGACCCCTTCCTCCCCCCTGCACTTTGTATACTTCTCTCAGAACCCGGTCTCTGAGATAAGCTTCTTCGTTTCTTAATCCCAACCTTTATGTCCCTTGCCATCTGGTGTTCTCTGGTTTTGGTCCCATCCTTTGTCTTCATGAAAACATTTTTTTCCCTGTATTCTTCCTACTTTCTCCTTCAATGCCTTTCACTGCTCTGACAAGTTTTATCTCCATGTACCTGCTCCCAGCTCAAGTGGACCAAAGCAATAGATCTTAGTAAAATTAGCCTTTTCCCAGTTTTGAGTTTATTTCCAGCCCATCCTTATTTTTTTCCATAACTGCCCTAAATCTAACTGAGTTAAAATCACTATCTCCAAAATTCTTCCTTACTACTAAGCCTTCCATCTGCTTGGGCATATTTACAAATATTAAGTCTGGAACTGCCCTCTCATTTGTTGGACTTTCGACATGTTAACTAAAATTAAGTATTTTATTCCTCCCCATCTTCATACTTTGCTAACCCCAGTTACTAGGGTACTTAAAATTCTCTACTATTACTGCCTGGTTATTTGATTACATATTTTAATCCTCTATCTCTCCCCATCTGTTTGGGGGCTCGTTGTACTTATTTTAACTTCTATCCATATGGCCTCATTCCATGATCTTTCTATAATATGATCACTCTTGATTACTGTAAATGTTTTGTTTTTACTCATTCAGAGCTGATTGCACATCATTATTTGTTGAGAGGGCAGTTAAGAATCAGCCACATGTAGGAGACATATGCCAGTTAGACCAGGTAAGAACAGCAGATTTCTTTCCAAAGTGACCTTAGTAACTCAGATGAGATTTTATAATTTACAGTTAATAATTAAAAAGTCATCATTAGGCTAGCTTTTAATTCCAGAATTTTATTGAATTTCATCTCTCAAGGTGGGATTTGAACCGAAGTCTCCATAACATTAGCTTGGGGTTCTGAATTACCAGTCCAGTGATATTATCACTACTGATTGGCATCAGGAATAATCTGGAGTTTATTAATTTGGAGTCCATTCCGTGATGTCCTTGATTTTAGCAGCCAAGAGACAACATACCATCCTTGAGTCATACCTGTAGCCACAGAAGTGCCTCTCTACTCTCTCATGAACAAAGTGCCTACACCTATTGCCGTTCCGTACTTCTCCCTGTGCAGCTGGACCCACCCATAGTACCATGCCTTAACTCTAACAGGCCTTCTCAGAGAAACTGTAACTCTTATTGTTTTCCTAGGCCAACACACTGTTTGCAAGTGAGACTGACTTGGGGGATTGCCTCGTTACCTTCTTGATCCCCTTCTTCCATCTGATAAATTCCATTCTCTCTCTGCTTGCACTTCTTTAAGCTGCAGGATCACTACTTCCTGAAATGGGCTATTCACAAACCTCTCAGTCTGGTGAATGTATGGAGCTCAAAGCTCCAAAATCTGAAGCTTGTGTTACTCCAGCTGAGGTATTTCCTGCATATGGTCATCCAGACTGCCAGAAGTATCTAGGATTTCTTACATAGTGCAGGATATACAAATTCTGGGCCTGACATCCCCACCTAACTAAACTAAACTAATCTTAATTAAACTAAATATGGAACCCTTGCACCTACTTAAGTATAGATGAGAAAAGTCTTCTTGTTTGTCAGACAAACAACCAGAACCCTTTGAGTTTGTATTTAGTTTTGAAGTTTGAAAATATTAATTGTTTGTGTGACCTTTTTAAAGCCATAATTATGGCCTTAACTTAAATTGATGTCCAGTCACAATAGACTAGTAAGAAATACCCACCAATCTATCTATTGCCCTGTGATATTACATTTCTATTTTGATGAAGCAAATTTGCTATTAGCCTGTCCGCTTCTGGGATCTCTCTGATCTCGCTGCTCCTTTTAACCTCCCGGATGCCGGTCTGTCTGCTTTTAGGGTCTCCCTGCTCATATTGCTCCTAATAACCTCGCTGCTCTGTTTCTCCCATACAAGTTTGCACTTCGGGACAACTTTACGAACTCTGAATTAACAGCCGGAGCTGAGCCAAATATGTACTTGTTAAATGAGTAGTACCATGAACTTTATTTTCCTTTAGACTCACAGCATAATTGACCCTTGTTATGAAGTCCCTTGAAAATGATTTTAAAGCCTGGTGAAATCTTATAATTAATTTTATAGAATAGAGACTGGATGTACTCCTCACAACACATTGTAACTGTTCAAATGTCCTCAGACAAGAATTGTCTGAGAAGTCTAAACTTCTGATGGATAACTACCCTATGTTTGGTGCCTTGATAAAGTCTCCAACTCTGAACTGGAGTTGGCAACATTGGAAGGTTCCAACTAACTTACTTGGATAATTACCAGAACCTGTTGGACAGATAAAAATCACTTTTTGCTCCTGGGTTGCTAAAATACTGACCATATCTATGACTCTTTAGTCAACTCTATTTACTCACCAATCCTAACACCCTCCTCACCTCTATTCCCCAGTGAACCCTCAACTACAGCTCTAAATTCAATTACCCTCACTGCCAGACACTTACTGAAATACTGCACTTAGTGCTGTGAAAATAGAATGTGGCTTCTATCTATAGGGATTCTCGAACTGCATGCGTTTGCAGGAGTGGAGAATTGGCCACTCAGAGCTAAATAAGTGACTTTTCTTCTGAGCTAGATTGGAAATCAGGATTCTGACCCAGACTCGAGGATTTGGGCCAGGTCATGAAATGTGTGGCTGTTGATGAATAGCAGAGATTTTGTTTTTGGCAAATTTGTACATTTTCATGTATAACGTAAATGCAATCAGTGCTTACAACTGACATTAACCTAAAGTTTGCTGGGTTCGCTGAAATGAAAATAAATTGCAAAAAATGAGATGAAGAAAACATATGAAGCCTCGTGATGACTGAATGTGTGGAAAGGTCATGGGTCGTGAAGTGTTTCTATGTTTTACTGAAGGAAAGAACGTGTTGATTTACATTAAGCATTGCAATTCAGCAGTAATAGGCTGAACTATCATAGTAAACCTGGAAAAGCTAAAGTTTTCTTTGAACTGACATAATGAATTAGGTGTGATAATGTGGACTATTTACCAGCTGGATTTGTGATTGTGATGAAAGTATACTATGTGAATATCATGCCATTGACTGGATGACATGTCAAATTTCATGAAGAGCAGGCAATAAGCTTCTTTCCAAACAGATAGAATCAAGTCTTAATGATTAGTCTTAGATTCCCTACAGCGTGGAAACAGGCCGTTTGGCCCAACCAGTCCACACTGACCCTCTGAAGAGTAACCCACCCAGACCCATTTCCCTCTGAATGTTGCACCTAACACTACGGGCAACTTAGCAGGGCCAATTCACCTGACCTGTGAGGCAGCAGTGCTCACCACTGAGCCACCATGCTGCCCTCCTGTTCTGGTCTGATTGTCAAACAAATTCATATAAAAGAGTTTACTTGTGATTGTAAGCATTGTATAGATTTTTGCAGTTTTTTTGTAGTATACTTTCCTTTAATAAAGAACATTTTGTATATTCTGTTGTTAGAATGTGTTGGGTTATCCAGAGGAAACCCAATGGACAAGAGAAAATTGAAGTAAAAGTCAACATTACTTTCAAACAGAGGTTACGTCCACTGAGCCTGTCAAACATGTCAAGCAAATAACTAAAAGCTGGAAACATTGGCCTGGTCAGTGATTCAGTATGTGGCACTCTTTCCCAAACTCTCAAATCTTTGCAAAATCTCTCATTCGTTTTATTGGTGCTTTCAATGGGGGGAATCTACTGTCCTTCCCACATGATCTACATCCTCAAAAAATAAAAATTCCATTATCATCTACATCATTATCAAACACTAATTGTGAGTCATATCAATTATACCACCTTTAGGAATATATAACACTTGCATATGAAATGGGAAATCAGTGCAACTAAATAGCAGAGTGCGAAAATAAAAACTGGACTGGTTACAAACTCGAATACAGTACAAAGCCACTGCTGAACTGAGAAGTGACTGCAGCTGCCACAATGTAGCCTCAATTGCACCTTCCTATCATAGGATAATTGTGGGCTCTTGTGTTGCAGTAGTAGTGTTCTTAGCCCTTGGACAGAAGGCCTGGGTTCAAAACCTATCTGCTCACATGGTGTGTCATAACATATTTAAGCACGTTCATTAAAAATATCTATCTTACTGTGATTGACTGGCCAGCAATTTGAGTTGAGTTCAAACTTTGAAGAACCGGAATAGTTGAACATTAAATTCAAAGAATACAAGATGCTTGAATTTCTGTAGATTTCCAAAAAAAAGTCTGAGTTCCTTTTAAGCACAGAAAGCAATTCTAAAATCTCCTATGAAAATGACCTGTGCCATGCTACATAGCTATAAACTAATCCTTAAATCTGTCCAATTGCTTTTAAATTGAAGGAAGTCAGAATTTAAACATCTGTGGTTTTGCAGTTGCGGTGGTAGCCTTTCCCATACTGCCAGCCTGCTCTCTCCATTCCAGTGTCTCCTGTGATACCTTTGGCACTCTTTAGAAAATATTTAGACACGTGATTCTTAAACTAAGTAACCAAATTGACTCAGATATGTTTTTACACACCTCTGGAGCAGGTGGGACATGAGCACAGATTTTTTGACTCAGAGATACCACAATAACAGCTGCGTAAAAAACACCATAATCACCATTGGACACTTGGATAACCTCTCAGCTGCAGAAAGCACTGTTTATTTTAAATTTGCATTCAAGAGAGGTTGAGCCAATGGTAGACCCCATGCTAGAACACCATGCATTCCCTTCCATTTAATCAATGAACAGCTGCAGCTGTCAGCTTTACCATTTCAAATTAAAAGTTCATATTTGGAAGTTCCAAGGGCTAGAATCATGTTATTTCAAACTGTTCCTTTTTAACCATTTGATTGCTGCCACTGGTGTGACGAAGCTGCTCCTTTTACAAGATTATGTTGGCCTTAGTTTCCCAGAGAGGTCATAAAAGACACAGACCTCGAAAAGCCCTCATTGAAGGGCTTCAGCGCCAATTTGATTAGGGCTAACAAACATTACCTCAGGCAACAGGCTTTCAAATTTTTGATAAAAAATAAACACACATGTACAATGAAAGGAGAGTGGCCAGTTCTCCCAGCTCAGTTTTCTCTTATTTGATTTGTTTTTTAGTAGTAGTGTTGAAGAAGCTGCTGGACCCAAAAAAGCAGGTGCAGACTGGTACATTCTCTCTATCTTCCCTCCAGTAAGACCCTGTGTTTGATTTGACCTTTTGTGCCAAGGGCTGTTAATGGGAATTGTTGCAAGTATTTGGAACAGCAACTTTAAGTTGGGATAATCTGTTGGGTTTTCAGATAAGCTATTAAGTTCTGTCCTCTTTTGCTTGTATTTCATTTAGTAATTTTGTAAATAAATTCCGTTTTGTTTAAAACTAAGTGGTTTAACCAGTTGCATCTCTCCTGGAATAACCATTGTACACCTGCTTAAAACAACTGGCAAAGTTAGCATCTCGGCTACTCTCTTGAAATGTTTTCAGGGGTCTGGCCTGGTCCATAACACTAGCCATGCTACCTCCCCCAAGCACTGTCTCGCCTCACAGAGCAACAGGCACCTACCTCACATAAGCGCATCTCCCCAAACCTCAGGTGACAGCACTGCATTCTCCCTAGACTCTGTTTGACAGCAGTGCAGTTTCCCTATGCCTCATCTGACAGTACTGCGAGACTCCAGCTAATAGCACAGCAGCCACTGCATGCTTATATTATTTTCTTTGATAAACTCTGAAAGGAGATTTCCACTTCTTACAACCTTTTGCTGAGATGCTACATAGTTAAAGAGCCCGCTTATGGTTTTGGTGAATGGTGCTTCAGATAATGATGGAATCAATAAAATGTCAATCATTCAAGGAATGTCTGGATTTGTTCTCCTTGGAATAAAAAAGGCTAATAAGGCATCTGACTGAGGTATACAAAATTGAGAGACACAGATGGAGTAGATCATGAGAATATCTTCCCTGTCGCAGATGTATCTGACACCAGAGGGCATAAATGTAAGATGAGGAGCAAGTGGTATTTTTCATCTGGTTGTGGTAGAAATGGTTAATGTACTGCCTGAGAAGGTGGGAAGGCAGATACTCTCACAGCATTTTTTTTGTAAATATATTTATTAGCAAATTCTTTTAACTTTACAAACATATAAAATTATTGAAAAAAATCAATAACAAATATCAGGATAATAAAAAGGAAAAAACACAAATAACAATACAACTACTATCTGCTAACTATTAACCTACCCTATAATACAAGCAGATCCTAACACTGTGTAAGGCAACACCAAAAAAAGAAAGAAAAGCAAAAAAAAACTAAAACAAACCCACCAAATACAGAACAGTTATGCTCTGCGGAAAACTCTCAAACAAAGGAACGGGAGCATTGTATATATACCCCTATTAACTCGGAAGACCCCCTTCAGAGCCCAGGGCTTGACAAATCTAACCATCCCGGTTAAACAAATGCCCTAGTTAAGATAACTGACAAATCTATATCCAAATAACTCAAGTAGGGCTGCCATGTCTTAGAAAACTTGTCTATTGTGTGGTGCACCATGTTTGTAAAAATGTCCAAGGGAATGTGTTCCATAATTAATTTCTGCCAGACCCCCAATACATCAGAATATTCTTCCATGCACAGTTTGCGAGAACATTAAATAGTTTCTTCTCACGCTCGTCTAAAGATGGTCAATTTGGTAGACCTAAGAGGAGAGATATTGGGTCTACTTTGACTTCAGTCCTCAATAACCTCCCGATCTCTCCCACCCCAGTGCTCCAGTAAACACGGAGCCTATGGCATGTCCAGAAGCAATGGGTAAGAGTACCTACACTTATTTTATATTTGGGGCATACTGAAGATGCCCCTTTCTTAAACTTCGCCAGACGGTCTGGTGCCAGATGAGCCTTGTGCAGAACTTTTAACTGCATAGCGCATGTCCTATTACAGATTGAGATCTTTTGAGTATTCTCCCATATGTTCTCCCATGTTTCAGAAGAGATCTTCACTCCCAGCTCTTGCTCCCAGACCTTACATAACCTGCTAAATATCCTGCCAGGCCCTGCCACCCAGCAGGCAATGGAGGGCACTAACCAAAAGGGTGCTTGTGGAACGTAGCAACAACCTCTCTGTATCGGGCTTATAGGGCTTAGTGAGAAGGGTAGTCTTCTTCTGGATGAAATCCCTAATCTGAAAAAAACGGAAAAGATCTCTGCTGGGCAACCAGTAATAGTGGCTCAGTTGATCAAAAGACATCATAACCTCCACCTCAAACAAGTCTCTCAAACTAGAAACTCCTCTTGCTGCCCATAGTTTGAACCCTGAGTCCATCATCCCTGGTCAGTCACCTGGCATGCCAACTATAGATGTAAGTGCTGAAGTCTTGGATAAACAAACCTCCCTCTGACGCATCGCCCTCCATGCCTTGACTGTACTAATGACAATGGGGTTCTGGCAATGGTCCATAACTGCCCTCATCTTATCCATGAACAACAGGTTAATAAGAGGGCACTTTTCCTGGGAGGCCTCAATATCCAGCCATATTGAGTTTGGATCGTTACCTGCCCAATCACAGACAAAGGACAACAGGGAACTCAATTGATACCCCCTGATGTCTGGGAAATCTACTCCTCCCCCTCCATGAAACTACTGCAATTTAGTAAGTTTGATGAGGGGCCGCCCACGATGCCAGACAAAGGAACCAAACCACCCCATAAGCTTCCGCAGCATTAACCTGGGAAACTGTATAGGGAGCATACGCATGGGATAAAGCAAACGAGGAAGAACATTCCTCTTAATGAGAGATATTTGGCCCAGACATGAAATTGGAAGAGCCTCCCATCTCTGGAGATCTCGCCTAATATTGTCGAGCGAGTGAGCAAAGTTAGTCCGAAATAACAGATCAAGCTTGGGGGTAATAAAAATTCCTAGGTATCGGAACCCTGTCCGTGACCACTTAAAAAGGGAACTTAGGGCTACCTTTAACTTCTGGTACATCCTTAAGGTTCTCCAAAGGCATAGCCTCCGACTTTGCAAAGTTAATCTTATTTCCTGAAATAGCTCCAAGTGAATTGATACATTGTATAAAATGGGGTATGGAAGTCATCGGGTTCGATAAAAACAGAAGGACATTATCCACATACAGTGTAATCTTGTGTGCCCTCGATCCCACCTCCGGAGTGGTTATGTGGACGTTCTGACGAATGGCCTCTGCCAGCGGCTCTAACACCAATGTAAACAACAATGGTGAGAGGGGGTAGCCTTGCTGACTACCCTATTAATCCTAAAATTCCCAGACTTCACCCCGTTGGTGATGACCGCGGCTAGAGGGTGGTGATATAAAACCTCTACCCACCTAGCAAAGACTCCACCCAACCCAAACTGTTCTTAGACATAAAAATGATATGGCCATTCCACCCTGTCAAATGCTTTCTCTGCATCTAAGGAAATCACCAACCCTGAATTGATCGTTGCTGACAAATTTGGATAATATTCAGCAACCTTTTAATATTATTAGAGGACCTACGGCCCTTATAAAGACTGTCTGCTCCACTTTAATAATATGGGGCAACACCCTTTCCGATCTCAGCGCCAGGATCTTGGACAGAATCTTGAAATCTGAATTTGAGAGAGATGGGCCTGTATTAGGCACAATCCTCACAAACCTTCCCTTCTTAAGAATTAGGGAAATACTAGCTTCTCTCAAAAGGTGGTGGTAGGCATTCATGCATACAGGAGTGATTGTACATCTCCAACATCGGCCCTGACAGAATCCCTATAAGCTCTTTATAAAACTCACCTGAAAGACCATCAGAGCCATGCTGTTTCCCACTCTGAAGTTGCCTAGCTGCCTCCTGTATTTCCTTAACTGTCAACGGGGCATTAAGGAGAGAGGCCTGTTCCAAGGTTACCCCTGGAAGGTCCAGGTTCTTAAAAAAGGTCTCCATTTTAGCCCTCCTGTCCTCACAACCTTCAGACCGATACAATTCAGAGTAAAAGCTCTGAAAAGCCTCATTAATCTTTTTAGCATCATATGTAAGGACCCTGGCGCTGTCTCTGATTGCAGTAATGGATTGGGGAGCGCACTTTTCCTAGTCAGGTGTGCTAAATACTTCCCTGTCCTATCCCCATTTTCAAACAGCCTTTGTTTAGCAGAAGCAAGTTCTTTCTTTGCGTTTTGTGTCAGTATTGAATTCAAGGCAGTCCGGAGGGTCTTGATCCGCTGTAGCTTAGTCACCGAAGGCTATGCAAAATGTGCTGCCTTGGCGGCTTTCAACTGTGTCTTATGTAGATGCTGCTGTTCCTCCTTCTGTCGTTTCTGGCTTGCCGAATAGGAAATAGATAATCACCTAGCAAAGGCCTTAGCAGTCTCCCATAGAATAGATGGGCTACTAGCCATGCCTGAGTTGATAGTCAAGAATTCCTGAAACTCCTTCAAAAAGTATTCCACAAATTTGGAATCCTTAAGGAGAAAAGGGTCCAAACGCCAGTGCCGCAAACCTAGCCACTCACTCTTGGCCTTAACATCCAAATACACTGCTGCATGATCAAAGATAACGATATTCCCAATTTTACAATCCAGAAGGGCCGAGGGAGCCAGAAAGAGGTCAAGCCTCATGTGACATTTATGTGGGTTTGAAAAAAATGGTGAAGTACCTGCCGGTATGGTGAAAACATCTCCAGATATCCACCAGCCCCAACTCCTTGCATAAATCAACCACCTGCTTGGCCTGTGAAGAAATAGTTGGGGGCCCACAAGGCATCCTGTCCATGGTTGGATACAAAAGACAATTAAAATCCGCCCCTATAATAATGTGCAGTGTTCCAAAAGCACTCAACTTAGAAAAAGCACTAATCAAAAATTTGAAGGGATGTGGCAGAGGACAGTAGACATTTAAAATACCATACTCCTCCCCATGCTTTATCACAAACCGTCCCTGTACATCTTTCACCTGCTCTAATAATGTGAACGGACAATTTTTCTGGATAAGTACCGCCACTCCCCTACCTTTAGAAGTAAAGGATGAAAAAAAACCCGGTCATCACCCCCCATTGTAATTTCAGGTGTTCATGGGTTTCCTGCAACAAAGCAATAGCAACCCCGTCCCTCTCAAGGCTAGAAAGCATTTTTTTCCTTTTAACAGGCGAATTACTTCCCTTAATGTTCCAGGTGCACCATTTAATAAGAAACTTAGCCATATCCCCGTTCAGAGACCCTTGAACCCACCAGAGGGAAAACCCTGCTTACAAAGCGCCAAGCATAAGCAAATAAAGACTCATAGAGTCAAAGAACTATATGCACAAAAACTACTCTATCATAACTATAAACAACTATTACTACCAAACAAAACCACAAAAAAACCTATAAAAGCTTGAATGGAAGACTCTTTCCCCTGCCCATAGGAAGCACTCACCCTACCCATCCCCTCCTTCACAGCTCCTTCAAACCCGGACTGTGCCCCAGCTTTAAGCCAGAAAAAAAAACAAGGAGATGATCCTTAAATCAGCAGAAAAAAGACCAAGTCAGGATGAGCACTCCACCCATCCCTGACTTCATGTCACCCCTGCTTGTGATCAAAAGAGAAACCGAACAAACAAAAAAAAGGGGAGACAACAAAGAACAATCAGAAAATCCAGTTATTAAAAAAAAGGAACAACTTATTCCAAGGTGTTTCCACCCCCAACCACTTTCCAAACAGGAAAGTATTAAGGAGAAAGAAAGGAATTTTAAAAAAAGGAAGAAAAAACATGGGGAAAGATAGAAAAGAGAACAAACATTAACCCTATTCTTCAGGCCAATCCGTCTATATTAAAGCGTCTACAAAGATTTTAAGTTTATCTGCTGAGTCAAATTTATACACAAGCCCTCATGGCTGAAATAGAGCACTGCAGGTTATCTGACCGAGTACTGGATGCCCAGGGTCCCTCAGCCTCTTTTTAACTTCTTCGAAAGACTTCCTTTTTCGAATTGCATCTGCAGAGAAATCCTGGAAAAACATGATTTTTGACCCCTTGTACAGCAGTGCCTGCGGATCTTTTCCCAGGGATCTGGAAGCTTCTATGTCTTTGTGCTTGTCCTTAAATGAATGGAAGTGCACTAGGACCGGGCAGGTGCGCTGCACCAGCCCTGACCTGTGCACTGTAACCCAATGAGCCCTTTCAATCTGCAGCCTGCTGGACTTAATGTGAAGGCCCAAAAACTTTGGTAGCTAGCTTTCAAAGAAGCTCACTGGCTGCTCACCTTCCTCACCTTCAGGGAGCCTAACAATTTGGAGATTTATCCTTTGACCTTGATTTTCAAGGTCCTTGATATGGTCTTGTAAGGCCCGCACCTCTCGCTCCAGCGCCTGGATTTGACTGGATGAGGACTCCATTGCAGCTTCTGAGGCCTTAGTTCGACCCTCCACCTCCTCCAGCCTCTCCCTGAGGCCTGGGATCTCCTGCTCATGCTTCTGCAGCATGGATGCGATAGGGTTGACTGGGGACGAATCTCCCCACGGTTCTCCTCAGTCGCAGCCTCAACTTTCAAGGTAAGTCTTTTCATCGCTGCAGCTAATTCCTGTGAGTCTGTCAGGTCCCCGGGGGGTTCAGAAGAGGATGCTGCTGATGCAGTCTCTGGTATGCTTGGTGCTGCAGGGGAGTGTCCTCCCTGCTGCTGTTTGCTTGCTCCTTTTCCCTTTGGCATCCTTCCCACTCCCAGATATTAACAAATATGTGTTCTGTAAAGTTTTAAAATAATAATTCCACCACATAAGTTGACCAGGGATGCCAAAAAACACCAGTATGCCTTGGCTGTTAGGCAGAGCTGTCTGCAGCAGTTCTACAGAATCGCTACCATCTTGCTAAGTCCCACTCTCACAACATTTAAGAAGCATCTGGATGAGTACTTAAAATGCTAGGGCTGGGTAAGCTATGGACCAAGTGCAGGTAAGTAGGATTAGTGTTTTAGTTTGATGTTTGTTGATTGATATCATCATGGTGGGGTGAAGGGCCTGTTTCTGTGCTGTATGACTCAATGAAAACCGCAGCGGGTGGTACGTGTATGGAATGAACTGCCAGAGGAAGTGGTTGAGGCTGGTATAATTGTAACATTTAAGAGGCATTTGGATGGGTATATGAATAGGAAGGGTTTGGAGGGATATGGGCTGGGTGCTGGCAGGTGGGACTAGATTGGGTAGGGATATCTGGTCGGCATGGACAGGTTGGACCAAAGGGTCTGTTTCCATGCTGTACATCTCTATGACGTCAAGAGCTTGAGCGAATACTGTCATAAATTTTTACTTCTGCACTCCAATTCCATACCTGAAGTCGCTCCTTGCTATTTTAAGATACAGTTACACTACGTCATGTCCAAATGAACATACCCAGGAAACACAAGCAATTCTCTCTGCTAGTGAATGATGCATCTTTCTGGTGCAATATTGGTGCAATGACCATCATGGGGAATTTAGTATTATTAGCTTTAAGCTTGATTACCACTACCATGCATTTAACCATTTCCATTATTCCAAGAAACAATAATCTATCCATCTTAGTATACCTAATGTTGCTGACTCTTTATTATCCTCTAAACTGGCCAAGCCACTCAGTTGCATCAAACTACTACAGAAAAACTGAACAGCATCATTGATATATCTATATCACAAGGACCACAAAAGAGACTCACTATCACCGTTTTAAAGGCAATTAAGGACGAACAGCTGGTTTGCAATACAAATTAATGCTAAGAATGCATGGGTTCAAATTTCAGCACTGGCTAAATTATCATAAAGGACTCTGCTTCTCAACGTCTTCCCTCACTTGAGGTTAAACCATCACCAGTTCATCTCACTTAAATGAGAGAGCAGCCTTATGGTCCACAAGGACGATGGTGACTTTATTTGATCTCTACCTTCAAAAAGTACTTCATTGGCATTTTACGATCTCCAGTAGTTATGTAGATGTTTTGTAAGTTCATAAGATATAGGAGCAGAATTAGGCCATTTGGCCCATCAGGCCCATCAAGTCTGCTCCACCATTCGATCATGGTTTAAAATGCTTCTCACTTCCATTTTCCTGCCTTCTCTCCATATCCCTTCAACCCATTACTAATTTTTTAAAAAACTGTCTAACTCCTCCTTAAATTTACTTATTATCCCAGCATTCAATACACTTTGCATTTGCGAATTCCACAGATTCACAACCCGTTGGGAGAAGAGTTTTCTCTTCAACTCTATCTTAAATTTGCTACTGCTTATCCTAAGACTATGACGTCTTGTCCTAGAATGCCTCACAACAGGAAGCATCTGTTCCATGTCTATTTTATCCACACCTTTTATAATCTTGAATACCTCAATTTGACCACCCTTATTCTTCTAAATTCCAGACGGTATGGGCCTAGACTGTTCAGCCTCTCTTCATAAATGCATTTTTTTAATTGGTCAATCGATTACCTTGAATAATGCCCCAAAAGGCGCATTGGTCTCAGCAAATCCGAGGTGACGACAATATGTAGCATTGTCTGGTACTGGGCAGCATTGCATGAAAATTGAGAATAAGTACACTTACACAAAATGCAATGTTGGTGTGGAGTAATTTTTGCTGCTCTCCATTACACACAGGTCTCACATACATACACTATAGTCCTGCACTGGACCCACTGCTGTTCTGGGAGTAAAAACCAACAGAGGGGCACAAGAATAATGCAATGTTATATCGACAATCCTCCTATTTTCATATGTTAGTAGGTACTATTCTTAGGAAATGTTGGAGGAAAGCAGCAGACCCACTCAAATTGACAGGAACATCGTGAAACGTATAACAGTGAAAAATTATTTTCTCTGCAGTTGAGGGACATCACAACCTGACAATATTATAAATCTGTGAAGTTCCATTATTCATTTATAACTCTAACATCTTCATAGCACTTGTTTAACTCTTTGGGTCCTATAATCTATGATATGTAAGGTAGACCAGTTTAAAATTGAAACCATGGATGGGTGGCACGGTGGCACAGTGGTTAGCACTGCTGCCTCACAGCGCCAGAGACCTGGGTTCAATTCCCGACTCAGGCGACTGACTGTGTGGAGTTTGCACGTTCTCCCCGTGTCTGCGTGGGTTTCCTCCGGGTGCTCCGGTTTCCTCCCACAGTCCAAAGATGTGCGGGTCAGGCGAATTGACTATGCTAAATTGCCCGTAGTGTTAGGTAAGGGGTAAATGTAGGGGTATGGGTGGGTTTCGCTTCAGCGGGTCGGTGTGGACTTGTTGGGCCGAAGGGCCTGTTTCCACACTGTAAGTAATCTAATCTAATCAGTGTTGTGAATGCATAGAATGCTTTAAAGAGTGATGACGGGGGAACTAAGTACACCATATTGACATAGCTGGTCAGAAGCATCCTTTGTTGGGCATGGATGACAAAGGTTCACAATTGCAACACATAGTAGGGCACTGAACCATGAGGTCCAAGTCTAACAGAATCACAGAATCTCAGGAATTGTTGCCACAGAATGAGGTCATTTAGCCCACCATGCCAGCACCAGCTTTCGAGCGAGCATCATTATCTAATGCCAATCTCCAGTATCTCCCCATTACCTTGCACATTATTATCATCCAAAGCACTCTTGAATGGTTCAATTGAACTTGCCTCCACCCCACTTCCACGCAGTGCATTCCACACCCTAACCACTTGCTGAGTGGAAAAGTTTTTTCTAACATTCACCTTGCTTCTTTTGCACATCATTTTAAATCTATGCCCACTCGTTCTTCTCCCTTTTATGAACAAGCACACATGCTCCCTATTTACTCTATCAGGCCGCTCATGCATTTGAAACCATTTATCAAATCTTCTCTCGACCTTTGGTCAGGAATGAAGGATCACATCTGAAGTGGTATACAGCCTGAGTGAATACACAGTTCAGCGAATTTGGAAACAGCATGTAAGTTTGGCGCAGAAGGGAAGAGGTTTTTTGCTTGCTTTTTTGGCTCATATATGGTATTATTTTTTGAAACTGAATAAATTGAAATCCAGGATCAGGGACCCAGGACAAATGAGTGGCATCACAGGTATACTGTAAGTTCACTGGTTGGTGATAGCCAATAGTTTGACTATCTATTATAGATTGAAGGTAAGTAGGGGAAATACTTACAGGTACAAATTAAAGACAAGTATAGAATTTTTAAAAAACAAATTAAGAACTAAGTAATTAAAATACAAATGCCAGGCTGGGTAATATAACTTCATGATGTGGGAGCAAGTGGACTCCATTGTGGTACAGAGTGACCAATTCCACACCAAGTGTTGGTTGTTTGAGGAGCTCTTGCTCAGAGTTAATGAGCTTGAGTTGAGCTTCGGACACTGTGACACATCAGGAAGGCAGACAGTTACTTGCATGTTGTGTTGCAGGAGTCAGTCACACCCCTCAGATTAACTACCTCAAATTCCATCAGTGGTCAGGGACAGAAGGGTGTGATTGGAAGCAAGGCAGGTAGAGAGATCCAGGGTGTAGGGCTGAAGTAGCCTCAGCCCCTATACTTGTCTAACAGTTATGAGGTTCTTGTTCCCTCTGTGGATGAGAGTTGGGGCCGTAGGAAGGATGAGCAAACTACCCATAGTATCATGATACAGAAAGCCATTCAAGAGAAAAGAGAAATGTCGTTATTATCAGGGAGAATGGGGTCAGGAGAATAGAGATACTTTTCTCAGTGGCCAGAATCAAAAGTCCTGAAGGCTGTGTTACCTACCTGGTGCCAGTGTTCAGGATATCTCATCTGGGGTTGCATTTCAGGGGAACCTGGATTGGGAGAGGAATGATCCAGTTGTTGTGATCCATGTAGGAGCCAATGTAGGTAAAAGAGGAAAGAGATTCTGCTGAACAGCTAGGGATAAATTAAAAAGCAGAACAATAGAGATAATACTCTCTGAATTATTACCTGAGCAATGAGCAAATTGATTCGAGGTTAACAAGGTTAAACACATGGCTCAAAGATTGGTGTGGGAGAAATGTGTTCTAATTCTTGGAACATTGAATCAGAGAGTCAGGAGGCAGAGGTGATGGTAATGGCCAATACTAAGGTGAAAGTTTTGGGGAAGATGAAAGGTCTGAAGGTGAATAAATCACCTAAATCAGATGGAATATACAAACGGTGGAGGAACAGGTAGTGTTGAGGAAGTGGAGAGGCTATAGAAGAACTTGTATAGATTAGGAGAGTGGGAAAGGTAGTGCCAGATGGAATACAATGTGGGAAAGTGTGAGGTCATGAATTTTGCTCAAAAGAATAGAGATATAGGCTATTTTCTAAATGGGGAAAGACTTCGGAAATCTGAAGCACAAAGGAACTTTAGGAGTTCTGGTTCAGGATTCTCTTAAGGTTAATGTACAGGTTCACTTGATAACTCAGAAGGAAATGCAATGTTAACATTAATTTTGTGAGGTCTAGAATACAAGAGCAGGGATATACTGTTGACTCTGTATAAGACTTTGGTCAGACCACCTTTGGAATCTGTGAGCAGTTTTAGGCCATGTATCAGAGGAAGCATGTGCTAGTGTTGGGAAGGTCCAGAGGAGAGTTTACCAGAATGATCCTGAGAATGAAAGGCTTATTGTGTAAGGAGTGGTCGAGGACACTGGGTCCGTACTCGATGGAGTTTAGAAGGATGAGAAAGAATCTCATTGAAACTAATAGAATTCTATAAGGCCATGAATGTGGAGAAGATGTTTCCACTGGTAGGACAGTAGGACCTGAGGGCACAGCCTGATAGTGAAAGGATGACCCTTTGGAACTGAGATAAGGAAAAGTTTCTTCAGCCAGAAGTGGTGAATCTGTGGAACTCATTGTTGTGAAAGACTTTGGAGGCCAAGTCATCAAATGTGTTTAAGACAGACATATATAGGTTCTTGATTGTTAAGGCAATCAAACATTATGGAGGAGAGAGAGAAGAATGAGCTGGAGAAACATATTAGTCATGATAAAGTAGTGGAGCAGATTTGATGGACCAAATGGCCTAATGCTGCTCCTCTATTTTATGGTCGAATATATCCCATCCAGTGGAGTTTGTTTTGAATGTTTTGTGCTTCCCTACAGGGTAAGTTGACCAAGAAAGTATATTATTATCAGGTCACTTTTCTTGCCACTAGATTTGGAGGACTTCAAGAGCTCATCACTGATGATACATCTCCAGTGCCTGTTGTAGGTTATTCCAGTCTTCCAAAGCACACAGGAACGCAGGAATTATGCTTGTCTGGTAAACCATGAGTCTCAGGTTTGAGATCCTGGTTCTCAAATACTATTTTTCACATTCAGAAGGCTCAGGCCATACATTGGGGACAATGATAAATTGTGTTAGTTTTCATTGACAGGAGGTTCCCAAGAAACAGAACATGGTGCATTTTTCAAGATCTCATTGTTGATTTTCATTGATCGTGGAACATGTTGTGACGTAGGATTTGAATGAAAGCAAGCCTTGTTTTCTGGCAGTTCATTGCAAAAATTATTTTCCCATATGCTTTAGAGAAGGGATCAACAATGTCCTGGAGCACTGTTTCTGTGTCATCTACAAACCTGCATTCTGGTTTGATATTAGTTTTAGATTGAAGGCAGTGAGGCATGAACAGTTTTTCCTCCATTCTCTGAATTATTTCCATTCCTGTGTGTGCTTTGCTGGAGGCAAGTTTCAGTCCATACACATTCTCCAGCCCCTTAGTGCGATCATCTGGTCTGCCTACTTGAAATTATTGCTACACTGCTCAATATTATAACAGAGGAAGAAGAAGAAAAACATCTGAAGCAAAATGTTCTGCAAATAAGCTACAAGGGCAGAATTGTTCATATTGAAACCCAGGTTGGAAGAGGAGATGTTAGACTACCCTGAGTAGAACATGCACTTAAATCCAATAACCTAAACTTCAGTGAACATTTTCAGAGAAACCAGATACCTTAATGAGACATAACTCAGAGTAATCATAATAGCAGCTATTTTCAAAGATGAAGCTTCATGCTATCATCAGAAAATTCCAATTAAAGATAGAACCCAATGAGTGAGTAGACATTCATGAACAATATATTCCTGTCACTCCGGCTAAATCATCAACACTCAATGTTTCAGAGACACAGTTTGCCTTTCTGGTCATGAGTTTCCTGTTATTGCTTTTATCGCTTTATAATTTGTTCTAGGAGTTTTAAGTATAAGTTCCCATTACCAAGATCAACATAGAAACTGTT